>NC_143486.1:73562993-73920289 GCF_027475165.1 Benincasa hispida
TTGCTTGGACGATCCAGCGAGATCGAAAGGAGCAGTCCATTGTCTGAGAGCAAGATTTCGGTGAAGAAAGGTTCTTCAATTGGTATGTTTTCTTGTTCTCTTGTTATTTAGTTCTCAAAGCATGCTAGTAATTTATTGTTAATTGCATATCTATTCTATTAGAATGTAAATGTGGTAATTCTGTCACAATATATTTGGAACGATCCGCTTCCGCTCAGAAGTATTCTTGCATAAGAGTTCCTTCAAATTGATGACTGGAATTAGAATTATAAGATTTAAAAGATTGGAATCTGAAATGATGCTATGGATGAATGAACAGGCAGCTGCAAACGAAGAGTAAACAAACAGTTAGCTTGCCGAGGTATGCGACAACATGCATGGGTGTGAAGTAAGGCATGCGGAGATTGATTGACGCATAGACACATAAGTGTGTTCTCATGACCATTGAGCACCCAATAGAGAGGGTAGCCAGTCTTTAGCCAAGAAGAAGGTAAAATGGCTAAGTATAAGTAATGCAATGAACTCAGCCATGATGCGGTAAGATTTATGTATGGGATAATGATAAGTTAAGTGTTATGTTAAGCTCAAAAGGGAGTTAATGATATTAACCAAGGGACCTCTTCTTATTACAGGACAAATGCAAGTGGGAGAGGTTTACAGACCCCTTGGATAAGTAGCTTAAGATAGTGAGTGATAAGTTTTTACAATGTTTTCCAATGCTAGTTATGAATGAATTTCAATATATGGACAGTTCATAAGAAGTTTTATATCATGATTTTCTTAACGCATTCCTTAAAATGAATATTGATTGCATGATCCATGTTTTTAAATGATGAAGTTATCTATGAGTTCAACATGCATTTTTTTCAGTAAGTCTATGCCCATGTTTTATAAGCATATATGATGTTACAAGGCACTTTGCGATGACATACAATTTATGAAGTATGATCAGCTCAAATGAGTATTCTGTTTTATGTTCATTAAATTTTTTCAATGTTTACGCCTTGTATGAACCCTACTCCGATGTTGGTATCGAAGGTATGGTAAGATACCTAGATTTCAGTTATGTTAGGAATCCTTGACACCGAAGGTATGGTAAGGTGGTTAGGACCCAATCCAGCCCTATGTCCACGTATGACTTAGCTATTGATGTTGAGATTGAGTAAAAGGGCTTTCTCTCAACTCAGGCTGGGAGGTGATTGAGCAAAAGGGCTTTCACTCCAGTGTAGGCTAACGTAGTAGGGATTGAGCAAAAAGGCTTTCCTCTATGTTTAGACAATGGAGTAGTGGCATTTTATAGTATGATATTGATAAGCTTTATTTTAGGGTTTTTATTTGATATGATTTTATGTTTTCTAGTTATATTTTCTAAACCCTGATTATGATCATGTAAATGTTTATGAAAGCATGTTTATATTATTTATGAACGTATGTTTTCCTAGTTAGTCACTCGCTGAGTTTTCAAGCTCACTTTTTAAATGTTTTCCTCCCCAGGTAGCAGTTGACGTCCCGAAACCGAGTAGATCTGTCAGTCAGTCATTGAACAGGATTTCTCGGGAAACTTGAGAACTAATTGGTCCACTATGTTTGTTTAACCTTAGTTTTTTCTGTATATGTCATGAGGATTTAGGGTACAGTTGGTCAAAGATTACAAACTCAAATGTTTTATATCGTTATGTCTGTTATGTAAATAAATATGAATTTCTATGCACTGTAGCACCTGAGTTATAAGTTGGTGTTGAAGTTATGCATACATTGAGTATAAGTTTTGAACTTTATATCAGGTTAACAGATGCTTAGAAAACAGGATTATAGGAGTATGTTAGGCAGTAGTTGTCATAAGAGTTTTAATAATTGCTGCTTTCACATCTCTTCTCGGATTAAGAGGGTAATATGGGGAAGGGTGTGACATCATCTCTATAATCAGAAAACGAGCCAAATAAATAAGAAAAAAAGCACACCACACTTTTGGGAAAATTTACACCTCCAAAAAACATGACTAGAAGTCTCCTTGGAATTTCTAAAAAAACAAACATAATGTGTTAATATCATCCCCATTTTTTAATGTTATCACGAGTTGGGAGAGAGTCGATAATTTATGATTCTCCAAGCACAAATCTTAACCCTCAAAACCGCCTTAATATTCTAGAAAACCTTCAAAAGAGGGTCTTTCCTACCCGTCGAAGAGGAGACTCTACTATGACAGGAGTTAAGCATAGAGGCAAAGTTGTTAGCACTCCCGACAAAGAAAAGAACTTTATTGTCCCAACTCCAAATAATTTCAACTTTTGAGCGACCATTCCTCGGGGGGAAGGAGGGGTGTTAAGAATGTCTTCAACATCCGAAACTAGGAAATTTTCCTTAACAATTGAAGCCTTCCAGCCTAACTAGTCATCAATTAAATATTTCACTTTTTTCCCTCTGAGGTCATCGCTAACCCAAAGAGGTTTACAATTGCCTTCTCTGCTAATCGTAGGATCTTTTTTTTATTGAGATGTGGGCTTCATTCCCCACTTTCCATCTGAAGCCATTTGAGAAGAGATCCCTATCCCAAATGATATTTCTCCAAGTCAAGCAGGGGTTATTCCCAAGAAAGGCCTTTATAAACATCTTTAAAATATCTGTTGCTCAGGGTTTTAGAGAGCAAACTATTAAAGTTCCTTAGAATTCTCCATCTATACTTTGCAAGCATGGCCTGATTAAACAAATTAATATCTTTTTAACTCATGCCATCTTTTTTTTCTTAGTAGAATACTACTACGGTTAATATCTTTGCAGATTCCAACAGGAAACCTAAAGCAACTCATAGTGTATATAGGAAGAACTTGAACGATAGACATAATGAGCACTTTTTTGCCTCACAAAGAGAAAATACGCTCCTCCCAATTCTCAACCACCACACCTGATTCTTCACTTTCTAAAATATTTTATTTTTGTCTCTCCCGCTTGAGAAAGCATCCCCAAATACTGGCCCAGTGAGTCAAGTTTTGAACTTCAACTTGCTAAGCGTTTTAGCCAAATCTGCCTTGATATTCCTGCTTGTCATGACGGAGGACTTGTCAAGATTAATAGTTTAACCAGTTGTTTCTTCATAGACCAGAAGAATCTCTTTTATCTTCGTACAATCACTTTGCGTAGCCCTGAAGAATATGAGGCTATCATCTACAGAAAAGATATGGGTGAGTGGGGGGCATAATTTAGAAAATACGTAAACCATTTAGTTTATAGAGAAAGACTTCCCTATCCATGATGGCCAACACCCGCTTAGCACAGAGAGGAAACAAATATAGAGAAAGATGATGTCCTTACCTCAAACCTCTTCTAGGCTCAAATTCATTATAAGGAGAGTCATTGACTAAGACAGAGAAACTAATAGAATTCAAACAATTCATAATTCGAACAATCCATCTATCATCAAACCTCATATTGGCCATGATTTTCTTGATAAAAACCCATCCCACCCTATCATAGGCTTTGCTCATGTCCAACTTCATTGCAACATACCCATCTTTTCCTACCTTTTGTCATTGATGGCATGCATACATTCAAAACCAAGAACCTCATTATCCAAAATAAGACGACCCGACACGAAGCTGATCGAGTTGAGGAGATAACTTTATCAAGAATCTTTTTCATTCTGTTAGCAAGAGCTTTAGATATCATCTTATAGATCACATTACAGAGACTAATAGGCCTAAAATTCTTTAGTCCTTTCGGATTTTTACCTTTAGAAACTAAAGTAATAAAAGTCTTGTTGATGGGATTTTCACTTACCTCCTCGTTAAGAACACTAAGGCAAATATTCACTGTTTCATCACCAACAATGTCCTAATACTTTTGAAAAAATATTACATGAGCTTCATCAGGACCAGGAGCTTTTGATGGATTCATGCTTCTAAAAATAGCTTTGATTTCACCCTTTGTAAAAGGTTTTATCAACTCCAAACTCTCAGTGTCTGAGACCCGCCTTCGAACCCATCCAAAATCCTATCAAACTTTGACACATATATTTTAATATTTTATTCATGATGGTATGTCAATAAGCTACATAACACTACAAGAAAAAGGTACTCTCCTAACGCCTAACATCATCGGGAAATAGCCAAAAACAAGTCGGGAGATCATCTCCTGATGCTGTTGGCGTTGTTGGGAGTATAGTCGAAAAATCCCTCTCGAAAGACTTACTCCCAACGTCGGTCCCCACCCTGTCGAGAGTTTAAGCTAACTCCTGACGCCATATATACAACATTGGGAGTTAGTTTAAACTCTCGATGGGGTGGCTACCAGCGTCGGGAGTTCATCGTGTATGAATTGCTCATTAATCTTCTGATGAGTTGTTTAACCGTCAGAAGATTCTTTTTTTTTTTTTTAGAATATTCATAATTAAATTTAATTATTTTTAATGTTGATCTTCATAACCTAAAATTTAGAACCCTAATCAATAATAATTAAGCAAAGAAAAAACTTTCACATACATTAAAAAAACAACCAAAATTGTTGTTAATATTGTTGTTACATATAAGAGAGATAGGAGCACTAGAGAATAATTAATGTTTACATATACAGGGAGTACAAGAGTGTGTTTACATGTAGCTTCTGACCCTCAAAAGCACCTCCAAAGTATCAAATTTACCTACAATATAATTAAGTCAAGATATTAGATTATATTATCAACCAATAAATCCTGCAAACAATTCTAAGACCCCAAACAAGCCCAAATTATTAACATTTCACACCACCCTCCATAAACACACAAAAACAACAAACTTACACTTATTAACAATTCAACCTACTTCATTGAATCTTACAAACAATTCTAAGACACTAAAGCTTCATTTAGAGCTCCAGAACAAGTTTAACTAAGCTCAACTCACCCCATACAACATTCAAAATTCATAAATTTCAAACCAACACACAAAATCTCATGTATAAGATGCAACACAAGTAAAGCTAAGCTCAACCCACCCCACACAACATTCAAACTTCACCGACTTCAATCAAACACATAAAAACTCCATTTAGATCTTCAAAACAAGTAAAGCTAAGCTCAACCCACCCCTTACAACATTCAAACTTCATAAACTTCAATCAAACACACAAAAACTCTATTTAGATCTTCAAAACAAGTAAACCTAAGCTTGGCTACCAAAACATTCAAACTAATCTCAACCCACCCCGTAACATTCAAGCTTAGCTACCAGAACTGCAAGATAGCCAATAATTTATTATCATAAAGCTAATAGTAAGATATAACTATTTTGCTACCATAACTGCAAGATAGTAACATATTAGGCAATTAGAACTTTGAAATAATCATATCAATACTTTTTATGATTTGTTCTGAGTCTTTTATAAATGGTTGACACTAGGCTTAAAAGTATCAACTTTATTGTTTCACCCATTTTTCTTACATTTCCTATTACTGCTTACTTAGTGGGAGATGGGGTGTAAATTGTAATTTGGACTTTTTTTTTTTTTTTTTTTTTTTTTTTTTTTGTCAATTTAACACACAGCTTTTTGTGTATAAACTGATTGGTCTCATTGAATTCATTATGTTTAATAGAATATAAACAAAAAGTCTGCACAATTTGTAGATTTTGTTTATACCTTGAAAATTTGTTGACTCATATGCTTTGGTGGTCACTCAACTTACTAGACTTCCACCTATTTTACTTTTTCATTTTACATTATTAAAGTATTGAATCCCTAAATATCAGGGATTAGTTAGGGATTAGAGTTAGTAATGACAGTTTTAATGGAACAAATGTGTTTTTGGGAAGTAAATTGATCTATAATCAATCATATTCATTATAAAAAAGGATATTGGGCTTATTATTATTTAATTAAGTGAAGCCAAAGAAGAGAATATCATTCCATGTAACAATACCTAAGTAATTAGTCAAAATTTAAATCTTAGAAAAACAATTATCAAATCAAATAAATAAAACTTTCAAGCTAAAACAAGAAACAACACAAATCCCTCATAAATCAACAAAAAAAAAAAAAAAAAAAAAAACAAGTTCTAATCACATAGATATACACCATAATCGAAATACCCTAAAACAAAAAGATTAAAAAAATTAAACGAAAACATATCCATCAATTGCACATGAAATTAATAAGAGGAAAACACATGAGTAAAAGAGAAAAGAAAGAATAATGTGGAAGAAACAAAATGAAACTTTACCTCGCTGTCAGCCGAGAAGCAAGTCGAGAGGGAGGCGACAGATAAACAGACAAACAAACGACAAATGACAAATGAATGGACAATAGACGAAAGGACGAATGAGACTCTTAGCGACAACAGCTCTGATCTTTGCTAGGGTTTAAGATGAAGAAGAAAGTATATCTGCAAACTGAATTGCAGATATGAGGTTTTTAAAACCCATCTCCCGACAGGCTATCGTGAGCAATCAAATGTTTGGTCCAAACTCCTAACTTGTTCATTAATGCATCGGGCAATCGGGTCGAACTCCTACATGTTCATTAATGCGTCAGGAAATGGGTTCAATCTCCCAACACGTGTTTCTTATCCGTCGGACGAATTCTCGACGACACGTATACAACGTCGGGAGTTGTCGATAAATCTCGACGCCCCCTTTGCATAGTCGGGAGTGATCCTCTCTTCCGACAATTGATCTCCCAACTGTTGTTTTAGGCGTTGAGAGAGTCTCTTTTTTAGTGTAAAGATCTATTTGTTTAATTTAAATAGAAGTCCTTAAGAAAGGTTACAAAAAATGAGTGTATCAAGGAAGAGAAAGTGTAAGTTTAATTGAAATAAAAATCTATGTAAATTACGTAATATGTGATTCTAGTTCAAAATAGTCGTGACGTGAATGATCGTGAAAACGACTGAATAACAAAGGAAAAACCTAAGAAAACGATTTTTGGGATCAATATTGATGAATCATAATTACAACTATTAAAAAGTACTATGTCAGTTATGTTAGCTTTTAAAGTATGAGTTCTTGAATATGATATATAATGATATATACTATACTTTTTTAAAGTATATAATAAACATAAGATAGGATAGTCGATACATATTAACGTATAAATATACATAATACATAAATATATAAAAGGTTAGATGTTGAGTTTACAGAGCCCTAGCCCAGTCGAACTAAACAGCTCAAGCCCACATAAATTAGTAATCGCCACAGAAGTTTATTGAAATTACCAAATTACCCCCACAAAAACCATCGTCTAGGGTTTCAAACGCTCTATAAATTCATCATCAGCTTCGATTGGAAGCCATTCATTCACAATTGAACATCTTCTTCAGTCTCGAAGTTTCTCGCATTAGGGTTACGTTTTAGGGTTTCATTCTTGAAATTAAAGGTAGTGGGTTGATTTCATTTGGGGGTTAAATTCGCCTCTTCTTTCGGCTACAAGTTCTGAGATCTTTCGATCGGTTTCTTGATGGCTTTGTTCTGGAGGCGTATATTGATTCTCTAAGTTATGGGGATTTTCTTTAGTCCAGATTTTGTGTGCTATCACATCTCTGGTTCTCCCCTACTTAGGTACATTTCATGAAATCCCTCGATTTTGATCTCAACCTTTTACCAAACTAGCATTGTTTTCGTTTTTTTTTTTTTTTTTTATGGTTTACTTGATTGTTGTATAATGACTTTGATGGATGGAGAGGACATAGGGCTATGGGTTCTAACAATTTCATGGATGTCAATTAGAGTATTTTAAACATTTTTATAGGACTGGCATTGTGCAGAAAGGGAAGTTGGATTGGATTATGGCAAGCAATACAACCCAAAAAACTGAGACCATTTGGGTTGATTTGGATTAGGTCTGATGAAGTTTGGATTCAACTCGAAAAACTGTGAGTTTTCTTCTTGCCTTCTGCACAGATTTGTTTCGGAACAAACAACTCCAATGAGAAGAAGATAATAAGTAATGGAGTTTTAGAGAGGAAAAAGCACTAGATTTGTGAGAGACTTGAAAAGTAATCTTTAAAAAAAGTTTGAAAATGATTATATAACTTATTTTCGAAGAACAAGTTATTAAGTTAGGCTAATTGATGTATACTGTAAGATTTTGAATTTTGTCTAATGAAACTCACTAATTTTTTTGTCTACAAGTTTGTAAATTTTAATAAAATTAAAATTTAGGAGCGACTTTTAAAATTTTGCAAAGTTTTTATAATTGAAAGTCTTGAATTAGATGTCTTTTTGCAAAATCATATCAAATAAAGTTTTGATACATTTTGACGTCATTATAGTAAATAAAGCAATAATTTAATTTAATTGAGGTAAAAGATACTTTGTAATAATCTAGTCCGTGTATTTTTAATTTTGTAACAAAACAATTTAATCCTGAAATTTTAGTGGATAACAATTTTATCCTTGTAGTTTTAAATTCAAAACAATTTAGTCCATAACAGTAAATAAATTTGTCAAAATTAAATGTCAATTATTATTATTTTTTTGATATTTTTTATGTAGGCTTTGTATTTTTCTCTAATTAGTTTATCAATTTATTTATACAAGAAATCTTATTAAATCTCAACTCTAATTTCTCTACAATTAAGATTAAATTGTTACAAACATTAAAGAGGTTTGGGGACTAATTTGTTATATAATAAGATTTGGGGATTAAATTCTTACCTAATAAGGTTTTTGAGACTAAATTGTTATGAAGTAAGATTTTGGGACTAAATTGTTATCTTAAAATTTAGTTCCAAGGATTCAGGGATTCATATTTATTTAAACACTTATAATAGTAAAAATTTATTAAAATATACTTTGAGTGGCTATCATCTTAAACACTTTCGTACTTTGAGGAGTTGTCATGTTTCAATTTATTCTTTAAACACATTTTAAATGGTCACAAATCAAAATAGGAGAAAAGTTTGGAGATTAAAAATAATTTTTAACCTTTAATTTAATAATTCTCAACAAGGGAAGATTTTAGTCCTACAAATTCTTGATTTCTCTTCCACAATAGGGAGGTTCCCATTCCAATTGATTCTAGAAAAATAACTGCACATGGTCAGGAATTACTCCTAGTCTATGGATGAACCACCAATATTCTTATATTTTTGGGAAGAATGCACTACAGAAGTTAATCATCAGGATCAAATTGTGACAATTTCAATTTAGAATGATCGGTCCAGTATTACTTATAAAAATGTACCTCGAATAAAAATTAAATAAGAATATCCCAAAATCCGATTCCTTTTACCTTGCAGAAAATTGAACAGAACCACGTTTGATGTAGGTAGCACTTTAAGCGTAATAACTTTGGCCCACATGAAACCGAATCGGATTCATTAATGGATGGTGGAGAATGAATAGGAAAATCGGTCTGACAGAATTTAGGAAGAACAAACCCCTTAGAATGGAGAACTCCATTCTTCCCCTTTCTACTTATTTTTTCTGCCAGAGACACCCATTTCTGCATAAAAGAATTGGAAACTCGAGAAGCTATGAACATCAAGAGCTAGAAGGCTGAAGAACAAAGCTTACCCGTCTTAACTAACTTGATCCAATTCCAAAGCTTTTTTCTGCCAATTCTTTCACCGACCCTCTGCCAAATGCCATCCTGTTGCAACTTCACCGAGTCAAGAAATCGATGTTTACGTTCTACCTTCATCAAATGTGGACTTCGATCCACCACCACAGACCTTAAAGATGGTTCCATTATACATTGCTGGGTTCCCAAAACTCAGGATCAACACCGTCCCAACCTCCTCCTCATCCATGGCTTTGGGACCAATGCATTATGGCAATGGGGGAACGCCATACGCCTCTTCACCTCTCACTTCAATGTGTATGTGCCAGACCTCGTCTTCTTTGGGGACTCGATCACGACTCGGCCAGAGCGGTCTGATTCGTTCCAAGCCGAGTGCATCATGCGAGTAATGGCTGCCAACTCAGTGCAGAAGCTGAGCCTCATTGGATTGAGCTACGGTGGGTTCGTTGGATATTGCTTGGCAGCGAGATACAGGGAGGTGGTGGAGAGGGTGGTGATATGTGGTGCAGGAGTTTGTATGGAAGAGAAGGACTTGAGGGAAGGGTTGTTCAGAATCTCGGACTTGGAGGAGGCAGCCAACATTTTGGTGCCCCAAGATCCTAAGAAATTGAAGGAGTTGGTGAAGTTTGCCCTCTTCAGGCCTCCTCCACTGCGATTGCTGCCCTCTTGTTTACTCGCCGATTTCATTCAAGTATGGAGTCTCTAATCAGCTACTCTTTTTCGCATTCTGTCAATTAATTAACAAACCCATTGCTTTAATGGAGGAATATCTAAAGCATTTAGAAGTATTAGGAGGGTGTCTGAAATGTTGAATTGATTATAATAGTTTATTGTAGGTTATAATAATTGGAAACACCAATTACTATAATTAGAATCCCATCAAATATGGAGTGAACTAAATAGCCCACTCCACCCACTTGCTCAGTGTTTTTTTCTAAAAAGAGTGTTAGATACCACCTACCAAGAAGACTTATACACAATAACTACGAAGACTAAAATTGTATGCGAGATAAAGAAGTTACAATATACCAAGCCCTTTAAGAGGGTTATTTCTCCCCTAAATTCCCACAATGAAAATTCTTACTAAAATGATCTACACCCTCTAATGTGTCCAACTCCTATTTATAACCAAGACATTTTCAGTTACTACCCATAATATCCTTTTAATCTTACTCGTACACCCTTAATACTCTCAAAGGGTGTTCTTCGAGCACTTCCACCCTCTCATCCTAAAGTATAGGTTTTGGAATCTTCAAATTCATTTTGTGACTATTGCTTCTTGGCGCAGGCTATGTGCAGTGAATATGTAGAAGAAAAGAGAGAGTTAATCAAAGCTATTCCAAAAGACAGGAGACTATCAGACATCCCCAAGATCCAGCAGGCTGGTGTCATCTTCTTATATGCATTCATTTCATTTCATTTCATTTTTTCAAGTTTTTTCTTTTCTCCTAAATCATGAGCAAAATAACCTCTGATTTGAAGCAGCCAACATTGATAATTTGGGGAGAGGGTGACAAGGTATTCCCATTAGAAATGGGCTACAGGCTAAAAAGGTAAAGTCTTTGAGATGCTTTCTTGAATAAATTCCCTTTTTTTTTTTTGGTTACTCTTTCTAAATCTATAAGCACTGAAATGTTAGGCATTTGGAGGAGAGCGCTCAACTGGTAGTAATCAAGAATGCAGGGCATGCTTGTGATTTGGAAAAGCCTAAGGAGTACTATCAGCACTTGAAGTCCTTCCTTGGCATCAAGCAGCAAAACCATAAATGAGTTTCAAGTACAATTTGTATTGAACAGATTGGTCAAGAGCCTGCTTCTATATCATTAAATTGTTACTGATTTGGTAAGATTGAATTTTGGTAAACAAATACTTGTTCTCACATTGACTACTTCAGTAGTAAAAAGACTACTTACTCACCTATAAATAGTTAAGGAGACAGGAGGTAGATGTACCTTATCATAATTGTGCTGATAAATAAAGGAATAAAGGCTACTCTATCGAAATTGAAGCGTGTTATAATGATTAATATTTAAATGAGAAAACGTATCTTTAGCTATGGCAATTTAACGAAAGGAGTATGTTTAAAATTACCCAAAAAGTACATTATAAATTAAAAAAGTTATATGCAGAAGGATGTTAAGAAAGCTGGCAGAAACAGAGTATAAATCAAATAGAAAATACTGCACAACAAAGTGTGAAGAATCAGTGAGTACATTTATAAAAGTATAGCAAAAGAAAAGTAAGTGAATCGAATAATTTATATATTGATAGAAAGAAGTTCATGTGAAGAGAAATTATAAAGAAAACACATCAAAATCATTAGATAAAAATAAGTCTTCTAGATACTTCTATTTTTTTTCCAAAACATATTCCTGAAAATATCTTTAAGTATACCAAAATGTCACTGCTATCAAACTGAAAGATAGACCGCGATAGACTCTATCACTGAGCAATAGAAATCTATCGAGTGACATTTTGCTTCATTTGAAAATAAGTTTGCTTATTTGCTTTATTTGAAAATAATCCATATCCTAATGATAGTCGAAAATATTTAAATATCACAGGGTAGAGGTTTTTAAGATTTAGAACTACTTTTCCTATCATGAGATAGTGGATAAAGGTAATCTTATCCTATCAACCATCATAAGGTAGCCACGTGAACTAAAGGTGATTGGCCACTTTTTCGTCCCTAAGAAAGTCTAAGATATTTCCCCCCTAATATTTCATGACAACTAATCTTTTTGTCGATAACTACAATGTTGTATCCATAAATCTGTCGGAAATTTGATCAGTCTTAGGAATAGGAACAAATCAATCGTTCTGGGAGAGGAGGTGGAAAGAAAATTAAACAGGTTGGAAAGATAAGAACAGGAAAAATATGAGAAACAAATCAATAAAGAACATACAGATACACATTGTTTAAAAAAGAAAGAAAAAAGAACAGACCACCTTCCAAAACAGGATTCAAATGTGTTGTGTTTAAAACAGAAAATAGAATACAGAGCTAATAATTGTCAGTGAGCCCTATTGTGCCCTATCAACATGCCCAAATAACATTTAATAATAATAAGTTAATAACTACTGCATGTACCATTGTTCAACACTTCAACCACAGGAACCAAGTGTCGTGTTGATTAACTCTGCAAACAGAATATTTTATCATTTTTGTAAGTGATTGACTGACTGGTGCTGTGTTAAGTTTGAATCAAATTCAGCATGCATAACACAGTGTACCTAGAAATGAGAAAATAAGTGTTAAAAATGTCGTAGGGATTGTCTCACGAACAAAATTGAAATAAACTTACCTCTACCTAAAGTTCATCAGCATTGGACTGTTCTCTTGTCAACTGAACAAATATAAAGTCACCCACTGCGATAAAAAAGCCTAAGTTTCTAATTGAAAGTTAACTCCTACCTAAACTAGATTCAAATGGCAATTCGTAAGCTTTTGATTAACTTGGGAAGACCAACTCTAGGAGAAGCCATGAGACACCAACTATTTACAATCTGATCGTGCCTCATTCTATGTTCTCCTTAATTCAGAACACGGACTCACTGGATATGTTAATTGATTTTTATAACTACAGAAGATAAAGGTCAAAACCTTAACTAATTCCAATCTGAATTCAATATATTTGTTAATTTGATTCTTGTCAACCGAGAAGAGATCAAGGGTTGAAACCAGCGCTATGGAGTGAGATATTAATATGAAACCAAAGAAAGAAAGAAAGACATAGAGAATACATACCACCTTCGTCTGGAAGATCGGAAGTCCACAGGGTTAGATTGTCCCTAAGGAGCTGCATAATAAGGGTACTGTCCTTGTAGGATTCCTCATTGAGACTGTCAAGTTCTGCAATAGCCTCATCAAAAGCCTGCTTAGCAAGGTGGCAGGCCCTGTAAGGATATGACACAGTTATTTAAAAGAATAGAATCAAAGGAGAGAGAGAAGATTGGAGAAAGGAAGATTTCCACCCTTCCTTGTGGTGAAGTAAAGTCCCCAAAATTATCTCATGGTGTCACTATGCAGAAGCTACTGTACCCAGTAAAGCTTTCCTCATAATGACACAAATTAGTGGTAGTTTTTTAAAGACCAAACAAGTGAAATGATGATAATATAGGTTTCTCAAGCCTTCCCATTCATTTAGTAAACTTCCAAAATGGAAATGTCTCCTTGATAAACTGAAAGAACTTTTTGCAATAGTAATTACCATGGTCGGTAATAAAATAATTCCTCGTTTTTTTTTTCTTCTCTCGTTTTGTTGGGGAGTAGTGCCAGTAGATGACAGAAGAAAGAATAAAGGAGAGATGTTAACCTTTCAGGAGAATTCAATATCTCATAATAGAAAACAGAGAAGTTCAGAGCCAAGCCAAGTCTTATAGGATGAGTTGGAGACAAATCAGAGTTAGCAATTGCAGAAGCAGCCTGCACAATGCAGAAACGATCAATTGATATCATTTCCATGGAATTTTAGAAAACAAAAATAGAAATAGGAAAATATAGAGCAATGAAAATGTTTTTCCAGGAATACAGGAAATAAACTTGCCTCGTAAGACTTTAATGACTGATCCGCAACCTGTTTACACTCATCACCGGATTTAAACTCAGCCAAATACCGACAATAATCTCCTTTCCTATAGCAGAAAATAGAGGGAAAACATGGTAAAAACCATGATAATCATGTGAAAGTAAGCATATTAATTGCACCAAAATCAATACATAAACTGCACAGGTATGGTATCTCTCTTCATGAAAACAATAAACTATTTAAGGAGTAAAAACAGTAATTTAGCGATAGCATAAAATAAAGGAGGTCGAGGGAAATCCCCTTAATGAAGTCAAACAAAGATAATAAAACTGACCTATTTGTTATGAGCAAACATATTAATTCATCACAATTGCGCATAATTAGCTTATTTCACACCGTCCTGTTACTTCTACAACATATATCCAACCGTCCTGCATATTAAAGTGTTCTTCATCTCTATATTTAAGTTGACCGGGAACACTAAAAATATCACATCTTATGGTTGAATTCAGTAGATTCTCCAGCTGAGGAACGTGGAAGGAGATGCTGGTCAAAGATTGACAATATGTCACTGCATATTCTGGAGGGCTCATCTTCAACCCGATGCCTGTAACTAATTATCTGTTCCACATTCTTCTCGTTATGTTAGGTAGTTTCCTTCTGTTCAATTGAAGACAAAATACACCAGGAAGCTCGTCTTTCTTATAGCTACCAGATAGCAGATTTTTCTCTTCCACTGTCAATTCCACGTTTAACTTTGCAACTTTCTTCATTTCCTCGACCATTTCTGAAGCATGAAAAAGGCAATGATCCGAACTGTTAGATTCAGTAAACACAAAAAGATGAAGCCTCAAAATAGTATTATACAATGAATGAAGGTAGATGTCTTAGTTGATCACGTTGGCATTCCATCAATATCTCTACAAATCCCGTCAACATTGAAACCAAGAGCGTGAACAATTATCATCTCATTATTGCCAAACTACGATAAGAACATTATAAACGACCAGTGAGAAAATTAAAATGCCTTGTTATAACCAGAACTTTCTAAGCCAGATCGAAATTCCAGATTTAGGCGCCATGATGCCCCAACCCACAAACAACAAATCCTGATTCTACTACTTTTCATTTGAAATTATTATAAATAACTCAATGGATCAGCGACCGATTGCAAATGATGCACACCTAATTAAGTTCGTCGTCAATTCCTACGGCAAAATTACATCCAGACCATACAACGAACAAAATATAGCCCTAGATAAAGTCGCAAGAACAAAAAAGTGATTAAGCGCCATATATATTGCGGATCTACAGTCTCAAATAATCAAAACAACAGTAATCTCTAAGTTAACTGAATCAATCGAGTGAATTAGCAAATAAATACATGATTAAGGAATTGATTGTAGAGAGAAACAGTACGTGCCTTCATATCCCTCAGCTTGCTCTGCCAATCTAGCCAAGTAAACGAGTAGTTCTCTCTCTTTTGCCATCGCTTCTATGTCTCTCTCCTTCTGTAGCTTCTCCAACTGAAACTGAAATCTTGGCTTCGAATTTGCCGCTGCAGAATTTGGGCTCTGCTGCTTTGTACTTTGGCTATGGACGTTGAACTGAGTTCCTCATTTTTCCTATTAATCTTTCGTACTATCATGGCAAGTTAGAATGAGCCTGGGATTTCGAAAGCTCTTTGCTTGAAACGTGTGATATTGGCGCGCGTGTATAGTGAAATCAGCCGTTGGATCAAATTGCAGTTTTGGAAGACGGTCCCCATGAAAGGGATGTGACGTTGACCGTAAGTTGCGTGACGGCTGGGTGATGTAAGGATCGATGGGGGATGTTTTGTGGAGCCCGTCGCATCCGTAACGTTCTTTCGTTTGATACGGTATCCAGTTGTAAATTTTAAATTTCCTGTACTAAAAAATAAAATAAATTTCCTTTATTATTTTGGCTTGATATGTATTCTTTTTTTCCATCAATCTTTTTTATTTTTTATTTTCAATATTCAAGGTCAAACTTTTAAGACACTAGGTTTAGTTCCAAAACCTAGAGATTATTGATCCATATTTGGGATGCAAAGTTACAAAAATGAAGTTTTTCGATATATGTATAAAAAATAAAAAGATGAAATTTTCGACAAATGTGCAAAGTGCAATAGTGAATGTTATTGAAGTTGGTAGAGTTGAGTCTAACACTTATGAAGTCGGTGGACCAAACAATTCCTTAGGTTAAAAATGTTTTTGACCTTTCAGATTTTTTTAAAAATAGAAATATCGATTTAGTTCTTATACTTTTTCTTTTGGCAAAGGTATCATATTGCTAAAAAGAGAATTTGTACCTCACAGTCTGAGGTCAAGTTACAAACAAAATACAACCAAAATAAAAGAAAATCGACAATGCCAAAACTCTATCAAACACAAATATAAAACACATTCAACTCAAGAAAAAGTGTTCAAGGAGAAGAATCTTTTTAAGTCACTTCAATAAAAGCCCCAAGCTAAAAATAATAAAGGAAAACCTCAGTCTTAACTATCTAACTAAACTACTGGAGATGATGCAAGGTAGCTCTATAAACACATATATTATGCTCACGCCAAATATAATAAATACCAACACTCCGAGCGACTCTCAATTTTGTACTAACTTAGTTCTTGAATTTAGCATGTAACAATTTAGTTAGTATATTTTCAAATTTGTAACAATTTAGTTTATATCATGAAAAGCTTGTGAATCTTCATTGTCAATTGTGATCATGTAACAAACTAATCTTTATAATTTATGAACAAAATTGACATTTAATCTCTTTGTCAATCTTATATATTCCATTAAATCTAAATAACATTCTCACAATAGACTAAATTGTTACAAATTGTAAAGTAGGTTGAATAATTTGATACTTATTAAATTTTAGGAACTAAATTATAGGAAACAAATCGTTACAAATTCAATTTTAAAAACTAAAGTATTACTTATATACAAGTTCAAGGACCAACGTGATTTTTAACATTTACTTTTTAATTTGCTTAATTCAACAATAATAGAGTAGGAAAAATCGAACCTCTACAATAAAAATTGAAAATCTAAGTCAAATCAAGCATAACTACACAATAATTGACGTGTACATTTAATAAAAAATAATTAAAAAATTACTTTTTTAATCCACAAATTTCAGTTTTTTAAATGAACAAACCGAATTTCTAAAAGAAAGTTTCATAGAAAAAACCCACCTCACAAGCAATATTTTACAAATATCCCAAATTCTAATTATATTTCATAATTAGTTTTCTCCATATATTTTGGACTGTACATTCGCTCTCATATTAAAATTGTATTTTTTTAGAATACAAATATTAAAAAAAATCAAACTTCAATTAATATTAATTATTTAGAGATTTTATTTTTTTGAATAATCATTAATTTTACTATATATCATAATTAATTATGGATTCACATTTCATGTTTTCTTATTTTATTTTATTAACTAGTATAATATACATCCCTAAAAAATTAAGGAATATGATATGTTGATTACACGTTTATGGTCAGAATCACTTTTCTTCTTGCATTCGACGATGGGTTCTTGTTTATTTCAAATATACGTAGAGTTATTCCAAATGCATGTAGAACAAGTATAGATTTGATGTTGATATATAATATATACTCCATATTTAAACTTTAGTATTGTTTCTGTTGAGATATATATTCCATATATTTGATCATATATACACATGCATATTTAGTTATTTTGCAAATATATACTTTTTTTCTTATATATATATATATATTTCAGATTTTGATTTAAAATTTAAAGTCTCCAATTTCACTGAACTACGTTTAATGTAGAATTATGGTTATAAATCTTCGTTTTTATTTGTTGTTCATTATATATGTATATGTACGAGGTTTATTTAAAACATATAAGAGATCATTCCAAATGCATTTAGAACAAGTATTATTTAAAGGTGTTATATAATATATGCTCCATATTTAATTTTAGTCTTATTTCAATTGAGATATATATTCTACATAAATTTTCATATATACACATTGTGTATCTAATTATTTTGGAATTATATACTTCATATTATATAATAATGATGCTAACAAGATAAATTATGCCACAAATAATGATAGATGACATCGTCAAAATATTTAAAATAAACTTATATTATTTAAAATTGAAAATAAAATATACGTATAAACCACATATATACTATGTACTATAGGACAAGTGACTGTCATGTGTGATTATAACTCTACGATAGGGAGTGAAACCATTCAATCGATGAAGCTAGCTTGATTCGACTGTTCCAATCGACAAGTCATCTCTTGAATTCCAAAATCCCGAAAACACACACACAAAAAAAGCAGTTTATTGCAAAAGAAAACACGGGAAAATGAAGCACATGAGAAAAAAAATTATAGCTTTAGGTTATTAGTGTAATTAGACATATTTAACTAGCCTATTAATGTAGAATGTCCTTTCTAAAAATAGGTTTAAAATGTCTTGGAGGTATTTTTGTACAATCCTTAGGATGGGCTCCCATGGGGGACAGACGATTCAACACGTCCCATTTATTTTCTTTCTGGGCCGGGCCCAATATTTTTGGGCGATTTCAATATGCTCATTCAGGTAATCTCTTGAACAAATATTGATTAATTCTTGTACTAATAAATTAATTAAGAAGAACATTAAAGAGTTAATTTCATCATTCTAGTGGAGAAACACACGAGAGGATTCAAGCAGATTGGTACAGTGTGGTCCATATTTTTTTAATACAATAATGGTAGAGATGAGAAATCGAATTCTGATTTTGAAAAAAATATGAATAATTTTGGAAAAATATATTTGATTCTTTCATTTTAAATAATCTAAATATCTAGATATTTTATGTTATGAGAAAAATAAATATTGTTTTAAAAAGTCATAGGCAAATTTTGTCATTTTCAAAATTAAATAAAGAAAAGATTTGTTTTTTGAAATAAAAAAAAGGGAAAAAAAGAATTGAGACATTGAATCATTCAAATTGAAAACATGACATTATCTAAGTATTTAATATAAATATGATAATTTATTTTGATTTAACATAAGAAATAGTTTGATAGTGTCATCAACCTTGATTTAAAAGATTAAATGTATCCCTTTTACATATATTTTTTTCTTTTTTTTAAAAAAAAATATATATTTAGACCTCACCTTCCTTATTAAACAAGTTTGAGAGAATTTAAAGCCATAATTCATATATACTAAGCACCGTTTTGAGAATAATTTTGTTAGTTGTTTAAAACTTATAATTCGTTTCAGCCTGATTTTGTAGTAATGGTTTTTACCTTTGTTAAAAGAAAGTGTTTCAATTTTAGTTAAATTCTAAAAACAAAAACTAATTTTTAAGACCACATTTAGTAATCATTTGGTTTTTAATTTCTGAAAATCAAGTATGCAAATACTCATTCCACCTCTAAATTTCTTGTTTTGGTATCTACTTTTTACCAATGTCATTTTCATAAACCAAGCCAAATTCTATAAACTAAAAAATGTAGATCCCGTTTGACAACCATTTCGTTTTTTGTTTTTGGTTTTTGAAAATGAAGTCTATTTCCTCCCCATTTCTTACAATGATTTGTATATTTCTTAAGTACAATGATTGAATTTTTAACTAAATTTCAGAAACAAAAACAAGTTTTTAAAAGCTATTTTTTTTTAATTTTCAAATTTTGGTTTGATTTTTTAAACCATTAGTAAAAAGTAGATAACAATAGAAGAAATTTAGAGGTGGAAAAAATGTCTAAAGGGTTAATTTTAAAAAACAAAAACCAAAAACCAAATTGATATGAAAACCCTTAGATTTGAAAATTAGGAACCCCAAATGTTGAACCCTCTTATATCAAATTCTAAAACCCCTAATCAATTTGACAATAATCCCAAAGGGAAGGATTAAATTGGGATTACCTTTTGATCCAAGACCAAGCGATAAGGAGAACTAATTCCTTATTTCAAGTTTGAACACTCCACAAGCAAGATGATCAGACTTACTTAAATGTTCTTGGCATGCAACCTTGAATCAAAAATTGCAAAAGTGGCGATGAAACTCTGTCATCTACTTGAGAATTTTCATTCATAGAAAACCTTAAAAACTCAAATCATATCAAAGAGAGAGGTTATAAACCACCACGGTATTAATGTTAAGCGCTGCACTATGAGTTATTGACCTAGAAGTATCATGTGAGCTATATGATATTATTAATATTATTTGTTGGTGCTCTGATCTTTGTCTACATCAATTCGTTGTCGTTGTGTATTCACATGAACTTGATCTTCGACCCATTTTCTCAATCTGATCTCACTTTCGAGCTGACTTACATAAGAAATTCTTGCACTAGTATGACACCGAGCCTACCATACTCTGATACCTAACTTTAGCACAAAGAGTGCATAGATTAGTTAAGCACACAAGAAGAGGTCAACAATCTTCTTTTGAGATTACTTGTTCTTCTTCTTTGAAGTCGTTGAATGCAACTATTTACAAGTCTTTGCTCTAACGCTTGCCTTTGGTTATTTGTAACACCGACAATTTTAGGATTGTTTTCGATGTTCGAGGTTATATGTTTTTACTAGCTTGGCTGGTCGGCCCAAACTTCGAGACACCAACTTTTTTCTTTGAGGACGCATGTTCTCCTATTTCTCCTTATAGTACGCTATGGGCTTGAACTTGTCCGTGGCCTTTAGATTTGGTCTTGGACAATTCTTAACGTTATTATTATTAGTATTATTATTTTCATATCTTTTTCTTCGTCTTCTACATTCTTCATAATTGCCAAATTAGAATGTGTAGAAAATTCAACTGAAGATTAAGATACGAGAGGGTGGTGGCAATGGAATTTTTTCTTTTTCAATTCAAAGATAAGAATATTATCAAGCATAAAATATTGACAAACACAACCACCTAGGTAGCTTTTTACTGACTAAGTAAATGCAGAATTTGAATTTCACGATATTCAAATTTTAGTATTGAGAAAAAAAAAACAAAGTGTTGACAAAGGAAAATACATGAAATAATTTAGAGACCCCGAGCCATAACAATGTTATTTTATAGTTTTATGTTGGTCAAAATGGGGTAATTTTGAATTATTGGCCATTTTTTTTTTTAAAACCAGGGGTCGTTTGATAATTGATTTTCTACTCTAATTTGTTCTTATGAAAAGTAATTTATGTTTGGATTAATGGTTAAAATTAAACTTGTGAAATGATAAAAGCATAATTCAAACTTAACCTAAAGTTGAGTAACATAATTGAAAACTACCGTTTATGTTACTTATACGACTATTTTAGGAATATTGTCATACTAATTTTAAAGTCTTTATTTTAATGGAAAACTTGATAAAAATGTTATTAGGAAAAAAAAGATAAAAATTAAAATCTTTGAAATTTCAGAGGCATTATTAAACTTTACCTTTAATTCAAGAATATTTGGTTTAATTTCAACTTTCGGTTAACCTTTTGGTTCATCACACATTTTCGTGTGGTGGATGCAGATTCTAAAATCCACACGTAACTAATATTAATTTTAACCACTTCGTCAAAAACAAGAAACTATTATCCCTGCTAAAGAAAAACAAATAAAATAAAATAAAACTATCTAATCACTGCTTTCCATTCATGCAAGTTGCTAATCAATTTTTTCTAAATAACTAAAATAACAACAACAACAACAATAATAATAATAATTTTTTTCCCTAAAGACCCGTTTGGTAACTGTTTTATTTTTTTTTTAATTAAGTCTATAGACACTACTTCACTTCCTAATTTATTCATCTGTCATTTACTTTTTACCCATGATGTAAAAAACTAAGCCAAGATTTGAAAAATGAGCTTTTGAAATTTTGTTTTTGGTTTTTAAAAATGGACTAAGTTTTCCACCATTATACTTAAGAAATATACAAATCATAGTAAGAAATAAGAAGTGAGTGGACTTAATTGTCAAAAACCAAAAATCATGAATGAAATTGTTATCAAACGAGGTCTAAATTTTTAGAAAGTAACAATTTAATCTATAAACTTTAATTTGTAAAGATTTAGTCATGTACTTTCAATTTGGTAACAATTTAGTCTCCAAAATTTATTATGTAATGATTTTTCTTAAACTCTTAATTTATAACAATTTAGTCTCTAACATAAAAAATTTCATCACAAGTGTCAAAATTTATTATTTTATGATGTAGATTTTGTATTTTATAAAAGTATTGAGTATCTAATTAGTTTATCGATTTATTTATACAAAAAATCTCAAATCTTAACATTATTTTTTATGTTATAGATTAAATCGTTATAAATAAGAATTTAAGAACTAAATTGTTACTTCTACAAAAGTCTTTGGACTAAAAGTAAAAATCTAATCAATTATCGGTGTGAACATAGTAAATTACGTATACTCTTTATTTCTTTGAGTTGGAAAAACATCTCCATAATATTCATTATAAAAAAAAATGATTGGAAGGAATTTGTGTCCAACTCCTTAATTAATTACTATTAAACATCTTATAATTTACTGTTTGTTTTTTCTTAAACAAGATTTACTATTTACTATTTATTTTTTAAAATAAGATTTACTATTTTTTTAACTACAATTAAAATAGGAGAATTCAAATCATATACTTTCAAATTACTAGCACAATCGTAAATCAATTCAGGCATGTTTGTTGAATTAAGATTTACTATCTTTAACTACAAATAAAGAAAATTTAGCAAAACATAGGACAAGGGTGAAATTGTCAATTAACCAAAATCCTAAACCTAAAAGTACCAACAAAATCTTACCCAAATAATTTTGGTACTTTATTAACCTCAACTTATCAGACATTATAATAGCCAAGTCTTTTCAATGGTAGACAAATCCCTCATCCATTTTCTCCCTAAATTATGGATACTCACTCATGGTTTACTAATCATTAAAACTTAGAGAATTTTGCTTCATAATTTTATCAATCATATTTGTTACATGGAAATGTTGGTATATATAGAAAAAATTAATGATAATGTTTATAATTAAGCTTTGTATCAATGACTTGATTTTAATTTTTTACACATTTTCTAAATTCATGCTTTAAAAAAATGTTTTAAGTGACTAATGTATTATCCCAAACATAGTTTTTCAATAAGTTCAAATTCATATTCTTTGTTCCGATTCTAAATTTCTAAATGAACAAACAAATCTCGACATTTAAAAGATGACTATTTAAAAAAAAGTATATTTTTTCATCTTTTACTCTTTACATTAGGAAGTCAAGTAACTTCATTAAAAAAACTAGAAACATTTTCTTTTCCATTCAAACATGAGAATATTGACCAAAAAATATGGAAAAAAACGCAAAGATTTAGGATCGCAATTTTAGTATTGGAAAAAAAGTGTTGATTGCGAAAAAACGGGTCTTGTTGCAAAAATTATCTAGCTAGGCATCATATAGAGTTGAAAGAATATAATAAAGCAACCAAATGATTAATTATTATTATAATAATATCTATCTGTTATATTTGAAAATACTTTCAGTAATTTTATTATTTAAAATAATTACTTTTTTTAGTGGTAAATTTCAGAAATTATTGAGTTGAATGTATATAATGGTAATACTTGGATGTACCAATCTCTATGCTTCCCTCTCCTATCACTCACACCAAAAAATAATTAAAATATTTCAAACAATAAATAAGAATAATTCGCCACAGGTTAAATTATGATAAGATAATTTGATGAAATACATAAAGATAGGTACGTCCTGGGATGCACCTATATATATATTATTTATTTATTGAAAAAGAAAGCCAGACAAAGAAAGCTTCAAAATATTGACATGCACTTTTTTTAAAGGAAAAAAACACAATAATTTTGATAGCAATTGTTTTTGAAGAACAAAACTGTTTTTTTTTCCACATACAGCATATGGTCTATGCTTGGCATCTTCAAGAATGACTTTTATCTCAACTGAATTACATCCCTAATCTAATTCATCAGTACCTAACTTTAATTTGTGTAACTAGAAATTAATTTTTAAATCATAATAGGTAACTAAGTTATAAATCTAATCCTAAATTTTGAAGTTTGTGCCACTTGATCAGTAAATTTGGTAAAGTATTTGTTGGATATTTGGAAGAAAGTGAAATATTTGAATATTGAAACATAAAAAAAAAAAAGAATTTTATTGTGTAGATTAAATTCATGGTTAGAAACTTTCAAATTGAATTGATACTTCAAATTAGATAATATTTCATGTACAAATTTATCTTATATAAAATTTTGTGTTATCTATTGCGATACTGTCAAATCACTTTCTTTCTCTTTTTACTACTACGCCCTGTCTTATCTTATTTTGGGACCGCGGATTTCTTGACTTTCTTTCTGGTTGCTTCAATTTGAATGAGTTATGTTTGATTTTTGTCAAGTAATAACTCAATTGAGTTAAATTTGATAAATGATTTAATTTTTGTATTTATTTGATTTAATTTGAAAAGTTATTAGCCTATAATTAGCAACGTGTTTCTTCATTTTTTGTATCATACTTCAAATTGAAGAGTTCTCTCCTTTCTTTCTTTTCATCTTGAGTTGAGTTGATAATAAGTATCTAAGAGTTCTGCCAGATCTGTGTAATTCAAAGGTTGCAGTTCTTCCAGAGTTAGTCATTGTATCCTGCTAAGACAATCATTGTAGTATGCTAGCAACTCGTACAAAGCGAACAATTACCTTTAGGGAAATGCTAATCAGAAGTGTGTCTCGACTAGCTATTGACATCTTCACAATATATTGAGGTTCTTAGTTATATCAATTCACAAGCCTTATTACATTATTTAGCGTACTTTCAGATTTGAACTTTTATATTGTGTACCATGTGTGTACTGTATCTAGTTGATGTGTAATAGTTTGATAGTGTATACAATTTATATATATCATTTTCACAATAGTTTGATACAAATTTCAATTATGTGTTTAATAGAACTTTACATTTTTAAATTTTTATCTAATATATCCTTGAATTCTTTAAAAAAATAAATGAAAATTCAGGATTAAATGGTTTTGAAATTTTCTTAATGGGTTTTCAAAAATAGAACAATAAGAGAAACTATTTATACAAAATAACAAAATTTAATCTTTTTTTATAGAAGTTGATAGAAACGGATAGAAGTCTATTTTGAAACTACATGATAGACGTTGATAGAAGTCTATCAATGTCTATCAGTAATTTTTTTTACTTTTTCTATAAATAGTTTAACATTTGTTCTTTACGGGAAAATTTATTTTTTCCTTAACCTATTTATTTATTATTTTTATCGAATGTGTGACCTAACTCAATTCAATTTTATTAGTCACCTCTTTTCAAAACTTTAAGATGAACCACATATTTTTCTTAAATAGCTAAGGAAGGGTGTGGATCCAATGCAATATTATATCATCCACATATAATTAAAACGACTAATTATTATCCCCTAATGAATTAATCCTTACTTTTTATCCATGCAAGTTCCTAATTAAATTTATTGCAATCGGGTCGGTTTTCTCCCAATGGCCTTTATTATCATTAGTAGTATTATACCTTGAGATTTACATATTTAACTATAACGATTTGTTTGTTTCACACGGTTAGATTTCAAACAAATATTTAATATTTTCGTTTGTTTTTCATAATTTTATTTTTAAAAATTCGGATAATATTCAGTGGTCTTTAAAATTTATTTGACATGAATTTTTTTAGTAACCTCTATAATGGTAAGATTTCTATGTCGGAAAAATGAACAGTTAAAATATAGCCTAATTAATTAAGAAGTTAATATAAATTATTCATTGTTATTAATTTTATTTAATTATTAAATATAATTATATTATTTAGATTTAATAAAAGAAAATTTACATTTTAGAATATAAATATACAATGAAACTAATTATAATTCAATTATTGAATATAAAAAGTTTTGTAACCTCTTTCCTTTCTACAACTATAAAAGGTTCTCTCTATCTCTGGTTTTTTTTTTCTTCTCTTTCTTCATTTTTATGTTTCTCTTTCTTTTTCTTGTAGGTTCTCTCCTACACTCAATATAAGAACATTTTGAGTTTTTTTTCTCTATTTATTTTTATGTTTCTCTCTTCATTTTTTATTTTTATGTTATTTTTCAATTATAATATAGTATATTGCTAATCATTTCAATTTTTTAAGCAGTGTTGTTCAGCAACCTTCAAACTGGCTATGAGAGTTAAAATCTATTTTTTATGTTATATTGCACACCATGATTCTTCACATTCTTTGTATTTTTAGCAAAATTATAATTTTCATAATTTAAATGTAAAATGTGATAAAAATCTTGCATTGTATTCAAAATATAATTACATAAATGAATTAAAACTTCAAAATATCATATTAATTAATAGTTGATATTTTGTCAATTGTAATACATAAAATTTGTAAGATTGGAAAAAAAATTTACGGGAAATATTAACACTAATATAATATTTATAAAAAACAAATTAAGTAAAACATTTTAGAAATAGAAAAACAATTTACGGGAAATATTAACACTAATATAATATTTATAAAAAAACAAATTAAGTAAAACATTTTAGAAATAGAAAAATAACAATAAGAATAATGAATTGAAAAAGAAATAAATATAATCGATAATGATTTTTTTCTTTGAGAAAAACAATTATGATTATTTGATTTTAAGGCTTTGAAACTTTGTAATTTTGCGATTTTTTTCTATAACCTACACGATAAAGTGCTTTCACTAATTTTTTTTTCAAGAGAACTTATATCCATCTAATTTTAGTTTTTTCTTCTTTTTTTCTACCTAAAATTATTTTCTTATCGTGTCACTATAATAGTATTTTCAACCAATTATTGTTAAATTGCATGGTAAGTACGAACAATTAATATTTTAGATATATTCAACTTTATACTCGTAGAAAAATAACTTTAGTATTTGATAAAATAAAATGTTTTTTTGTGATATTAACGGACTTTACTCTCTTAAATAATATTTAAATATAAATTTTCTATTTTTTTTTTATTAAAAATACTAATTACATTAATAAATAAATTACTCCACATGCTCACACATTCACCTTAACATGAATAATTAACAACATTTTTTAGTCATAATCAAATATTCTTTTTAGACAGCTAAAAAAATAATTAAGTAATAATTTTAAAATAATAATATATCCTGTTTAAAAATGACTTATTTACCATCCATTGGATCACAAAAATTGAGTTTCATTTTAAAATTTTTTTATTTCTCATAATTTATTGATCCCAAGTCTTTTGTCATAATGAAAAAACATGAACCTTACTTTAAAAAAAATGTTCATAGATGTAAAAGCCTTATCTTTCTCCCTTGTCATTATCTTTTATTATTATTTTATAGTTGATGACATTACTTTCAAATAACAACGACAATAAAACTTTAGGACTAATATGAAAGAATTCATAGTTGAAATTGTGTATTTAACATTTTATAACAAGTTTTAAATTCAATATTTGATACGATAAAATTTAAACACCATGTGTAATGCACGTACTCAAAACTAGTTACATTAAAAAAAAAGAAGTATGCCATATTCCTCGATTAATATTATAATCATTTTTTTTTTAATAACAAAGATGAGATATGAAGATTTGAAACTTTAACCTCATTGAAAAGAGTATAGGTCAATTATATATTTATGTTAGTGGACCCAAATAACTTTGGTATTCTATTGACCTTAATTTAGACATTATAATAGCCAAGTCTTTTCGGTGGTGGACAAACATCTCATTCATTTTCTTTTTTCTGGATGACTAACATTCACTAGTGACCATGAATCATAAAAAACTAGACAATTTTGTCAGTTCAATAGGTAAAACATTTATTAAAAGAAAGAATAATAACTTTATATTATAAATATCATAATAGTAATAAATGTTCATGTACTTAATGTCCTAAAAAGTTAAGTGGCTTATCTTCTATTATCTATGTGTCTAATGCCAAGTTATTCATGCGCGATATGATTATACACTCTTAGTATTTAAGTAATGACACATCTTAATTACGACATTTGGTGGATTCACTACTACAAAAACAATATTTGTTGATGTTTTTTCAATGTCTAGTGTCGCTGTTCTAGACATTTTAAAAAACGTCAAGAAATCTAGTGTCAAGAATGTGGATGTTCTCGACTAGGAAAAAAAACGTTAAGAACAGTGATACTTGACATGTTTGAAATGTCAAGAATATTGTTGTTCTTGACAAATAAAAAATGTCAAGAACAGTTTCACTTGATATGTGAAAAACGTCAAGATATATTTTACTTAATACTGCAAAAATATAAAGAATATAAGTGTTCTTGACAAGAATAAAGTGTCAAGTCAAAACTTTTTGACAGTTTCCACTTCTTAAATATATCTATATCCTGACATATTTAACTCGTCAAGTATGCTTGTGATTTTTAATTTTTTTTTAATATGGATGTTTACCCATAAATTATTCCTGTTTTGATCCAACAATCACATATAATATATTATATTATGACAAATATCCATCAAACCAAATAAACAACCTAACACATTTTCAATCTTATGAACCAAAATTTCTTTCAATACCTTTGACAAAAGATAACATTCTTCAACATTGTCAATATAAAACTTTACAACTTCATGAAGGATTTTCTAAGTTAACTAGAAGAATATGGACAGACTCATATGAACATTTTCAAAAGAATATAAGGAACATAATTCTCACAGTTAGCCCAATATGAACAATTTTAAAAATAACATTTCTGAAACTTCTATCAAAACTATCCATCCACCCCATATTAACAAAACTAAATCATTCTCCTCGTAACAACTATCAAAACCACCTTTGCAATCACCATCTCCATATGAACACATGAAACAATTAACCACCTTTCCAAAACTACAATTAACCACCCCTTCCTCCACATATGAACAGTTCCAGAAAATATTACACCTATATCAATATGAAGTAAATCCAGAAATTCAACCAGAACAAACATCTTGAAAATGACCAAATTGTGCGGGCACCTACGATCACATGTAGCAACACAAAAATTCAGCCAACTCAACTTGCACCTTGTCTAACTCGATTTGTGAGTATGAGTTCCTTATATCAATCTATAAACATAATAGCCAAATATATAATGAATTCCACTTTTTCCTACGCTATTTGAAATGTTGAAATAGTTTGATAACATACCAAATCTGAGATGACAATGCTTCTTTTGGTCACAATATCCCTCATATACCTCATGATGTAGTATCCACATTTAGTGCTCCCAACTTATAGAGGATACTACAGTCAAAAAACCAGTAAATAATAATGAAATAATCTTTAAGTACTAGATGTCTACATAATATAATGAATAAGTAGTCATGTTTATACTTGCCTTTACTCTTCAACTACATTTGAGCACTAAGTTATCTTGAGCACGAAATTTTCCATTCAGGAAACCAAATTAATATGGAACCAGTGAAAGGAATACTCAAACAACAAAAGCCATTAAATTGATATCAATACCTACATGTTCTAGTTTTTCCCGGAGGTACCCTGTAAGCTTTAAAGCTCCCAGCCCCACAACTTCAAAATGAAATATAAAAAAGAAAGCTTAATAACATCTATATCATAAAGTCTTAACTTAAATGAAAATATAAAAAAGAGAGAACAAAATTCAGATTGTAGAAGAGGTTGCAATAGTGACATAGCAATAGAAGATAATAAATTTCAGACATTAATAATAGAATTTGAATTTTAGTAGTCAACATTATAAGTAAAAGTAAAATTATCTAAGAAAATATCATTCCATAGAAGAAACCCAACAGAAGAAAACCTCAAGCTTCACTCCTAAATGCCCACACAACATCCATCACATATCTCACTATTAAAGCCCTTTAGAAAATCCAATGCTAGTATATTTAAGTCTCCTAAAGACATTCCATTCATCAGTATTATAACCAGTAGGCACTGAGAGTTACCACTTTAAAGCAAAACTATAATGGGAGTACTATGCGAATGAGTTGGGAACTCGAGCAAAAAACGTGCTCTCAAGAAATTCAACATCAAGTAAAAGGTAGTGGTATAGTATGTTATATCCGAGTTGTCACAGTACATGCACGAATCTTCTTCATACTCAAATAAACCAACTGTATCTAGCATACAAACAACTTAACAGAAGGCTGCTCATAAGATAAGGATTGATAGAGACTTAATGGCAACTATCCTTAACTACAAGAAGTTACTGACAGATAAAAGAATTATTCAGTGAAAACTTACCGAGTAATTTGACTAAGGCAGTTCAGATCAATAGCTAAGAAAATTCTAATCATTTCAATCACCACACAAGCCTACTCAGTAGCAATTCGCATAAAGACAACTGCTACGACCTAATTAAGCTATCAATTGCAAGTCCAATACAGTGCATTAATTTGAACAATGCATCATCAAAGTTGAAGGAATCGAATTTCCGTAGAAGCGTGTCAACGCCTTGCATTTAGACATTCATTTTTTATGGAAACAAAAATAGTAAAATAAAACATGCATTTGTAGGATAAATATTTAAACAAAACATAAACATGCTAGAAAAGAGGAAAAATTGGAAGAAATCAAAGCTCACATTTCTTGATTCCTCTAGCTTTCCTCTTCCACCGTTATCAATGATTTTGAACTTCTCCAGAAAGGACACCACCAACAAAGTTACCTTGCTATTCTCTAGGATTCCGAAGAACTTGGAAGAGTGGTCTCCAAAAACTTTTAGGAGGAAAAGGGTAGAGAATTTCTAGAGAGAGTTAGAGAGAAAGTAGAGGTTGGAGGCTTAAATTTTGTGCAATAAAAAAATCTCTTTACCTAAATGGGCTATAAGGATTTATTTATATGGAAAAGGATACCTTTCTCCAAATATTTTCCTTTATACCCTTGGTGCTAATTAATCAAATAACTCTTATAATTAATTGATACATTAATTAAATAATAATATATTAAATCCTATTTAATATACATTTAATTAACTATCATAAATATCATATATTTATACTAACCTTCAATCTTCATAATTTCTTAATCAATTAATTAACCATTAATTAATCAATTAAATAACTATATTGAATCATATTTAATATGGAGTTAATTAACATTATATTTATATGTATACATCTCTTTATGAATCCAATTCATACAGATCTAATATTTGAATCTTATTCAAATATATCTCCTTTACATAGTTTGGATTATAGATCATATCTACAACTATTAATCTCATTAATATAAAATTCTCCCATTTGATTTGAACAATTTAAATCATTCCTCATTATTATCCTTTAGTGAGCTAACAAGAGGACCTTATGAACTTACAGATTAGAAGCGCCAATGATATGAGATTAATTGATTCGACTCTTTTAATTCAATTAATCAATATTCATTAACTACCATTCACTTCGTTAAAGACCGATAGTTGTACTCTTTTACTGTAGATATATTTTTGTGTCCACGGATATAACCAATCAACATAGTAATGACCCTTCACAAATGTTCATAACTACAGTTGGATCAAAATACGGTTTTACCCTTGTAGTTACACCTAACTTCTCATGTACCACCGATTCCTCTAATGAACAAATAGTTTATAGTCCAATTATAAACTAACACCTCTCAGGCTAATAAGAGGTTGAGGCTTCATTGTTCAAGATCCAAGACCAGCTATTAAGGGAGCAATTTATCTACTTTTCCAAGGAATGGGAAAGAGTGAATTTCATCTTGTGTAGTTGTGTTCCCAACACCCTAATCAGATAAATCCCCAAAATGGTAGGCTTATTGAGTTGACTATCATGACTACTCTCAACCATACAAATCAAAGGACTGCTCTTATAAATAGGAGTTCACAACTCACTTAAGGATTAAGGTCAAGTCTTCTATGGTCATCTTAGTGAAATATTTGTTGCTTCAAGTAACAGTGTTATAAAGAGAAACTAATTATTTTGTGGTCTGATTTATGTATAAACTCTTTTATACATGATGCTTCCACTAACATGTCTTTACATGAACAATATGGTTCATTGTTTGTAACACTTACATCTCATGTAACAATTACAAAGTGGGTTATATCCATAGTGTTACCAGAATAAGGTACCCAACCTTCATCCATTTACTGCAGACCTTTTAGGTTATTACTTGAACATGAACCACCTATATGTCAACCACATGCGATTCAAGTGACATCATATAATCTTGGATCTTGGTTTATTGGATTGAATTAATGTTATTTAAATGTTAAATAAAATACCTCTGATTTTATTAGATAAATAATTTGTGTTAACAAAACTACAAATCATGAGATACATTAGATTTAGGACATCAATCCCAACAATCTCCCACTTATCCAAAGCTAGTAGAATGTATCAAAATATAATAAAAGAAGAGTGGAAAAGTAAAGTATCAATATACAATGTAAGGTAAAGTATCAATATACAAACATAAACTAGGGCATACAATATACCCAATAAAATCTCCTATTTGTCATAGCTTAGGTGACTCATATCTCGTAGGTCCAGACCCTCCAGGTGACTCTAAAAAACTTTAGCCGTGAGAGTCTTTGTAAATGGATCAACATTATTATGCTCTGAGGCAATCTTTGTGATGATTACATCTCCCCATTACACAATCTCTCTAATAAGATGATACTTGCACTTTATATACTTTCCACGTTTGTGGCTACAAGTCTCCTTGGAGTTTAACAAAGCACCACTATTATCACAATAAAGTGTGATAGGCAAGGACATATTTGGAACAACTTCCAAATCTATGAGAAATTTTCTGAGCCAGACGACTTTCCTAGCAGCTTCACAAGCAGGTACATACTCAGTTTCCATGGTGGAATCTGCAATACAACCTTGTTTAATCTTGCGCCATACTATAGCTCCTCCATTCAGAGTGAACATTGATTCTGATGTGAATTTCTTTGAATCCTTATCAGACTGGAAATCAGAGAGATATTTCAAATTTCAATGGAATTTCCATAAATTCCTATTTCATTATTTTTTATATTTTTATATCTTATTTTATTGTATTTGTTTATTTTAATATTATAAATTCTCGATATCCATGTTTCCGTTGTGCCTTGTTTTGCTCCTCAATTTTACAACACTACTTTTTTTAACAGTAATTTTGCTTTATAGTTTATTTGTTATATGAGGATATCGTTATAGGGAGAGAAGTGTCATAGAAAAAATAGTGCAATAAATATAAAATTGAAATCATAAGAAATATATTTCAATTCAAATGGTTTAGGTTGTATCTTAAAGACAATTTTACTCTCTCTAATGCATGAGTTTAAAGAATAATTATTTTTTATGATGGTTTATATATTCCTTCACATAGATGTATCATCTGAGTGGTTTATATATTCCTTCACATAGATGTATCATCTGAGTTTTAAAAGCGTCTTATAAAACTTTCAATTTAATGTTTAATTGGTTTCTAGCCTTCTCAACACTTGAGTTAAATAATATCCTCGCATTTCAATTGTCTAATAGATTTATCAACCTTAAATTTCAAAGTTTGAAGTTCATCAATCCACCACTTTCTAAATTTAAAAAACCTATTAAACACAAAATGGAGACTTTAAGAACTAACTAATAAATACTTGCCCAGAAACACAATCCTAAAACTACTTGCCAACTTTCTAATATCTATCTATCTATGTATCTATGTATCTATATATATATATGAAATTTATGTTTGATTATTTCTCCTACATTTTTGGAAGAAACACATGAATTATTAGTAAAATTCGAACAAAAAAATTATGAAAGCTATCTTCTTAGTTTTTTTTTTTAAAAAAAAAAAAATTGCTCAATTTTTAAAAATATTTGTGAAATTGGACTAAAAAAATCCATAGATAAAAATTGTGTTTATAAATTTTTTAAAACAAAATACCTAATTATGCCACAAGGGCTAAGATGAAACACAAGTCTGATTTACATAAATTGGTTAACCACTCAAGGAAAAGAGGGAATCAATAAGAATTGCACACCTCAAACCTAGCTATTCGTTCTTCGTGATGTGCGCTAGAAGTGTATTATAAATAAATATGTAAAGCACGATTGAAATGAAGGAAGATGAATGGTGAATCACTTCTCTAGAAGAGAAGTTTGGATGATGTGTTGGTTGTTGGGTTTTATATCCTAAAACTCGTGGTTTGTAAACAATAAATCTTATTCTAAGAATTCAATAAGTTGTTATTGAATATATGTATTGCTTATTTCATTTTTTAGAAATCCAATAAACTAAAACACCCATCACTATTACATGAGTACTTGAACTTTATGTGGAGACATAAAAGTGGATCAGGTTCAAATAAATAGTCAAAATGATCTATAGCATATGAATGAGGTTGGGTGCCTTATTCTGGTACGACTATTGGATGTGGCTCATTCTGTAGTTGTGATAAAGAGTTGTAAAGTGCTACAGACAATGTGATCCTAATTCCTATATGTTATGACATGAGGAGAAGTAACACTATTGGATGCGACCCACTCTGTAGTTGTTACAAAGAGTTGTAAAGTGCTACAGACGATGTGATTCTAATTTGTACATGTTATGATATGAGGAGTGGGGGCGTCCTATGCAATGGGTTTGTACAAGATTGGACCCGAAATTAGTTACTCTTACTTTATAATATTGTTTACTGTTTAAGACTGACTATTTCAAAGCGATGACCTAGGTAACTCGACCTTAATCTTGAGTTAACTATAAACTCCTATTTATTCAGAATTATTCTTAGATTTGCAGGTGATGGTTGGTTCAACAGCGTCGGCTCAATAAACCTCTATTTCAAGGGTAAGACTAGGTAGATAGTTGGGGACATATGGTGCAAGACGGAATTCACTCCTACTCGCTTTCAGGGATAGTAGAGAGGTCGTTTCCTTAAATGTTGACTCCAAGTCTTGAACAAGGGGCCTCACCCTCTCATTTGCCTGAGAGGGACTCGGTTTGTTGATTGGATCACAAATCAATTATTCACTAGAGGATCAGTGGGACTTAAGGAACAGGAGGTAATCTCGGGGATATAATAGACATTTGACCCAACCGTTATTATGAAGAATTTGTGAAGGGTTAACTTACTAATCATGGTTATATCGAGTGGACATAATATATCTACAGTGAGGGGAATGCAACTATGGGCTTTAGTGGAGTGACCCATTAGTTAACGAATGAGAGTTAATTCGGTGTAAAGAGTTTAGCCAATTAATCTCGGACCGTTAGAGCCCATAATCTGTAGGTCCACAAGGTTCCCTTACTAGCTCGTAAATGGATTGGCTTTATAGGAGCATGATAAGTTAATTTGAAACGTTCAAATTAGAATTAAGGGAATTAGTAATTAAATGTGATATAATTACGCGTTTAATTCCTAAATTGGAGAATCAATTAACAATTAAATATGATTGTGTTCTTCTCTAAATTCCCTTAATTCAAGCTTATTTTGAGTCCCATAACTCAATCTAAGCTCCAAGAGAATAGTAAGAAAGATCTTTAGGTGGTTCATGACGAGATTTGGAGAAGATTTGCAGCTAAATTCGTGATTCAAAAGGTTCTACAAAGGTATTATTTGAAACCCTCTTATGATTGTATGAGAATGCTTTATTAATAGCTAAAATTGATGAATTATAATGCTTATTGATCCTTGTTACTTCCGCGGCATGATGATATACTCCTACATTGGTGAGCTGTGTTACACTTTCTATAATGCGTACAAGCTTTTCCTGAGTCAGATCTAAGTATAAATCTAATTCAGGTTCTTGGTAAGTCCAGGGTCGAACATAGGGATTGATGCTAGACTAATGCAGACCTTGCGTTGTAGCAGTTGCAGAAGGGTTCTAAATTAATGTGGAAGAAGTTTATCTACACTAATCTTACTGCATGTATATAAGAAGACATAAGAGTTCAAGTGAAACACAGGGATTAATGAATGAATGGTGCTAAGTGCTAGGGGTATGTGTTGATCTAAGTAAGATGAACACGTGTGCATGAGTGTGGGTAAAGATGAAGATGAGAAATGCTTGTTTACAACCAAATGTATGTAGATGTGTTATGTTTCTGTTTATCTGATCATATCATTCAACATTTCTCAATGCAAATGCCACATATATGAAGGAACTCTAAATAGAGAACCAGTGAGCGAAAGCAGATCGTTCCAAATTTCATTGAGAAAGAACACAAACAATTACAGTCTAAAAGAATAGATTATGCATAAACAATAAATTACAAGCATGCTTCTTTAATTGAACAAGGGATAGATTATGTAAACCTTTGAAGAACTCTTTCTTCAAGTATCCCTCGATTGTTCAGCAACTCGTTCAACAACACAAACTCAAACACAACGATAAGAACAACCAAGAGCATGAATTGAAGAATCCTCTCACTATCGAGTGCAACTCGATCCTCGACCCTCGAACAAAACAAGAACACCACCACAAGAGTTACCTTGGTATTCTCGGTGTGAGAGTTCAGGAGTTGTGGGCTCTGTATGACTTCAAATAGAGGAATGAAGGTGGTAAACGATCGAGTATGAGACAGAAGAAGGAAGTCTATCGTATAGACTTGATACTCGGTCGTATAGAAGAAAAAGCCTATCGTATAGACTTGCTACTCGATCGTGTAGTAACGAGTAACTATTCTATAGTAAACTCGGTACTTGATCGTTTAGTCTGTGAGATGCTATCGTTTAGTAAAACTCTTTTACTCGATAGTTTTTCTTTTTGTGAGATCGACTCAATGAATCATCAGCCTCTGATTTTGGAAAACCATTTTTCCTTTTATCTTATAGTTACCATAACCGTGCATAACCTCCCACTCAAGTCGGTTATTAAAGAAAAAGAATAATTAATTATCATATAATTAATATATTATAAATAAATATAATAACCAACTTATCATATTATATTTATAACCTATAGTTTTAATATTTCATCATATGAAACATATAGACCATAGATCTTTTTCTATTTTATAGTATTTAATATAAATCATATTTATATTAATTCCTCCAATTAATAATGTACCAAATACATCATATCAATTATATCTTATATAATTGAATCAATTTAATTATATCATATATAATCAAATTTTCTCTTGTTAATTTGAACACTTCAAACTAATCCAAAATCTGATTCTCAACATGAACCCATTGAGCTATTAAGGGGACCTTATGGACCTGTAGCTTGAAGCTTCAACGATACGTGAATAACAGACTAAACTCTTTAATCACGAGATCCACCATCCGTTAACTGTTGGTCACTCCACTAAAGACTGATAGTTGCACTCTTCGCACTACATATATATTTCTGTGTTCATTAAATATAATCAATCAACAGTGCAATGACCCTTCACAAATCGTTCGTAAGTACAATTAGGCCAATTTACCGTTTTGCCCCTGTAGTTACATCTAACTCCTTAAATACCACTGATTTCTCTAATGAACAATAAGTCATAGTCCTACTATGACTGAGTCCTCTCTTCCCAAGAGAGGGTGTGGCCACTATGTTCAAAACCCGGAATCAGCCCTTAAGGGAGCAATTTATTTACTTACCCCTACTTCGGGGAATGAGTAAATTCTGTATTATGTAGCTAAGTTCTTGTTGGGATTGGTGTCCTAATTCTCCTAAAGTCTCGTAGTTTGTAATCTATACACATTGTTATGAATAAAATAAGAGTTATTTTGTTTGGCATTTACTCATATCCAATAAACAAAGCTTCATGATTATTGTATGTAAACTTAAGCATGTATATCAGATATATAAGTGGATCATGCCTTAAGTGATAACCTAAATAGGTTTGTAGTATAAGGATTAAGGTGGGATACCTGATCCTGGTGACACTACAGATACGACCTGCTTTGTAGAGGTTTGTAAGTATTGTGAACTACTACAGATGGTAGATCCTGACCATTCATGTTGAGACATATGAGTGAGGGTATCCTATACAAAGAGTTTGTATAAAATCAGACCACGAGATGACTAGTCTCTGTATATAACTTAGTTGATACTGGAGACTTACATCTCACCTAAACTACCATAGGTGACATGACCTTAATCCTGAGTGTTTTAGGAACTCATGTCTTTGAGGACGATCCTTTGATTAGTATGGGTGAGTGTGGCCAGATTACCAACTCAACAATATACAATAAACTAAGGAATAACCCAGTATCATCTCCCATTTTCCCTAAACAAGATGTCGCATGTCCCGCAGACCCAGGCTCTCCAAGTGACCCTCAAACACTTTAGCCGTGAGAGCCTTTGTTAAGGGATCAACAACGTTATGCTCTGACGCGATCTTCGTGACTATCACATCATCGCCATGCACAATCTCCCTGATCAAGTAGTACTTTCGTTCTATATGCTTGCCTCGATGATGACTTCGAGGTTCCTTCAAATTTTCCACAGTCCCACTTTTATTACAATAAAGAGTGATCAACAAATCCATATTTGGAACAACTTCCAAATTTGTAAGGAATTTCCTCAGCCAAACAACCTCCTTAGCTGCTTCACAAACGGCGACATATTTGGCTTCCATAGTGGAGTCTGCGATGCATTCTTGCTTGATGCTTCGCCATACTACAACCCCTTCATTCAGAGTGAACAGTGACCCCAATGTCGATTTACGAGAATTTTTATCAGTCTGAAAGTCAGAGTCTATGTATCTTGTAAGGATCAGATTCTTATCTCCATACACGAGCATGTAGTTCCTCGTTCTCTGAAGATACTTGAGGATTGTCTTGACCACCGTCTAGTGATCAAATCCTGGATTGGACTTATACCGATTGACAATCTCTACTACATAGCAAATGTTCGGTCTGGTACACAACATTGCATACATTAAGCTTCCAACAGTTGAAGCATAGAGAATCCATCTCATCTTCTCAACCTCTTAAGGTGTCATAGGACATTGATCCTTAAACAAAACAATTCCATACCTGAAGGGTAATAAACCCCTCTTGGAATCCTGCATCCTATACCTGATCAACATTCGATCAATGATGATGCCTAAGATAAGCCTAACCTTTTGTTCTTAAGATCCCGAATGATCTGAATCCCTAGAACATACTACACCTCACCCAAATCTTTCATTTGGAACATGGCAGCTAGCCATTTTTTAATGTCGGTCAGAAACCCTACATCATTCCTATTGAGTAGGATATCATCCATATACAGTATCAGGAAAGTTACTAAGTTGTTGATGATCTTCTTGTAGACATAAGACTCATCAATGTTTTGATCAAAGCCAAACGTCTTGACCACACTGTCAAATCTAATGTTCCACGATCTAGACGCTTGTTTTAGCCCATAAATGTGTTGGGATTGGTGTCCTAATTCTCCCTAAGTCTCGTTGTTTTCTAAAGATACACATTGTTCAATGAATAAAATAAGTGTTATTTAATTCTGGCATTTACTCATATCCAATAAACAAAGTTACTTGGTTATCTTATGTGAACTTAAGCATGTATATGTGATATACAAGTGGATAATGCCTTAAGTGATAACCTAAATCGGTCTGTAGTATAAAGATTAAGGTGGGATACCTGATCCTGGTGACACTACAGATACGGCCTGTTTTGTAGAGGTTTGCAAGTGTTGTAAAGTACTACAGATGGTAGATCCTGACCATTCATGTGGAGACGTGGAGTGAGGGTGTCGTATACAAAGAGTTTGTATAAGACCTGAATCACGACATGACTAGACTCTGTATATAACGCCATTGATACTAAAGACTTTCATCTCACCTAAACGACCATAGGTGACATGATCTCAATCCTGAGTGTTTTTTGAACTCCTACCTTTGAGTGCAGTCCTTTGATTAGTATAGGTGAGAGTGGCCAGATTGCCAACTCAACATGCCTACCTTTTTGGGGACTTGTCTGATCTGGGAGCTGGGAACTCAATCCACAAGATGGAATTCACTTCTTTCCTGAAACAGGGATAAGTAGAGAGATTGTTCCCTTAAGGGCTGATTCCGGGGCTTGAACATAGTGGTCACAACTTTTCTTTGGAAGAGAAGACTCAGTCATAGTAGGAATATGACTTATGTTCATTAGAGGAATCAGTGGTACTTAAGAAGACAGATGTAACTACAGGGGCATAACGGTTATTGGCCCAGCAATACTTACGAGCGATCTGTGAAGGGTTGTCGCACTGCTGATTGGTTAAGATGGACACATAATATATCTGTACTGAGGAGAGTTCAGCTGTCAGTCTTTAGTGGAGTGCCTGTAGTTAACGGATGGTGGATCTCGTGACTAAAGAATTTAGTCAGTTATTCACATACCGTTGGAGCTTCAGATCTACAGGTCCATGAGGTCCCTTGGTAGCTTGGATTTTGTTGAGGATCAGTTCTTGGTGTTGATTTAAAATGTTCAAATTGACAAGAGGTATTTTTATTATATATGATATAATCAGTATGATGTATAAGATACATCTAGCAGAAGATTGATGTAAATGAGATTTACATTAAGTACCATGGAATAGAAAAAGAACTATGGTTTATATATTTCATGAGATGAAATATTAAAACTATAGGTTATAAATATAGTATGATAAGTTGGTTATCATTTATATTTATAATAATATTAATTATTGGATAATTAATACTTTTTCTTTTAAATAACCAAAGTAGTGGGTGGTTATTGGATCATGGTAACCGTGAGTTTAAAAGGAAAGTGGTCTTCTATTTTGAAAAAAAAAAAAGAAGTTCTACAAAATTTTGAAAAGGAATTTAAGTTTTCTCTCCACGAAAAGAAACTCACGTTGGTCATCAAGTAAATACAGATTTACTAAATGATGGCTGGACAATCTAAACGATCGTACAGTGTTTACTAAACGATCGCATAGCTTTGCTAGACGATCGCTGGCCCAAGGTAAACGAGAGTCTGTTGGCGACATACCGAGTTAAACGATATAGCTAAACGATCGCATAGCTTTTGCTAGACAATCACATAGCTTTATCTAAACGATTAGGCATCGATCTATACGATAGGTCCCCGACTTCTCCCATTTGCCCAGTCGTGTACGCGATCATTCTTTTCTCCGTTCGTCTACCTTATACCAAGTCCGAACAGAGTCCACCCTCTGGATTCTCACACCGAGAATACCAAGGTCGCCTTGTTTGTGGTGTCACACTCAACTTGACACCGTCGAGGTTTTCTGGAGTCCATTCGGGGTACTTTGGAGGAGTCCGTTCGTGTTACTTTGGAGGAATCTGTTCGTGTTGCGGAGGAGTTCGTGACCAAGGAGATCGTTGAGGATGAGTGCGAAGTGTTCGTGCTGTGTTCGTGCGGTGTTGCGGTTGTGTAGATCTGGCGTTCATGGTTACTCTTGTTCGTTCGATCAGAGTCACGCATTAGAGCATGAAGACGCTTTTGCCGATGTTCATATAGAGTTTGATCTCTGTTCTTTTGTTTTGTTCATGTTGTAATTTCTGGAAATATTTGTATAACTGTTTGTTTGAAGTCGACTGTAAATGTATTGTTGATTCATGATTGTAATTTGGAATAATCTTGCTTCCGCTGCTCATGGAAATCCCAAATCTGATTTCCTTCAAAATTGACCTATTAAGCTTGTAAACTTTTTGCTCTTGATTTGGAACTACGAACCCCTCTGGTTGTGTCTGTAGATGGTCTCCTCAAGATTACCATAATAAAGGTAGTCTTAACATCCATTTGCCATATCTCATAATCATAAACTATGGACAGGAGTATCCTGATAGACTTGAGCATGACAACAGGTAAGAAAGTTTCCTCATAGTCAACTTCCTCAATCTAGGTATAACCCTTTGCCATGAATCTAGCCTTAAAGGTTTGCACCTCCATCTACACCTCTCTTTCGCTTATAGATCCATTTACACCATATAGGTCTTACCCCATCAGGTGGATTCACAAGCTCCCAGATGTTATTGAAGTACATAAACTCCATTTCCTGGTTCATGGCCTTAATCCATTCATCCTTGTCAATATCCTCCATTGTTTTCTTAAAAGATAATGGATCCTCGACCCCATCATTAGAAATGACATTCCAGGCTTTAGTTAAACCCATGTAGCGATCCGATGGGCTCATAACCCTCCCACTATGTCGAGATTGTCCCAAGTCTTGAGCTGGTTGACTAGATGCACCAACCTTAACAACTCTTGTTGATTTGTCAGTCTGTTCAACAACTCTTGTTGAACCCTTAGTAGTCTCAGTCTCACTAGAAATCTCACGTAAAACAAGCTTACTTCGTGGCTTATGATCTCGGATGTGGTATTCTTCCAAGAAGATAGAATCATTCGAATCATAAAAGTATCTACCCCTAATTTCCTTGGGGTAGCCTACAAAGAGGCAAACTTTCGAACGCGATTCCAACTTCTTCGGGTTAGTCAAAAGCACATGTGCCGAACACCCCCAAATCCTAAAGTGGCGTAAAATCTTTATGGTCTCTCCACAACTCAAAAGATGTTTCAGAAACACTTTTCGAGGGAACGTTGTTCAGGATGTAGTATGTTGTCTCCACTGCAAACCCCAAAATGAGTTTGGAAGATGAGCATAACTCATCATAGACCGAACCATGTCCAACAAGGTTCTGTTTCTCCTTTTTGATACACCATTCTGCTGAGATGTACCTGGGGCCGAGATTTGGGACGCAATCTCATATTCTATCATATAGTTCTGGAATTAGAGGTCCATATACTCTCCATCACGATCAACTCGTAGTGTTTTTATCTTCTTACGTAACAAGTTTTCAACTTCAGCCTTGTACTCCTTGAACCTGTCAAGGGCTAGGCTTTAGACTTACATTGCATTAGGTAAAGATACTCATACCTTGAATAATCATCTATGAAAGAGATGAAATATTCATGCCCATCTCGAGCTCTAACACTCATCGGACCACAGAGGTCAAAATGTACAAGCTCCAAGGCTTCCTTGGCTCTGTAACCTTTTCCAGTAAAAGGTCGTTTGATCATCTTGCCTTCGAGGCATGATTCACATATCGGCAAGGAGTTTTCTTCTAAACACTTTAGAAGTCCACTTTTTACCAACTGCTTAATCCTATTGAGGTTGATGTGACCTAACCTTAGATGCCAAAGATGGGCGTTTTCCTTAGGAGAAACCTTTGGTCTTTTAACTGTTGTCGATGTACTGAACATTTCAGTATTAAACAAGGCTTTTATGACTAATGGCCTTAGTATATATAAGTTACTTTCCATCGAACCAAAACCAATCTCCATTCCATTCTTGAAAATAAACACTTTATTCTTAGAAAAGGAGACGGTATACCCTTGTTCATTGAGACAAGAAACCAAGATTAAGTTCCTCTTGATATGAGGAACTACGAAAATATTATCCAGTAACAGATAACATTTCTTATCCAAAAATAACTCCAGCTTGCCTACAGAAACAACAGAAACAACCTCACCAGTGCTGACTCGAAGAGTCAACTCTCTCTGTGGTAATGTTTGCCAGGAACTGAATCCTTGGTAAGAGGAATTGACATGTTTGGTAGCACCAGAATCTAAGATCCAGGCAGAATTATCGTTCTCTACCAAACATGTCTCCAAGAACAATAAATCACATTTACTGTCTTTAGATATCCTCCTCTTTTGGAGAGTAGTGGGATTAGTATCTTAACCTAAATAATCTCCAAGTTCCATTTCAAAGAACACTTCTCTTCTATGAACTGCAACAGAGTCAGCAACAATTACTTTCTCTTCCAGGAGTTTAACTTGAGAATTGACATTATTAGTTTTATCATCCATCCCTTTGTGCTCGAAGAGTAAGAACTGACGTTCAAACAAATATTGCAACGAGGCCATGGTCTCTCATGCAATGACCATGTTCTTAACCCTTTTGGCCAAAACATTAGGTATGCTAGCCAATATATGAAGTCGAGTCAATGAATTAGCTTTCATCGACACCTCATATGAATTACGAATACTTCGCGATGCATCAAGGGTCAGGACTTGAGGACAATCCTCAACCATGACAAAATCGAGGTAGTTTACCACGAAATACGTTTTACAAGACTCTTTCCACTGTATGTAATCGGTCAAACTAGAGGCATTAAATAGAAATACTAACAAGTTGCTGAAAACAAAAATACATTGAACTACGTTAGGTTTTAAGTAAATACCCGTTGGAAAAACATAAAACATCCAATAAGGTTTAGCAAAACTAACATGAACCTTGTGTGACATCTAATTTCGCAATGACGCTTCAAAGGTTTAGAACAAAAGCCGCCGCAGGGAGGTCTATTATCCCTCTTTTGAATTGAGAAATTCTTAACCAGTCATTAATACCAGAACAACTTTTGCTTCTATAACAACTAGCCATCATTGAGTTGGTCAAGAAATCGTTAACTTACTTAACAATTTCCCGTAAGTGTGACTTGTCATTTTAAGCCCTACAGATCCGCCCCAAGCAGCCAATCCAAAGGGAAAAAATCCGATTGGGGCAAAACCTAAAGCAACCCTGTCCATTTTTAGAGCTCACCTTGATCTTGACCAACTGCTCAAAACCCATCCGAAGGGGGATGCTCCTGAGGCACCATGAGGGAGTACATAATGATCTCACGGTGCAAACCAATGACAGAGGCCGTAAGACGTGTTGACACACACCCTTCACCAACTTACTATAAACATTCTCTCTGTCTATCTTGATATTAACTCATGCAAACACCATCCGAAGGGGGATGCTCTCAGGGCACCACGAGGCCAAGCATGAATCTCACGACTTGAACATTCAGGGAGAAACATTAGTGGAATCATTGACATATCAGATACATCTCTTTCTCCCATTGAGTATTTTATAACCTAGGGTTTAGTTTACTTAGAAAAACACGGCTAAGAATTTTAACTAAGTGATTTTTTAGGTTTTCCCAAGAGTAACTTTTAGTTGAAACAACTTTTGATCGTCATCCATTAAACTCTTTAATGGAATCTTTGACCAACTGTTGCATGCTTGCAGAAAATCTATCTAATTCACCTTTCCAGGTAGGTTCCCATGTAGGGGTGTTCCGTTTCCGTCAGCTTAAGCACCCTAGCCTAGACAAAACCCGCCTTAGATAAAAGGTTCCTTATAGATAGATTTAATACAATTTTAATCTTTTATGCCAATCAATTTAATCCTATTAAACCGATTTAAAAGATTAAACTAGGTTGTTAATCCCATTTGAACTTTTGAACTTAGGTCTATCTCAATCCAATTTTACAACTCTTTCTTATCGATTTTAGTTCTAATTTCTATTACAACACTTATAACAAAAATAACCAAAACCAAACACAACGCAAAGCTAACACATACAAGGCATTCATAATGCTTATAAACAGCCTAAATGTCATGCTTCATGCATTGTTATTTCATTGCTACCTTTTTTATATAACACTTATACAAACAAGCAATGAACCAAGCAAAACATGCTTCCATTCACCCTTATACTATAACGCTTATAATATAAAGATGATGCAGAATATGCTTACTACATGGAAAAATATAACTCTTATATTTCATGATGCATGCACATGCTTTCTTGTAATTTCGTCATGCCATATTATAACTCTTATAATACATGATGCATGAATAATTGCATAACCTAAGGTGGGTTTTAAATCTATATATCAAACACTTTGCCATTAAACCACATACATCTCATGTATATAAAACAAATGTTGATGAACTGGAAAAAATTGCCTCAAACACCTCGTGATCGTCATAACAATGTGTATATATTACAAATTATGAGACTCCGGGAGAATTAAGACACCAATCCCAACAATCTTCCACTTATCCTAATGCCTCGGGAGACTAATGTACAATACAAGATAAAGACATGTACAATATATAATAAACTAGGGCATACCCTAGTATCATTTCCCACTTTCCCTAGATAAGATGTCGCATGTCTCGCAGACCCAGACTCTCCAAGTGACCCTCGAACACTTTAGCCGTGAGAGCCTTTGAAAACTTTAGTCGTGACTATCACATCACCGCGATGCAAAATCTCCCTGATAAAGTGGTATTTCCATTCTATATGCTTGCCTCGACGATGACTCCGAGGTTCCAAATATGGATTTTCCTATCACTCTTTATTATCATAACAGTGGGCCTATGTCAAATTCGAAGGAACCTCGAACAATTGGTTTGTGATCTGATCATCAAACTGAGTCCTTGTCGGACCAATGAGAGGGTGAGGCCCCTTGTTCAAGACCCGACATGCAGCAGAAGAAAACATGATCATTAAGCTTTCTAATTCCTTAATTTTGACAACAAATTAAGCATGTTCATATGGATATTAAGAAGGTTTCATTACATACCTTTGAAGAACCTCTTCAAACTCGAAATTCAGCTGCAATATTCTCCAATTCTTGTTGTGGACCGCCACTAGAGCTTCTCTACTATTCTTAGGAAATACAACTTATACATTCTAACATACAGTTATGCAAACAAACAGTAATTAACGACATGCTTTGAACATTAAAGAATAAGGGAAACAGTTTTCATACCAATTGAAGACGCTCTTCAAGCTTTGGAACTTTGATGCAGCAGAAGACCTCTACACGATCTTTATCGCCCAGCAAACAAGCCGTCTGCAGTAGCACAATCGTCTACACGAACGGCAGCAACACGAACTATCATGAACAAGTGAACAAAGCGGGGATGACACCACCAAAATGGAGCCCTTGGTATTCTCAGAGTGAGAATCCAAAGAGTGGTATTTGGTGAGTTTAGTAGAGGTTGGAGAATGAACTAATTGTGTAGACGATAAGCAAGTGGGAGAGAAAAGGAAGCTATTGTATAGCTAAGTGCTTATCGTTTAGAAGAAGTTACACGATCGTGTAGGTTTTATTAAACGATTGTTTAGTAAAAGGTGGACGATCATTTAGAAAACACAGCACACTATGCAATCATTGAGGAAAGCTAAGCGATCGTTTAGGAACTAGCGTACGGTCGTTTTGGCACGAGGTGTGCGATCGTTTAGGCACTGAGCTACTATCGTATAGGCTCTCGACTTATGCGATCGTTTACGTTTCCACACAGATGCCAAATTTTTCCGAACCTTTGCAAAATGAAACTAAGTTTGATTTTATCCTTTAGTTACCATAACCGAAGTGGCTGCTCCCACTAACGCACGTCTGAGAGAAATTTTAGGCCAATTATCATATAATTAACCAATTCAATAATTAATAAATATAATCATATTATATTCTTACCCTATAGTTTGATATCACATATCTACTATAGTAATTTCTCCTCTACTTGATATAAATCATAGTTATATCTAATTTTCTCCAAAATAATGTATCTCATACATTTAGTTACTTATATCATATATAATTAACCAGTTCAATTATATCATATATAATCAAACTTCCTCTTGTCAATTTGAACATTTCAAAATAACCCAAATACTGATTCTCGACTTTATCCAAGCTACCCAGGGGACCTAATGGATCTGTGGCTCGAAGCTCCAACGGTACGTGAATAGCTGACCAAACTTTTTAGCCGCGAGATCCACCATCCGTTAACTATCAAGAATTCCACTAAAGACCAACAGCTGAACTCTTTTTACCACATATATATTTCTGTGTCCATCGAATATAACCAATCATGAGTACGATGACCCTTCACAGATGCTCGTAAGTACAGCTGGACCAAATTACCGTTTTGCCTCTGTAGTTACATCTCACTTCTTAAGTACCACTGATTCCTCTAATGAACAATACAACATAGTCCAACTATGTGTAAACACTTCTCGGGCCAAGAGAAGGTGTGTGGCGCCACATCGTTCAAGCCCTGGAATCAGCATTTAAGGAAGCTATCTATCTACTTATCCCTGCTTTAGGGAAAGAGTGAATTCCATTTTGTGTAGCTGAGTTCCAAGCTCCCAAATCAGACGAATCTCCAAAAAGGTAGGTTTGAATCGACGACCTGGCCACTCGCACCCATACAAATCAAAGGACCGTCCTTAATGGCAGGAGTTCCTAACTCACTCAGGATTGAGGTCATGTTACCTATGGTCATCCTAGTGTAGTGAAGTCTCTGTCATGAATGGTGTTATATAATGAGACGTTAACACTTCATGGACGGGTCTTATACAAACTATTTGTATAGGACGCCCCCACTCGCATGTCCCTAACCTGAATGAACAAGATCAGACCATTTGTGACAAGTCACAATACTTGTGACCATTCCACAAAGCGGGTCGCATCCGTAGCGTTACCAGGATAAGGTTCCCCTCCTATATCCATATACTACAGACCATTTTGGTTATCACTCAAGACATGATCCACTTGTATGTCACCACATACATGCTTAAGTTTCATACAGATAACCAGAGATTTTATGTTTATAGTTTGTAATAAAGCAAATAAAACATGCAACTGAGCAAAGTACAAGATGTGAAGTAAAATATCATATATTATACAACATAAACGTTCGTACAAACTATTTACAAACTACAGGACATGAGACTTTAGGGCATCAACCCCAACAGTTTTATCACATGACTCTCATGCAAAATTGTTCACCTTAAGTGATACCAGCTATCCCTTGAATTTGATAGTAGAATTATGTGTAAGAAGGTGACTAACCTTCTGGCTTGAAAGTGGGAAAATCTCACATTCGGATTTTTCCAAATTTTCAATTTCACTTTTGATTTTGAAATTAATTTTCAAAATCAAAACCTTTTTTTTTCCAATTTTAACTCTTTAATTAAAATTGAAATTCTATTAATTTTACAAAAATTAATTCAAAAATTAATTTTTCTATTAAAATTAATAACTAATAATTAATTAAACAATTTAATTAATTCTATTAATTTAATATCAAATATTAAATTAATTTGTCACCAATTCCATTGTCGTGAATCCCTATTCATGAAATTAATATTTAAATCATATTTATATATTTAATCGATTCTCCAATTACGTTTAATTCCAAAATTAAACGTGTAATTATATCACATATAATTACTAATTCCCTTAATTTGAATTTAAATGTTTCAAATCAACTTATCATGCTATTCTAAGGCTAATCCGTTTGTAAGCTAGTAGGGGACCCTAGGCCTACAAATCATGGGCTCCAACAATTCGAGATTAATTGGCTAAACTTTTGACATCAAATTAGCCCCCATTTGTTAACTACCGGGTCACTCCACTAAAGCTAAGTAGTTACACTCCTCTCACTATAATATATTGTATCCACTCGATATAACCATAGTTAGTAAGATAACTCTTCACAGGTTGTTCGTAATAAAGGTTGTGTCAAAAGACTGTTTTACCCCCAAGATTACTTTTTGTTCCTTGGTCCTCTAATGAACAATTGGTTTGTGATCCGATCATCAAACTGAGTCCTTCTCAGGCCAATGAGAGGGCGGAGCCCTTTTTTCAAGACCCGGCATGCAGCAGAAGAAAACATGATCATTAAGCATTCTAATTCTTTAATTTTTGACAATAAATTGAGCATGTTCATATGGATATTAAGAAGGTTTCATTACATACCTTTGAAGAACCTCTTTAAACTTGAAATTCAATTGTAATCTTCTCCAATTCTTGTTGTGGACCACCACTCGAAATTCTCTACTATTCTCTAGGAGCCTTAGATTGAGTTGTGGGACTCAAAACAGGCTTGAATTTAGGAAATTGGAGGAGAGGTTTTTTGGTTTTTCAGCTTGTTGAATAGTACCTTCTTTAATCTTAAAAAACTCAACAAATCAGCAATTGCATCAGCTTTTCTACTCAATCAAGGGTGGTTTTATTACATGACTCTCATGCAAAACTGATCACCTCAAGTGATACCAGCTATCCTTGAATTTGATGGTGGAATTATGTGTAAGAAGGTGACTAACCTTCTTGCTTGAAAGTGAGAAAATCCCGCATTGGAATTTTTCCCAATTTTCAATTTCACTTTTTTGTTTTTGAAATTAATTTTCAATATCAAAACCTTTTACCAATTTTAACTATTTAATTAAAATTGAAATTTTATTAATTTTACAATAATTAATTCAATAATTAATTTTTCTAATAAAATTAATAATTAATAATTAATTAAACAATTTAATTAATTCTATTAATTCTATTAATTTAATATCAAATATTAAATTAATTTTTCACCAATTCCAATTCCGTGAATCCCTATTCATGAAATTAATATTTAAATCATATTTATATATAAATCGATTCTCCAATTACGTTTAATTCCAAAATTAAACGTGTAATTATATCGCATATAGTTACTAATTCCCTTATTTAAATTTGAACGTTTCAAATCAACTTATCATGTTATTCCAAGGCTAATCCGTTTGTGAGCTAGTAGGGGGACCTAATGGACCTATAGATCATAGGCTCCAACGATCCGAGATTAATTGGCTAAACTCTTTACACTGAATTAACCTTCATTCGTTAACTACCGGATCACTCCACTAAAGTCCAGTAGTTGCACTCCCCTCACTATAAATATATTGTGTCCGCTCGATATAACCATAATTAGTAGGTTAACCCTTCACAGTTTGTGGTTGGGTAAAAAGACTATTTTACCCCCCAAGATTACCACTTATTCCTTAAGTCTCACTAATTCTCTAATGAACAATTGGTTTGTGATCCGATTATCAAACCGAGTCCCTCTCAGGGAAATGAGAGCGTAGGGCCCCTTGTTCAAGACCCAGAATCATCACTTAAGGGAACAACCTTTCTACTATCCCTGAAAACAGGTAGAAGTGAATTTCTTCTTGCACCCTATGTCCCCAGCTATCTACCCGATCTTACCCCTGAAATTAGAGGCTTATTGAGCCAGGATTTTTGAGCCAACCCTCACCTATGAAAATCTAAGGATAATCCCAAATAAACAGAAATTCATAGTTAGCTCAAGATTAAGGTTAAGTTACCTAAGTCATCGTTTTGAAATAGTCAGTCTTAAACAGTAATCAGTATTATAAAGTAAGAGTGACTTATTTCTTGGTCTGATCTTATGTAAACTCATTGCACAAGATCCCCCCACTCCTCATGTCACCACATGAATGAATCAGAATCACTTTGTTTGTAGCACTTTACAACTCTTTATAACAACTACAGAGTGAGTCGCATCCGAGTGTATTACTAAAATAAGACACCCAACCTTATTTGTATACTATAGATCATGTTGACTATTTACTCGAACCTCATCCACTCTTATGTCTCTACATAAAGTTCAAGTACTCATGTAATAGTCATGTATCTTTTGGTTTATTGGATTTATTTCTAAAAATAAACAAGCAATTCATATATTCAATGACAACTTTATCAATTAAGAGAATAAGTTTATCGTTTATAAACCACGAGTCTTAGGACATAAAACCCAACATTCATAGTGTCACTGGATAAGATACCCAACTTTGTCCATCTACTACAGACCATTTAGGTTATCACTTAAATATGATTCACCTGTATGTCTCTACATACATGTTTAAGCTACAAAAGATAACCATGGATGTTAGTTATTGATTTATGGATTAATGTTACTAAATGTCGAATAAAATAGAGAAATTATTTCAAATGGTAAAACTATTGAAAATATTTACAAGATATAGCAAAATTTTAGAACTATCAATAATAGACGTTGATAGACACTGATAGAACACTGGTAGACTTCAATGTCATTGATAGACACTAATAGAAGTCTATTAGTGTCTATCAGCATCTATCATTGATAGTTCTAAAATTTTGCTATATTTTGTTAATATTTTGGTTCATTTTTCTATATTTAAAAACAGCCCAATAAAATATCTCATATTTGATTAAATAAATAAAAAATTTTGTATATTACAATTACAAACTACAGGACCTACGAGATTTAGGACATCAACCCCAACACGCCCCCAAGGAGCCTCGAAGCCGGGCATGAATTTCATTATTTGAACTTTAAGGGAGAACATGACTGGAAAAAAATCGAGATATGATATACATCTTTTTCCTCCCATTATGTATTTTAACACCTCCTAGGTAAATGCAACTAATAATTTAGATAAGTCTATTGTTAAATTGGCTCAATATAACTCTTATATTGGATAGTTTAACAAAATATGATTTTGTTTACTAAACACTTTAATAAACTAAATCATATATTACATAATAAACTAAATCATATATTACATACTTATAAAATACTTGTCTAATTCACCTTCTATGTCGGTCTCAGATAGGGGTATTTCGTTTCCATCAGCTTAAATACCCCAGTCTTATACATAACCTTTCTTAGACAAAGGTCCCTTATAGACAATTATTTTATAAATTTAATCTTTTATTATTTTCAGTTTAATCCTATTAAAAAGAAAATAAAAGATTAACATATTTCTAATTAGATTAAAAATATTTTAACATACGTCTAAGTGAATTAATTTTAAACCATTTAAAATTAAATGAAATCTATGATTGCATGCAATTATTGATTATAGATTTTAATTCTAATCATCAAACTTATAACACTTTTAAATTAATAAAATAATTAAAACCTATAATCATGCATTTAATGACATTAATTAAATATAATAATTATATTTACTAAGTAATGTCATGTTCAATGCAATTCTATTTTCATTTTATATAATATAACACTTGTATTATAAACTAATGAAAATAAAACGGACCCATCATACAACCATATAATATAAATTTTATATAATAGTATGATGCATGAACATGTTAATGATACAAGCAATCATATAATATAACATTTATATTCAATATGATACATGAGCATGCTTATATCATGCAACTATATCATATGACAATTATATTAAATATGATGCATGATAAATGTTTATCCTATCGTAGGATTTTAAAAATTATATGACATACATTATGCAACATATAAAATTAATTATACATCATATGTAAAATTAAATAAACAACAAAATTGGACAAAAAATTAGTAATACTAAAGATTAAGTAAATTAATATAAAATTTATATTAATTTAATTAATTAAAGACAAAAAAATGGAAAAAAAAGGTTAAAAAAACTGCCTCGAGCCTATGATTTGCAAACATCTAGAACATGCGCGCCTGATGCTTGGTGCATTGCAATACTAGTCTGAAAATTGCTCCGACACTGTTACACTCGACCGGAGCATTGCAACGCTGGTCTGAAAATTTCTCTAGCATAGCAATGCTCGGCTAAAGGGTTGCAACCCTGGCTTTTCTGTGCTACAACGTAAAAGGGCAACATTATAATGCTTTCCCGTTATGCTCTAGCATAAAATACAAATTCTGCTTCAAATTGAGTCTGTCCTTGTTCCAAATTGCGCTGATCTTCTCAGCAAAACTTGCATCACGATTGATACGGACTTATAGACTCGATAACATGAATTAAAATGATCAAAACAATATGCCCTTACAACTTTAAACAATTTAAAGCAGTAAATCTAAAGTGTCAAAGTTTGAAAACATGCAATTTGCAAACCAACATTCACAATGTAGTGCAAAACCCACCATTTCTTTGGTTTTCATTTCTAAAAAGAAATTCAAAGACATAACCTGGCCCTAATATCAAATGAAGGGATCAAATCCCAATGCGAAATCGAGTGATCGCCTTTATGTCAGTAAATTTGTTTTTGGGAAGAGTTGAAAAACAAAGAAAATATAGAACTACAAGGATAAATGTCTAAGCATACTATCTAATAAATTACACAGAGAGGAAAGGGAAGAGCAAACACTTACACTTGAAGATATCGTTGTTCAAGTGCTCCATTCCTAAAGTCACAAACATGGAGCTTCCTTACGAACATAACAAGACAAAAGAACTTTTCTTGGACACCAACACCAAATCCTTTCTTGGTTATTGTCAAGGTAAGGATCAAGACTGAGTTGTGGGCTCGTCTACTTAATTTTGGTGAGGGAATTTGATATCTTTGAGAGGAAGAAGAATTACAAATGAGAAAACAATGTATTATCTCATCTCAAAAATTTCTACAGAGTTATGTGAAAAAGGACGGAGGAGTTACAAAATAACTCATCCACAAATACGATGGAATAACTCCCAAGTTTATATTAATCAACATTCATATTATATCATATAGAATATAATCATCACACAAGTTTAAATCATATTCAAACTATATTCTCTCACATAACATATAATTTTAATATGAATCATGTTCATATTAATTTTAACCTATAGTTTTATATGAATCTCATTCATATAATTAATATTTGAATCATATTTAAATCTTTATCTCTCTCATTAAACTTTATGTTATAATGTATCCATACACATTATATTAATTGCATCCCATACAATTAATTCTCTTTAATTAATTTGAACAATTCAAGTTAATCTAAAATTAATTTATTCTTATTTAACCCTTATTGAGCTAGCAATGGAACCTTCTGGACCTACAGATTAGAAGCTCCAATGATATGAGATTAATGAATTAAACTCTTTAATTAAATTAATCAACATTCATTAACTGACAGTCACTCCATTACAGACATACAACTGCACACTTTGCACTATATATATATATTTCTGTATCCATGAATATAACTAATCAACAATAAGTTGAACTTTTATAAATTGCTCGTACCTACAGTTAGAAAAAATTATTGTTTTACCTCTGTAGTTACATCTAACTTCTTAAGTACCACTGATCCCTATAATGAATAGTTAATTATAGTCTAACTATAAACTAAACCTCTCTCTGGCTATTAAGAGGGCGAGGGTCCTTATTGTTCAAGACTTGGAATCACCTTTTAATGGAGCAATTCATCTACTTACCCTAGAACCGAGAAGGAGTGAATTTCATCTTGTGTAGTTATGTTTCTAGCTCCCTATTTGGAGAAATCCCTAAAATGGTAGGCATATTGAGTCAACGAAACTGACCACTCTCACCCATACAAATCAAAAGTTTGCCCTCATAGATAGGAGTTCACAACTCACTTAGGATTAAAGTCGAGTCACCTATGATCATTCTACATAAATGTTAATCTCTTCAAGTAACGGTGTTATAAAGAGAGACTAATCATTTCGCGATCCGGTCTTATACAAACTCTTTGTATAAGATATCTCCACTCACATGTCTCTACATGAATGATTAGGATCAAATCATTTGTAACACTTTACAACAATTATAACAATTACAAAGTGGGTCATATTCGCAATATCACCAGGATAAGACATCCAACCTTATCCATTTACTACAGATCATTATGTATGTCAACCACATGCATGTTTAATTTACATAAAATAAATTTTGATCTTAGTTTATTAGTTTGAGTTAATGCACAATAAAATAACGTTTATTTTATTAATAACAATTTGTTTATACAAGTTTACAAACTACTAGAACAAAGAAATTTAGGATATCAACCCCAATAATCTCTCACTTATCCTAAAGCTAGTGGAGTGTACAATACAAAGTACACAATACAATAAACTAGGGCATACACTATACCCAATATCATCTCTCACTTGTCCTAGACAAGGTGCCGCATGTTTAAAAAGTGAAACACATGACTTAATTTTTCATTTAAAAAAAAACGAAATTTGGGATGATTTTTGAAACACGTGTTTAAAAAGTAACTAATAAAGTAAGAAAATTATACGTAGAGGGAGTGTTTGTAAGTTAAATTTTCAAAAATAAAAAATAAATTAATTATCAAACGAGATCTTGATTTTTAAAAATTGTGCTTGTTTTCTTACCATTTATTTATTATGATTTTTATTTCTCTAACTAAATGTTTGAATTCTAAACCAAATTTCAAAAACAAATACATATTTCATAAAATTAACTTTTTTGTAATTTTCAAATTTTATTTTAGTTTTTCAGAACACTCCAAAAAGATTAAAATAATAATAACAATAAATAAATAAATATATAAATAGTTGTTTATAAAAGGATGATTATTTTAAATGACAAAATTGTTAGAAATATTTTTAAATATAACAAAATTTTGTTGTCTAGATATTAAGAGACATTTATCAATATTATAGATACTAATAAATATCTATTATTATCTATTATTGATAAATGATGATCTTTCCTATATTTATAAATGAATGGTCTCATTTTCATATATTTAAAAACAGTACACTACAAAAACTAATGAGCTACGAAACGTGTATTAGAAACCATAATTTCATTTTTTTGTTCAACCGAATAAATCGGCAAAATAAGGTGGAGATGACTTGTGGCGAATAAGAAAAAAGATGTCAATTTCTTACCATTCAATGTATGCATGTGATGTGATCACACACTCGGCCTTCCTTAATAATACCCCAATTTTCTCTCTCAATTTCCACACGCAAAATAAAATAATTTTTTACCTTCTAGTTTCCATAATTAATTTTAAGTTAAAATCTCTACTTTCAAATACGTTTAATTTTAATTTCTTTACTTTCAAATATATAATTATAGTTCCTATACTTTTAATAAATTTTAAATTTGGTTCCTCAAAGTCAATTTTTATAGATTTTGGTTAAATAACCTTTCTTTTAATCAAGGTTAAATGTTCAAATTCTCTTACCTTCACACTTAAATAATAATTCTCTTTGTTAAGAATCTTATTTTCAGTTCGCAAAAATTTTGAACTTTTGGGTTTTAACTTATTGGTGCTAGGATTTCGCACGTGTTGATCGTGGTCGTGGGCTACTTTGGCCCGCTTCTACTGGTTTGATCTTGCTTTTTCGAACTAACTTGCATAAGAGATATTTTACACTGGTATGGTGCTAAATCTACCATACTCTAATACCTAAGTTACATGTAATATATATAGTTTAGCTAAGCACACAAGAAATAAGGTCATAGCTCTTTTTTGAGATTTTTGAATGGATGACTGTTTATAATGTCCTTCCTCTACAGTTACTTGCAGTTACGTGTAACTTTGCCGATGTAAGGGTGGTCTACGACGCTTGAGGATGCAGGTGATTGATCGAGGCACGACTTAATTATTTCTTGATTAATATATATTTACTGGTTCAAGGGGTGGATTTAGTATGGACCTAGAGGGCTCAAGCGCCTCCCCTCCTCTCCCCTAAACTTTATACTCTTTATATAATGTATATATGTTTAACAAATTAAACCATTAGTTAGCACATTGATAAATTTGCCTTCTAGTCCCTTATTGACCTTGGTTCAAGTCTTGTTTTTCACATACATTTTTATTAAATTATATAAAGTCAACAAAATTTATGAATTCGTTGCTGAACTGGTCAATCCAAAATTCGAAGCTTTGACTTTTTCTTTTGCGATACACATTCTCCTATGCTATCTCTCAATTCTCTTTTAGACTTGGGTCTTGCTTGAGGCAACTTTCCATATAATTAATTGACTATGAAACTACACGTTTTAGTTCCTTAATTTTTTTAATGTTGTTTTGTTTAGATCTTTGAACTTTTAGAATACCTTTTGATTATTTATAAACTCTAAAAAAAATGTAATTAATTTCATTTTTGCCATTATTTTACGATCAATCATTTTATCAACCTTGAATGAATTAATATTAACACTAACACTAACATATAGTAGTAATGTGCCAAAAAAAGATAACGAAAAATGACAAAAAATAGAGCCAATTTACTCTTTTATAACGTAGACTAAAAAAGAAACAGAAAAAAAAAACAATATATTAATAATATCAACGGAGCGATGAAGTAATTGGAATCAATTCCTTTATTGATATCGCAATAATTAAAAGGAATAAATTCTTAAAATAAATAATAAATAAATTAAGGGGTAAATAATGGAGAGGCAAACACAAGGCCAACGGTTGCCAAGTATGAAAGATCAGAAAAAGACAAAAAGAAACAACAGAAACTGCCGTACATCTTCATTTGTACGACCGACGCTGACGTCGTTTTGATTGATTTTTTTTTTCTTTTTCTTGTCAGTCTCTCCACTTACGCATTGGCAGCGCAAAATATGGTTCTTACACGTGGACGCTTACGGATGCAGACTGATCTGACGGCGCTAGATGAAAGTGCGATAGGGTGGTGGACCCCATGTCTTTCTCCGGCTCTGTATTGCCCACACTAATATACGGCCCATGTGGCACGGAAATTTTCACCACATAAAAACAAATATTCCACGTCATATTGGCTGGCAGGTATGACTCACAATTTTCAATTATTTTTTGTTTTAGGAAAGATTAAAAATTAATAATTTCAACAGGTTTTTTTTTCCACTGAGAACACAGAGGTTGTTACTTTACTTGTTAATTACTATAGAAGGTCATTGTTAATTGTTTTTATTTTTTAAAATTGATTGTTGTTGAGATTGATTACAACAACTTTGGTGATTAGTTTTTTCAAATTGCCAATCAAATATTACCTTCTTTTTTTTTTTTTTTGGAAGATATCAAATATGGTCTTTTTTATATATAAAAAAAATATTATTATCTTATCATTGTGGGGATTAATGAACCATTTTAGAAATTACAAAAAAGAAAACGGTATCATTAATTTAGTAAGGAGCTATTTTTTTTTAGAGGGCAGCTTATATAATTTGAGTATGTTGAAAATCAAATAAAAGGCATATGTTTTCAAACCATAAAAATAAAAATAAATAAAACCAACAGTAATTATTTGACTTTCATTACGTGAAAAATGATTATAGTTTTTCAAAAAAAAAAAAAGAAAAGAAAAAAGAGTTTTTAAGAAGGAGAAGGATGTTATGGAAGAAAGCCGCGTTCCATGCGCGTCTTCTAGTTTTCTCTCTCTACTGTGTTAACTTTGGAAGCGCTCTCTCTCAAAACTCTCTTAAACTCGGCTCCTCTATTTATCCGTACCATCCTCACTTCCTTCTTCCTTCATTTTAACGCCATTTCTTCTCCTCTCTCAAGAGATTACTCTCTCTTCCAATTTCTGCTGCTTCCATTCTCGTAAATCTGGAAGACCTAATCGCCAAAAGGTACTTTACTTTCCTCTTTGTTTTTTCAATTTCTAGATTTTCGTCGATTTAATGTTTCTGTTTCCGAATTCCACCTAATTTCTGCGATTACAGTTTTTGTTTGTGAATCATGTGGATATTCTTCTTTGTTTTTCTTGCTTTCATTTGGTGTTTTTGGATTTTAGATTTGGGAATGGGATTTGCTTTCTGTTTTATGGTTATGGTTAGGGTTTGGGAGTTTCTTCTTATACGGGTCTGCTTTGTTTGTTTGTTTGTCTGTGTGATTAGGTTTTTCTATCATCGACAATTTTTTTGTGAAGCTTCTGAGGAGAAGCTGCTTCGTATACAACTCTGGCCGACATCGTAGTCATATCGTCTCGATCTTCCTCTAGACTTGGCCCTTTTCAGGGATTTTCTGGTTCATGGGCGCCTTTCGATTGCAGTTTCTTGTTGGTTCGGCGTCTTCCGATCGACTACGGCTAATCTCAATCCGGTCGACAATCTATTAAAAAAAGAAAAAAGAAAAAAGAAAAATCGTTACGATGTGAGCATTTGAACCATTAATTGAAGAAGGAGACGTGCTAAAACGGCCAGGTAGAAAGAATAGTTCGTGTGGAATAGGATACTAGCAGGAACAGAAACATAGAGCTCTCATTCCGAATCTTTTGAGGGATTTCTTATCTTTATAAAATTGCAGCTATGGCAAAATTCAATTGCTTCTCTGGCCGGACAGGGAAGAAGAAGAAAACCAAGGTGTGTCTTCTTTCAATATTCATATCTTAGTTGCTTGTTCAGTTTGTTTGCCGAGGTTGCTGAATATATATATCCTCTTAATCTTTGGTTTGCAGAGTGATTTGGCGGAATTGCAAAAACCTGCTGAATTGAATTACTTGAAGAAAACTTTACAAGTCAGCATCCATCACTCTGAGGAGCCTTTTCAAGTTGGAGAAGGGAAGTCGTCTACTCTCGACGTTTCAATTCTGTACCCATCTGAGAATAATTCTAAGCTGGATGTTAAGGTAACGAACCATGAGAGTCCTGCAGCAGGAGTAGTAGAAGCTGCATATGAAGGGGAGGACGAGCGTGACGACAACTCTATCAAGCAGAATCTTTCCGACTTTGATCTCCCTGATCAAGATACCTGTGGAGAAGAATTTGAGTTTCAATTTTCTAGTTCAGTGGGAAAACAATTTGATAAGATTATTATTGAAGGTGAAGGTAGTGAAGGAGTAGGAGTAGGAGTAGGAGCAGGAGGAGGAGGAGGGGTTGATGCAATCCAAAGTGGGCATGTTAGTGATCCTGGAATTGGTAAGGCAGTCTGTTGGGCATCACCTAAACTTAAACGCTCCTGTTCTAATCTGGAAACCAGGGATGTGCATAGAAATTTATCTCATCAGTTGCAGCCTCCAAAGTGTCAGTCTTTCGAAAAACTGCAAGAATTGGCCGATGAAATGAGGGACTATGTTGATCCAGGCAGTCCAGGGTCTATTATGACCCATCGCAGTGCTGATAAAGTCATGTTGAAGAAGTGTTCTTCGAGCCAGATTCTTCCTTCCAGAAGTAGAAGGTTGTGGTGGAAGTTGTTCCTATGGAGCCATAGAAACCTGCAAAGGCCGTGGACAACCAAGGCTACTCCCACCAACTCCGCGTTCAACCAGCAAGGTGGGTATTGTTCTGACAGTCTTGAGCCGAACAGAGCAGTGGGAAAAGGTATGATGGAATCACCTGGATCATTTACTGAGGAAACCTGGACAAACGGCCCAAGTAACAACAAAAGCAACAATCAAGATCATGAGAATTTGTGTAATGGAGTCTCTGGTTTATGGCCACAAAATCAGTGGGTTGCATTTTCAGCAGAGTCATCTTCCCTAAGAAGAGTGGACGAGTGGGTGAAGGATCTTCAAATCGAACCGTGTGTTTCAATCGATGAGGTTGGGGGTGACAAAGATCCAGATACTTTCTTCCCACCCTCTCCTGAGAGAACTTCAACTCACATGCCCCGACGTGGAGAACCCAATCTGACAGAAGAGATTTTGTATGCCAATAGCGTCATCCAGTCGCTGAATTCTTCCTCAACCGTGGCTCACATCTCTGGTATTGGCTTAAAAGCCATACCCACAATCTCACATCTATCCGGTCTCAGATCTGTCAATTTGTCCGGCAACCTCATAGGTAGTGATTCGTTTTTACATCTCCAAATGCTTGGCATGGCACTATTCTAGACTTCTAGTTACTTGGTTTTTTCTTATCATTCTTGCCACTGACAAGGTTGGTTGGTATTCCAGCTCACATTAACCCTGGATCACTGCCCAAGGGGCTGCACACTCTCAATTTGTCCAGGAACAAGATCAGTGCCATCGAAGGGCTCAAAGAATTAACGCGACTTCGAATACTTGATCTGAGTTACAATCGCATATCTCGGATAGGACATGGTACTGTTTGATAAACTTGAAATGTGTTTAAATTCTATATTTATGGATTTGGTTGATGATGGGAGGGGAAGGTGCAAATTTTATCCATTTCTGATTATTCTGAATGCGTGCATTTGTTCAACTTTGCACCAGGGTTGTCAAACTGTGCAATTATCAAAGAACTCTATCTAGCTGGCAACAAGATTAGTGATGTTGAGGGACTGTATCGAATCTTGAAGCTGACAGTTCTTGACCTAAGCTTTAACAAGATTTCAACAACCAAAGCTCTGGGTCAACTTGTTGCCAACTATAACTCTCTTCAAGCTCTTAATCTGTTGGGGAATCCAATTCAAAGTAATGTGAGCGACGACCAGCTACGCAAGGCGGTTGTTGGCCTTCTTCCAAACCTTGTTTACCTAAACAAGCAAGCCATCAAAGCACAGAGAGCTCGAGAAGTTGCAACCGATAGCATTGCAAAAGCTGCACTAGGAAACAGTAGTTGGAGTTCCCGTAGAAAAACATCCAGGAAAACAAGCCATATGGCATCATCTACCATTAGTGGGCACAGAAGCACTGCAAGCGTTGCACACAAAGGCAGGCACAGATCAAAAGCGCCAACCGCTCGCCATTATTCGTCGGCTCTCGCCTCATCATCTCGTTAGACTTGGCCCTTCCGCTGATATACCAAAAAGATATTCATTGGGGGAAGCGTTTTCTGTTCTGTTTTGTTTTGTTTTCCCACTTTTTCTGTTACATCACACTTGGTGTCCTGTTTTCTTTCGTCCATAGAATACGTTTGTCATGTGGTTAAAATATTCTCTTTAACCTTAGTGAATTGAGATTGCTTTTCTTAATGGCATAATCGGGTTCTTTTGCAATTAGTTTTGCATCTTACCATAATTTAAATCACATCTTGCCTTTCTGCTTGTTAAGCAAATCTCACTCGTATTCTATGAATGACTATAAGTGTGTCAGTAATCCCACTTTAAATCAAACTCAGAAGATTGAGAATGGGCAAAATAAATAGTATTTGCTGAAGGAGATATATATATTTAACTCATTGGATAAACAGAAACAGTTCATTCCTGAATCGATATTCGATATCATTACACCTTTGATGGGATATCATTCCATTTTCTGCATTTGAGCATATCTACGCAGCTTCTCGTTGAAAACTACTTGAGGGTCTTTCTGAATCAAGTCACCATTTTCATTGTATGCGTCCTTTAAGAAAACAACCCAATTCATTTCAGTCCCAGCCAGATAAAAGGTTCTGGGTTGCTTCAAAAGCATCTGATAAGTATGCTTAGTCAAGCTAAACTCCTCCTTAAACTCCACAATATGATGAATTGAAGCCTTCTTCTCCAATGTCAAACTCAAGAACTCATGCACCACGCCAACCCTGTACTTCTCTGCATCCAATGTCCAAAGTTCCAGCTTCGATCCATCTGAATATGGCGAAACCAATGGAAGTGTATTCAACAAATTCAGCTTCCTCGTATCATCCTCATCCAAATCCAAATCCTTCCCATGTTTCACAGGAAACTTGAATGTCCTTTTCACCTTATCCTCGTTCACTACAAACTCTCTCTCGAGCTGACTAACGGCCAATTGAGGGTCCCAATTCACCAATTCCAACACCCTCTTCCCATCATCTTCAACCACAACTCGGAAGTAATGTGGATATTTCCCTACTCGATCTCTAAAATCCTCCGGAATTCCAAACACCGACCTGCAATGGTAGATTTTGCTCAATCGAATTCGCTTATTCGCCGACATCATCAGCAACTTCCTCACAATTGTAACCCTATCCAGCTCCATGGAGTCCATAATCCTCTTCTCTTCCTCGATCAACTCTTCCATGAACTCCGTAAATCCGAACCACATTTTCCCGTCGGCATGACGATAGGGTTCGAAAAGTAGCGGATGGCGTTCAATAGATCGAGCGACTTTGCGACCTCTCGGGAAGCCGAGCTCGCGATAGAGTTTGCCGGCATCGTCGAGGCGAAGAACGTGCTCCGGCTGCTTGGAGAGGAAATCCTTCGACTTAAAAAGAAATCTGAAGAAGGAATCGGTTTGGAGGATGCGCTCGAAGTGAGAAATGCGATTGGATTCTGATTGGATGAGTTTGGTTCTAGGGGTTTCGTGCTTCTTGCGTTTCTTCCTGAACTTCTTGGGGAGTTTGGTGATGAGGAAGGAGGTGGAGAATGGGAAATTCTGGTTGAAGAAGGAAGGAGATGAATGGCGAAGGATGTTTTTTAGGGTTAGGGTTTGAATGGATTTGAGGTTGGTGACGACAAGGCGCCAAGCCATTACAATTTTTATTTCACAAAGCAGCTGCAACACTGGAATGCCTCAAACTTAGTATTTCGATTTTTCTTCACAAATTATCTTTTAAATCACGCACATTATTTCAAAATCTATTAATCATTGATACTGCTATCAACATTATCTCATTAATAAATTCTAAAATCTTGACGTCTTTATAAATATTGTGATTCATTTTTCTATATTTAAAAATAAACCCTTTAAACACTAAAAGTTACTTTATTAAATTATTTTTATCAAAATAAAATTATTCTTTCATAAATAAGTTAGGATTATTTTCAAATAATATAAAATAAGTCAACTCCTTTATAAATATAACAAAATATCAATGTTTATCAGTGATAGGCTATAATAAACATCTACGAATATTATTTCAAATGATAAAATTGTTGAAAATATTTATAAGATATAACAAAATTTTAGAAATAATAGACACTTATAGTCTTCTATTTGTGTCTATCGATATCACTCATAGACACTAATAGAAGTCTATCAGCATCTATTATTGATAGTTCTAAAATTTTGTTGTATTTTATAAATATTTTGGTTTATTTTTCTATATTTAAAAACAGCTCAAACATCTATTAGTATCAATGGAATTTTTTTTATCCGATAAAACAATTATCCAAGAAATTACATAATAAAACTATTATCCCATGAATTTTGATTTGACAGTTGAATAAATAGGTCTTTCTCTCAAAAAAAAGAAAGAAAAAAAAAAGTAGTAATTTTACAACAAGATAATGCACTTCAATTGAGATAGAGCGAGGCTCTGGTGAGTATTTAAATATTTGAGAAAATATTATTTAAACAATATATTCCATTTTACTTTATGTAATTAAATATTTGAGAAAATATTAATTTACATTCTTAAATTTTGGAATTGTATCCATTTATATACTGAACTAATAATTGTATCAATTTAAACCGAGAATTTTTGTACTATAACCAATTAACACCCTCCTTCAAATTTAGTTTAAAAAATAATACAAAACATATAATTGTTTCGATTATTCTAAGTTTACAAGTGAATCAATTCAGAGTCTTTTATTAAGCCTAGTTGGAACTAATATGATTTATATATATATATATTAAAATTTTCACCTTGATGAAAGAAAATTGAATTAATATAATTGTTTAAAACTTATATTATTTTTTTTTAAAAAAAAGTCAATATAAATCTCAATCTCACGCCAAGTTTAGAGGAAAAAACATTATTCGCATAAGAAAAGAAAGATAACATACCTTGAACAAATAAAAAAATGAAGGTGTGATATCTAGCCACTTCTTATCCTCAAATTAAAAAAAGAAAAAAAAAACTGGTTTTGTTTTTTTAGATAGATTTCTTTTCAATATCTACTCATTTAATGTAAAACAAATGTGAAAAAAAAATGGATAGATTCTTTTTTTTTTTTTTTTTTTTTTTAACATCTACTATTTAATGCAATAGTTACAAATTTGTATAGTTTTTTGCAAAGATATTGTAATTAAAATGTAGGGTGAAAGAATTGAACATCAAATCACGAGATTGATAATATAAACACTATGTCAATTGAGCTACACCCTTGTTGACAATTTTTTATAGTTTTTTTTTATTTGAATATCTACTTATTTAATGCGAAAGTAGGAGACATATAATAGGAAAAGAAATTTATCTAATAATTTAAAGGTAAAATTACCTAAGATATCTCTTTGACCATCAATTAACAGAGGCAAAAGGAAAAATTAAAAGTTTCTCCTCATAGTTCTTTTTAGATAGTATAGATAAATAGATAGATTTGTAACACTATTTAAATTTAAAAAAAAATGAGATTTTTATTGTTTAAAATATAAATTAATAGAAAAAAATAGTTTTTTTCTTCTCGTCCTCTTAACTTGGATGATAGGCCTTTTGTTGGAAAATTTTGCATTTTGAGATTATTTAAGGATTTAATATGAACTAGATAAAATCTCAAAATTGATAAAGATTTTATTTTTTAATAGTATAAATGAATAGATTTGTAAATTTATATAAATTAAATAAATTGAGATTTTTATTGTTTAAAAATAAATTAATAGACAAAATTAGATTTTTTCCCCCAAAAATTCTCATATCTTCACGTGAACCATAGATTTTTGTTGGAAAATTTTTTATACTAATATAATGAGATTATTTAAGGATTTAACGTGAATAAGATAAAATCCCAAGATTGATAATATTTTTTGATGTTTATTATTACTTTTTCTTTCAAAGTTAAAATTAAAACCAATTTATCCCCTCGATCCATGTGAATGGTAAACCGTTTAAATCAAATAATGAAAAGATTTTTTTCCGTTTAAATCAAATAATGAAAAGATTTTTTTTTTAATCTCAAATTAAATATTTAGAAAAAAAAATCAATTAAAAACGAAATTTGAAATCAATAAATCCACATGAACAATTTTTTTTAATGATTTAAATGTCAAATTACACAAAATAATCCTATAACCATCCTTTAAAATGGACAAAAGAGGATATCAAATGTTTATCCCCATATCTCTATAGAAAATTACATTTAAAAATTATAAATGCATTTAATTCTTACCAGTGTTTAGACTTCTCCAAATGTCATATTAATGATAAATTTAACACAACCCTCCTAAATTTAAGTTGTAGATTGATATTTTTTTCTAGATAAGTTATAAAAATATGCATTTATTTGTATATAATAAAATGCTTAAAATATGTAAGTTATATACCAAGTTAATTATATGATGTCATTAATATGAACATAGTAATTCTATAGCTGTGGTACCTTTTTTAGTTCCGTGGGAGATTCATACTTCTATCCTTTTAGTCGGAAATGTACACTTTATGTTAGTCAAACATGCTCGTGTTGGCATAAAAATGGCATTGATAAATACTTAATCTCTTGACAATTGCAAAAAAGAAAATGGAAATCTCAAAGTATTAGATTGTGTAGAGTAAAAATGGAAAGAAGAAGGTATTATATTGCATTTCCATTTCCACATACCACAAACAGCAGCTAGCCCATAAAGAGCAGAGTGAGAAGAGAGCAGGAAAAACAAAGAAAAAGAAATATTTTTTCTGCATAAAATGGATGCATAGCATTTTAGATGCTAAAGCAAACATCAAGTGCTTATTATTGTTGATCCAATTTCACAATCTTAATCACATTGATGTATAACATTTCAGGAAATGCATAATAAAAATGCAAATCTCTATTTTAATCAAATCCTAGATTTCTCACTTCTGTGCTCATTTGCATAATTACATCATATCCTATTTTCGGCCTTACGGCTTCTTCTATAGCTGCTATCGTGGTGTTGTCAATCCCAACAAGTATCAATTTGTGTCCTCTCTTCTTTTCTCTCTCTCTTTTTTTCTTTTTTTTTTTTTTTTCAGAAATTATGATTTTTCCTCTCCCAAATTTGGATGAGGGAGCCCCCTATGATGGTTATTCCATCATCATCCACAGAATGAATATAAATACTTTTCACCTTCAAAATTTTTAATCACTTTGCTTGTCTCTTCAAGAAAGGTTTTTGGCAGATGAGGACTCTCTCATCATTGTTATCTTCAATTTCTGTAACTCGTGCGTCCCACTTAAGCTGTGTAGTTATAGTTCGAGCTGATTCGACAAGTGCAGCAGTGTCGCGGATTATCACCCAACCCTGAAAAAACCAGCAAATTCATCACAATCAAGGTGTATCCGCAAGGTGAGATACAAATGATACTTTAATAGTTAAACACTATCGAAGTTGAAACATTTATGGAGAAACTTCATCTTCCTCTCTCTCTATTTTACACATATATCGAAAAACTTCATCTTATAACTCTACACCCCAAACATAAACTTCTTAACTTCATACTTCAGAACTCAACTAAGTGTCCCGAACATCCCATAATGACATCTTGGACAATTTTCAACTACTCTAGTATAATTGATTCTGGGTTAGAGTGGGAAGCATTTTTAGCCACAGCAAAAGCGTTTTGGCATGGCCAAGAACACTCCCAACCTTGTGGAGATGGTAATATCAAACAACCAAGTCATAAAGTGTTTTTGGTTTAAAGGCCCTCATTCCTTGTTTCCCACAAAGAGATTGAAAGTTTTGGGGATAGAAAGAAAAAAGAGAACCAAAATTGTACCCCCAAAAAAAAACAAAAACAAATTAGTACCTCTGGACGAAGTAACCGATCAATCTCACTGAATAAGTCGAGCATGGAGCATCTTGGCTTCTTACTTGCTTCAAGGGACAGAAGCCCTGCTGCATGAACCAAATCATATGATCTAGGATATGTTGGAAAGGCCTCGCACCTGAATTGGAGAAGGCAACTAGAACGTAAGAATAAGAAACTAAAATTCATAACATAGGGTGATAACTGATAAGATTAGAGGTAAAATATTGAGGCATTGGGGGGCAAAATTTTAAAAAATTAAAAGATTAGAAGAGTAGTATTACCAATCGTGCAATACCCCAATGAAGCCTCTATCCATTATCATGGGAAGATGGTTAGGTCCATCTGTTGGTACTACGTTCATGACCCATACAGACTTCCCAGCTTCCAATAATGCAGAATTGAAACCTCCATAATAAGCATTCATATCTAGCACATTCCGGAGCATGTTGTATGGGGGTAAAGGATCCTCATCACCTGGTCGTTTTGGATGATCCGAGAAGATTAGTGGCGACAAAAGAGACCAATAGTTCTTTACTGCCATTTTCCAGTTTAGAGAATCATCTGTGACATCATCTAAAGCCAATCCTGAAAACATGTCAACTTGAAATGTCAATGAGATGTAATAGAATATATACATATTTTAACGTGAATGTTAGGAGAAAGGGAATATAATGGTAAAGAACAACGATATTGTCCTAAGGTCCTCATCAAAATTACCATGCAAAGCCAGTTCACTCTTGTTCAAGTTAGCCCTTGAAGGCCAGGTTCTTCTTTCGTTAATAGGAACCCAACGACGACTTTTTCTTCCCCCAATGCAGGCTTGGAGTGGTCTATAATATGGAGATTCAATATCATAACCTTTACCACATATTGGAGGAGATGAGTCTGGCTTCCTAGATATAAAAGCAGGAAAAGACATACTTAGGAATTGCATTGTATTCCCATTGACCAATAATCAAGCAAGACAGATGAATAAGATTTAAATTCAATGTTACATAATGTTAAATGCATTCTGTCTCAGATGTCATACCGTGAGCTATAACAATTACTTTTACTAGTTTTCTTCCAGACAACAGTTTCATCTTGTTGAGGCAACATCTCCCAGCACAGATATTCGACAAAATCCTGAATGAAGCTCCATCTTTTCTGGTTCTCTTTTTTGTGAAGAACACCTTGAGTATTTGTAAGTGGCAATGTCCACACAAAATACCCACCTGGCTTCAAAACTCTATCAACTTCAATCAAGTATCTACCATCTGTTTGGAAAAGGAAAAAGAATTAGAAGTTTCCTTGTTAGAATATAAACTCTGGCACAATGATTGGACATAATTGAACACAGGATGCCACCAGATAGCTAACATTTATGACGTTATTGAAAACCAAATTTGTTCTCATTGTATCGACAAACTACTTTTGTATTGTGCTAGCATACAAGGTCATGTCAGGACTAACTGTATGAAACAGATAAAATAACTATCGTACAAATAAAGCACAATAATGTTATTTATAACCCAGGATTGTACTCCGTAGCTTTGAGAAATCAGGAACCATTTCAAATTTGCATGATTCCAATTTCTAGTATTAGCCATTAACTAAAATATATAATATAATAGTAACCTAAACTCAATTGAATCTCCTCAAAATGTTAGTTTATGGTATGTGAGATTGTAATTTTTGTCTCAACTATTGCAAGAATTTGTTCACGTTCCTCCCAAACTTATACTGCAAAATGAAAGAACTCATGTTTTCCTCATGCAAGTCAACAAGATAATTCTACTCAGCAAAAATCTGCTAGATCTTATCCAATGTGTCACCTTCGTTTATTTTTACATTACAAACATAAAGGTGATATATAAGTTAATGAACTTGATAAAATAGATTAACATGAAGGAATAGCACCCATCAATATCATACAACAAGGCTTCAAGTTTACCTTTACTGTCCCAGTCAACGCCACATCGTGCACAATGAACCATATCATAGGAAAGAGATGGAAATGGCAACTGTTTTGAAGTAAAAGAACCAAGCATCGCAGGAAGACCCCTTTCAAGAGTTAGTTGAACCTGACTGCCTGAAGCCTCATAATTTGCTATGCACATAGTTAAGAGATGTTTCGAGAAAAGATGTGCTCCAAAACTTCCATAACCACATCCTATATCCAGAATAGTTCTTACCTGCAACATTTTAGGAAGGTGCAACCCCTTGTTAGGTATTCAAACTGGCATTATAAAGTTAAAATAAAAAAAATGTGTTTGTCAACAATGTAATTTTATATGACTCCCTACTAGCATCATTCTAGTAGACAGAACAAAAGAGAGTGCAAAAAATTTAAAGCTCTGAAATTAAGTGTATCCTTATAACGGTAATTATGGAGTTGAAGACTAGAAGTGAAGCAATTTGGACAATCTTGTTTTCTTCAAAATTACAGGAGACAAAACACCAACCTGTTTATTTTGAGTGAAATAATCGGAACAAGTACAACAACCAGGGAATTATTTAAACCACATCAGTGGTATAAATGAAGGGATACAAAAGTAGGCACTTGTCAAGATAGAGCAGTAAGTGCAGGCCCGTTTGTATCTTAGCAAGGAAGCATAGAAGACCACAGCTGATTAATTGGCTTAAACAAAACATTGACATACATACCCCAACTTCTCTGAAATTTGATTCATTCCTCAGCCCAATCATTTCTGCAATTTGGTGAGAATAATCTTCAACGCCATCAAACATTGGAGACGCCGAACGAAAAGATATTTGTTCTTCCTCCAGCATCATCATCCTGTAAGTTCAGGAAAAGCAATTAATCAAAGAGGGATAATATCAATTAGATTTTTCTCCTTTTTCTTTTTGTTATGAATTTTTAGGCAAACCTTTTGGTCAAGCTTCCCGAGTAAAGGACCTCCTGTGCTGTGATTTTCACATTTGACACCCAGATAACATCCCTTCCAGTAGGCCATCTAAGTGGAATCTTGTATTTCAAGGGAGGTTGTACCAAACAGTTTAGCGACAAGCTAGGCTCACAATGTCTATCATACTCATCATCTTGAGTATCACTTGAATTGAAGCATGGAACATAATTCTCGAACTCCGGCGAACAGAATTCAAGCTCTTTCAACCTTGAAGGACCAAGAGAAATCTCCCCTATATCCCAAAGGTCGGAAACAAGCTGCTCTTGGAGTCGCCGATAACCATGGAAGATTTGAACTTGGGAAGAACCAGAAATGGAGAGTGTCCACCAAAAAGATCCAGTAAGAGCAAGAATTATAATCAACACTAAACTCAATTTCAACATTTGCAGTATAAATTGCTGCCGACTTCTTGAGTTCCCAACTAAAAAAGAATCAGAAGCAAAGCCATTCTCAGTGCCTCCATATTTTGAAGGTGAATTGTCTGGAAGAAGTAGGCGAAAGGGTAACCTCGGAACCAAATTTCCTCCATGATCCAAAGAACCTCTTCTGTCCACCTCTTCTTTTTCAGTTTTATCTTTCATTTGAGAGTCCCATTTATCATCACCATGACCATGAACCTTAACACCAGACGCACCTCGATGTAAAGGCCTGGACATTGTCTACCGTAGTAACGTCAAAATCAACTGGAACACATCCAAATTCATAGAAACAAATTAATACAAGTTTCAATTCAAATACCAATAAAAAAACGCAGCAGACAAGTTGCAGTGTAAATTATAATTTCCACTTCCATTTAGTTCAAATCATTAACGCAGAGAAACCAATTCATTTACACTAACTCAACCAGATTCAAATCCGAAAGAGATACAAAGATCCAGATATCATCTTTACTGAAAGCAACACACACTCCAAAAATCAAAATTAAAAAAGACCCATAACAACATCCTCTTCTGAGATCCGCATCTCCAATTCAAAACATCAGATCAAGAAAACTAGTAGTACCCCCACAAGTCGATGACGATTCAAGATCGAAACAAGCAACACATCAAAATAGTTCCTGAAAACAAAAACACCCCAAGCAATTCACTCAAGAGAAGCCCCAAAACCTCAGAAACAGACTCGTTTAACAGCAAGAAGATTTGAGTAGAGAGTCTGTGTAACATAATTCTTCTCAACACATTATGATTATCCTTCAAACAAACAACAAAAGAACCCATCCAAGCTACTTCATCCAGAGTAGAGATAAACCCCAAAAAAGGCAGTAGGAGAAAGAGGAAGAAAAACCCAGAAGACAGTTACCTCGAATTAAAGAGTAGAAGAATGGGAAATGAAAAAAAAAATGAAGATAATGAGGTTGAATTTTAAGAGAGGATGAAGACACCGACACCCTAAGCCACCATTGTCGTCTTGTTTGACCTTGTGGGAATTGATTTTTTGTTCTCTCTTTAACCCTCCATTGTTGGATTTAGAAGCGCTTCGCTTAAAAGCAGAGGGAGAAAGAGCAGAAGAATAAGAAGAGAGGAGTGTGTGTGTGTGTGAAGTGGGAGAAGGGGGAAATGGAGATTTTGTACAGATCCAATCACGACAACCTTGAAAGCTCTCGTGAAACAAAAATATTATAATTAAATTTAAAAATTATATTATTCCCATTTCCCAATCTATTATATTCTTTTTTCTACAGTTAATTAAAAAAAAATACTCCATGCATTATTAATTCCCTTAATTATGATTTTGTTAATTTATTTATACACTTTCGAGCTGTAACTCCCAGTATTTAATTTAACTAATCCACGGTCAAACTTATTTACGAATTCATTACCTTTTTCGTTTAGCTAAATCTCTTCAATTTGGAATTTCTGTGTGTATTTTGGTGAATTTTTCGTTTTTTTTTTTTTTCTTTTTCATAATTCATGTGGGAGTTCATTTATGTTTGAACTTTGAAGTACTGATTTTATTAATTATAAAAGTGAGTTTCCATAATTAATTAAATTAATACGCCTTATTAGTTGAATTCTTGTTTTACCATTTTTAGCTAAACTAGCTAGCTCTTTAGGTGTTAAATTATAAGTTTTAAGCTACTTAATAGATTTTTCGACTTTTAATAGAGCTTAATAGACTCTTGCACTTTTATTTTTTTTTCCACACATTCGCTAAATTTGTAATTTTGTGTTTGTTAGTTCTCTAATCTATTTAACATTTTCTTTATATATATTTCACCTATGTTTTAGATACCAAATTGAAAATTTAGGATCTCGTTAAATATAGGCTTCTATTTTTTCTATCTATGAGATTAGTGGATTTTTAGTTTTAGAAATATATACATATACACACAATCAATACCTTATGGACATAATTTTAAAAGTTGAGATACATATTACAAAAAATTGAAAGGGTAGATATCTAATAAATACTTTTAAAGTTTATTAATTCAATGTACACAAATTGAAATGTTCATTTACTGTTTTTAAAATTTAACTTTTTTTAATATTAATTTATACATTTATTTTTAAAGTATTATATTCTATTCTAATATTTGGGAGGTAACTCTTTTAATATAAAAAATATAAAGAACGAAGTACATTCATAAAAGGGTGATGATTTGGGTCATGTTTATCGATTCGTAATCGTAATGAGATTTAATTGATGAATGAATTATAATGGACCCCACAATTACATTTACATATTTATTTATGTGTTTTGCAAACGTAATTTGACTATGATTTGAGGTCACGTAATTTACATTGTCTAGTATCATTATTTTCCTATCATTAGCGTTTAGGGTCAATTGATAACAACAATTGTGATATATTCATAATTTTTCTACTATAATAGTAATAGTTACTGTAATGATACCGGTAAATGGATATTATAGTGGGTCTCAAATAATTTTCAAATGCAATCTGATTATTCACTAAGATCTTTGCAATGGAATTGTATTTGTTCATCCACATTTCATTATGATTACATGATACAAATAAACAACAATAATAAATAAATAAAACAAGACTCATTTTTTAAACCTCCCGTTATCGAGCCATGTTCTACTTCTATCTTAAAAAGTTGAATTTGATTGAAGACATAAATTGAAATGACAAGACATGTAACCCAAAAATCAATTTTATTTTATTTTTTTAATTTTTCGACACGATTATTTATTTATTTTTAGACAAAAGGAGAGGTTAGACTGTTTTGTGGGAAACAAGTGTTGGATAAGATTTTTTTTTTCCCTTACCTACAACTAATTATATGTTTTAGGTTGTATTAATCTAAAGAAGTATTTTCACTATTCAATGTTTGTGGTAATGATCAGCTATTTATCTACTAACCTATATTTTGATTTTTCTTTAGTTAAAATACGTGTAATTAGACATTTAATCTCCAGTATTTTAGTCCATAATATTTTTTTAATAGATTGAATTATACTACGTAAGTTGGCAATGGATAGTTTAAATATTTAATATATATTTGTTAAAATAGAAATATTTAATGTATGTTGATAAATGTGCATTTATAATATAATATAAAAGCTTATATGAAAAGAGATGATGGTTAACTCTAACTTAGTTCAACTTTTTAAAATAATGCACATCTATTTTCAATAGTAGATATTTACAAATACACGCCACATGTTATCGTACTAAAAAAATGGAGTGAAAAATAAAGTTTAGTTTTATAGTATTTATCTAAATAAAAATCGAAGATTTTATTAGTACTATTATTGTAATTATTACCAAAATGAATATTCAAACACCGATTGCAAAATCGGATAAATTGGATTTCCAGTTTCCAGTGAGCCCGAGATCCAAAAACTTTGACCCGTTTCCCGGAGTTAGCGTAAATGCATAAAAACCAACAAATCATTTTTTCTTTTTCTTTTTTTTTTTCTGTTTTTTTAGGAGTAACAAATCAAACTCCCTTTTGTTGAGTTTGCCAATTTAAAATATGGATTCATTTGGTTAAAATAATATCTACTCGATTAATGAGTTAGAAATTTGAAATTCTACTCGCTAAAATTTTAGTATTTTTCCAACATATAATGATAATAGTTTGCATATATTATTTTTTTAAAAATTATAATTTCAAATTCCCATACTCAAACTTTGTTGTACTAAAACAAGACAAATTTAATTATATCATCTTACTCTCCACTCATTTTTGGACTTGAAATATGCAAAAGACCGAACAAGTGGAAAATAATATTAATTGAAGAGAAAAGAGTTCAAACACAAGATATCTTGAACCAACCTCCTCTAATACCATGTTATATCACCAATTGACCCAAAAAATTAAGCTAACAGTTAAAGATAAATTTAATTATATCATCTAACATGTTAAAACGATCCTTTATTGTCTTTTCTCACTCCATTCTTTAATAATCCTCAACTTACATTAGGTCTCAAGTTTTTTTTTCCTTTTTTATTTTGTTATTTCTAATGTTTTACTTAGTTAAGGATAAATTTACTTATTTATCCTAGCTAGCATGTGCCAATACAGTCAACAATGTCAAGTATTCATCAAATATTTTTTTTTAAAAAAAAGGGTTCACATGTCATTTCCCCTATTACTATTAAATAAATAGTGTTAGCTACTGAGTTTATTATCTTAAGTACAAGTACAGATTCAGAATAGTATACTCAATTATACATTACTCAAACCTATCAAAAATGACAATTTAATTGTGACATGGTTTAATCAAACTTTCATCCATTAAATTATAATTTGGGTTTAATCCTAAAACGTAATTTTTACTGTCCCATTTTAAATAAATATCGTGTCATCATCACGTGACTAGCTAGGGGATAATTTCAATTGAACATAAAAAAAGAGTTTTAAATAATTTAGTTTTTTGAGGTCAATAATTAAATTTTTTAAAAAAGGGAGTAATTTAATTCACCGACTATTATAAGTGGTAATGAATATTAAAATAGGAAAGAAGGATCTAGCATCAATATTTTGTTTGCAGAGGGCGCGGCTACCAATGGCAAATACTGATTCTATCAAACGTAGGATAGGATAGTTCCCTACTCTTAACACTCCACTTTATTTCACCCTAATAATCCCTTATAATTAGTCTTTTTAAATACTATTTTAGTCTTATTATTTTTTATTTTTTTCATTTCCGTCAATATACTTTTAAAATATATATTTTCATTTTTTTTTTATTTTAATCCTTTGACTAAGTGACCATTTTATCCTTTAAAATATCAAAATGATAACTTTTTAAAAGTATAAGGACCAAAATGAATCAACGTTCAAAATACAATGACTAAAATGAATCAAAGTTAAAAGTATAAGGATCAAAATAAACAATTTGAAAGTATAAAAACTAAAATGAACCAAAACCAAAATTATAGGGATTAAAATAATATTTAAACCTTTATTGATTATTAAATTTTGAAAAAAAAATGTTTGTTCCCTTAAGTTTTGAGTATACTTTTCATTTTGACTCTATAATTTAAAACGCTATAAATTTATTCCTTGAGATTTGAATTTTGTTTGTATATTTCAAAGTATTAAAATTTTATCCTTAAGATTTGAATTTTGTTTCAATTTAGTCTATAAGTTTTTAGATTTATACTTGTAACCTTTATTTTTCATTAAATACTCATATTTCATCTTTAATATTAATGTTGATTAATTAATTTTAATTAATTAAGTTTCACTATCTATCATTACTATTAAAATTAAATTTACATAATTATTTTAAATTAATTAATAAACATTGACGTCGATGACATAAAATGAATATCTAATGAAAAATTGAGGTTTAAAGTGTACAATATTGAAACATAGGGATCACATTAAAATGAAACCCAATTTTCAAGGGTAAAATTGTAATACTTTAAAATTTAGCGACTAATTTGTAACTAAAATCAAAATTTAAGGACTAAATGTAATATCATATTAAAATCTTAAAAACCATTTCCCTCCAATAATTTCATTTCACATCCACTGAAAATTTAAAAAAATAATAATAAAAAGAAGAAAGTGTTCTTAATCAAATCAACCTAATGCATTATAGCGGCTTGGCTTTAAAGTTTGACAACTAGGTTTCTCACTACCATGTTTTATTAAAAATTAAATTATATATATATATATAGACTTTAAGGAAAACAAACAAAAAGTAAAGGTTGGGGAAATTGGCAAGTTGTTTAGTTATTTAATGCTTTGTTAAAATATTAAAAATAATTTGAATCTCTTCACTCGTCTTTGACTCTTTCGAATACGTTGAGAGTCAACGGGAGAATTAGAAAGGTATTTGCTTCATTAATTAAGAAATAAATAAATTATTTGTTATTATTACACAAAAGTGTTAAGTTGCAAGTTTAGGGTTTAAACTTAAAATTTTGTTTAATAAATTTTTAAATCTTTAATTCGTAAGCTTTTCGCCTCCGTTGAAAAGGTTATTGGCATATCTAAGATTTTTTTTTAATAGTTAATGTATTAATAAAATTGAATTTTATATATAGAATGTCCACAAAATTTCTAAAATATTGAATAAATCAATGAATTATTAGACACATACGTAAAAAAATCTTATATTAATTAAATACAAAATTAGAAACTTATTTAATATAAAATTGAAAATTTATATTAGATATCTTTTAAAATTAAAAGGCTAAATAAATAAAAATCCTAAAAATAAACTCATAGTTAAATCAAAACAAAACGTAAGCTTTTATAATGTAAGACTCCATGCTTTTGCAAAACAAAGTGCCTTTTCTCCGACAAAATTAACGGATGCATCTGTGTATTTCCATTTTTTCTTCCCCTTCCCCTTTTCCTTTACCTAAATGGGCCTACTCTTGAGATTTTGTTACAAAAATTTTTAAGATTAAAAATGACTTTTTGGTCTATCAATTTCATGAAACTATATAATCTCTAAATCTTACCGTACAAAAATATTTAGTTTATGCACCTTTAAATTTATAACCATTTTATATTTTTAAATTTGTAATAATTTAATTTTTATAATTTATAAATAAATTGTACACCCTTAATCAGCTTATCAATTTAGTAGGAGAAATTTTATTAAATTTTAAAATTATTTTTTTATGATAGAGACTAAATTATTATAAATTTAAGGTTTTAAGAGTAAATACTTTAACTAAATCGTTAGAATTTAATATTGTGAAACTAAATTCGTTGATTTCACGAAAATTTAATGGTCAAAGGCCCTAAGTGATTTATAATTTATAAAATTTTGAGTTTATGATTAAATAATGAGTTGGAAATTGGAATAAAGAAAAGAGAGGTGAGGTATAAAAAGAAATGGGGCCCAGTAGAGCCGCGTATGTGGTGTCGGTGGGGGTGACGTGGCAAAGTAAAATGAGATGGTCCCGACGTGGAAGGGAAGGGTGCCTTTTTGGGAAATGGGAACGAGAATGAGGTGGCAGTTTCTGTTATGGTGGGTGGACGAAACGCGGGGATCGGATTCTCTACATTTCAATTCACTTCGATTTTTTTTTTTCCGAAAAAAAAACCATCTTACAATTTACAGCTTACATAACATACAATATATAAAGTGCTTTTCGAACAATTACCTTTTTCTCTTTTACATGTTCTATATACTTCCAAAAGTGTTTCTACCCAAAAGCATATATGAACCAAAATGTACTTGGCCAAAAAAAAAAAGAAAGAAAGAAAAGAAAAAACAAACATGGCTTAAATTAGTTATAGAATCGACTTCAAAAGTTATGTAGACTTTAGTTTGAGGTTGCTTGGACAATTATATTCTTAGATAAATTAATCTAAAAGAAGTAGAATAGTGTTAGATAAATTTCAATTCAATAATTAAAAAACTAGCTACAATGTTTGGCATAGAGAGAGGATGAGAATGACAAACCAAGGCAATGGGATCTATGTCCAACCAATAACAACCCATAGCCTTCGGAGACTAGTCCGAGTGGATTGACTAAAACCCATGAGGGAGCTCGTGGTAGTTTAGAGGTAGCTAATAAAACCCATGGGGAGTCTAAAGGTAGAAGAGAACCCATGAGAATATCTAAAGATAATTCAGATGACCCATGAGGGAGTTTAGAGATAACTTAAAAGGACTAATGGGGGAGTCTAGAGGTACAAATTAAGAGGGCCCATCGGGAGCCTAGAGGGATCCCAAACAACATGAGAGGGAGCTTAGAAGGTAGCCAAGATGACCCATGGAAAGCCTATAGAGAGTTCAGAGGACCCATGAGGGAGCTTAGAGGTATCTAAAAGGTTTCATGTGGAGTCTAGAGAAAGCTTAGAAAACTCATGAGAAAGCCTAAAAGTAGCTCAGAGGACACATGAGATAACATAGTTGTAGCTTAGAAGATACATGACTGAGCTTAAGGGTAACTTGGCGGACCCATGGAAGACATATAAGTCACATGGAGGACTCATGAAAGATCTCTGCAAGACCCATGGAGGATTTCAGATGATCCATGAAGGACCTCAAAGTGCTTGAGTTTGGAACTATTCAGATTCTCAACAGACAATCCATAAAGGAAACATTGAGGTGTTGAATTGGCAATGCACTTAAAGATTGATTACGACCTTGAGTGGTGGTGGTGTAACCTCCCAATGAGTAATGACTCAAAGATTCCATAAATTTAAGAGGGACAATTATGAGCTCAAGTGTCAATTACGCATTACTGGCCTATATAAACAACCAAAGTCATTTGTTGATGTTATGCTTAAAATCCTTTACTATTTTCTACTATCGAGTTACTCACAATCCTGAGACTAACTTTAGTATTGGAATATGTGGCTTGACACTACACCAATATTTAATTTCTCTCGTCTTGCAAGCGCTCGAAATATTTTCCTCCTAAAATACAAATTTATAGGCGATTCATTTTTTTTTTTTTTTTTTTGGCATTAACAAGAACCAAAAGAGGAATATTATTTCAATTATTTTCATACTAATATTTAATTTATACTTTATTATAAGATAATTATTATAAAATATATATACAGATATATTTACGATTTAAATGCACGTAGTTTTGTATAGTTTGAATTATGTCATAAAAATTAAGAAAATAATTGTAATAAAAGAAATTGTCATGAGAGAATAGATGTAAAAAAATATATACGAACGGATTTTTCTTTTTTTATATCTGTAAATGGTTAGAAAATATGACAAATATTTAGGAAACTTGAATCAATAAGCTGATAACTATAGCTCTCACAATCCTTTATATTGATAGGTAGTAAATAAATTATTTTACCAAATAGCGAAGATAGTTAAATTTTCCATAATTACTTTTTTACGCTTGCAAATGATGTCTCATATGTGGTATTAATGATGCATATGAAGTTTTTAATTTTGTGTATGACGAGTCCTTTCTCGTTAAATCTAGTCTAACACATATGTGCTGTGTGTTGATAGTATTAATTACAAGCTACGTTATGTGGTATGATCAACCTAATTGTGACTCAACTAGGATCAATAGGTCTGATGGAATCCATTGATCTTGTTGAAGCTATTACTTTATATGAAGTTTGTTCAAAACTCTTTAAGCGGGTTTATCTTCCCCTGAATTTAAATTGACTCCCTTATGATTTGAAATCTCATGGTTGGCAAAATACAATATGCGAAAAAAGCTCAGACCTTTGTTAATTCTATCCGTGATCTCTATCTCTCTGGATCCGTTAAAGATTTTCTTTTAGTCAACCATAAGAGTAAGCTTATCACTCATCGTTTAACTTACCACGCTCGAAAATTTCATTTTTCAGTAATCTGGCTCGAAGACCATCTTCCACGAACAAATTTTGTTTTACTTGTTGATTTGACGATTTCTTAAGTTCTTTTTGTAGTTTGTCTCTACTCTTATACTAAAAAAATATATAATATATCAAAACTTAGAAGTTAGAAGGACCATCTCACATGTTGATGAACTAATAAAATGCATAAAATAGGGTGACGATTAAACCGCCCAAGCTACTATGTGTGTTAGTTTCAAGGATTAGATTTGTCCATTATCTATTTTTTTGCCTGTATCCGATTTTAGTTATTTAATGGTCAGATTACACATTTAATTTATGAGTTTGAGATTTGTGTTTATTTAGTCTTTAGACTTTATTACAAATTTAATCCTTGAATATTCAAAATTTTAAAATTCACGTATTTACTAAACATAAAATTTAAAATTCAGACTTCTATCAGATATGATATTCAAATATATATATATATATATATATATATATCAATTAATTATTAATAATTTTACTTTTTTTTGGAACATATTAGCCTCAAAATTGAAAATTTAGGAATCTATCTCTTTTGAAAGTTGAATAAATAGACTTGTAATTTAACTTGTTTAGGTTTTCTTTTCTTTTTTTCTTTTTTTTTTTTTTTTGGAAGAATTAACCTTGTTTAGCTGATGGACTATTTATGGATATATTCTACTTTTTTCCCCCTTCTTTGAAGTATAATCATCATTTTTTTTAATGAAGGCAATTTTCTCTTAGAAAGTACCTGTTTCTCACAATATTACGGAAAATTACCAAATTTGTAAAAAGAAGTTATGTAAAAATTATGAAAATTTAAAGGAAAAAAATTGGGAGAATATCAAATTCTAACTCTAAATGGATTGAAATCAATATAATAATTGTATCAATTTAAATCCTAAATTTTCATAAATATATCAATTTATGTCATCTATTATCTTCAGTTTGGACAATAAATATTGTGTGTGACTTACAGTTATATCAATTAAACTTTAAACTTTCATAAGCAAATGAATTTGAACTCTCAATTATGGTTTTTTTTTAAAAATCATCCATGCATAAATTATAATCGTCTATTGTCAATCCAACATTTGAAAAAGACCACAAACATGCAAGGATTGATGCATTGATGATTACCAAAAATAATCTTAACAAAATTATGACAATTTAGGAGTTTCATCAAAACAATTATAAGTTCACATGAAATTTTCAAAAGAAATCTAAAGAATAATGGTATAAATTGATACACTTAAAAAATTCATGGTTTAAATCGATACAATTTAACGAATTTTAATTAATATATAATTAACCTAAAATTGATATTTTCTAGAAGAAAAAAAAATTAAATTCATTTGTACATCTAAAAAACTTCTGACCACACTTAGCAAAGTTGATTGTTTTGTCTTTTTAATTATAAAGAATAAAGAATGGAGCCTAGGAATGGGAACGGGATAAATTGACCCTTGCATGAGAATTTTCTTATTTTTCATCATCATCATTATTAATTTGAGAAATATGACATTAATAATTCACATTTATAATTTTGTTGTCGATATTTTAAGCACACAACATCATTGTGCCTACAAACACTTTAATATGCTTAATCATCAATTAACTATTTGATCTGATTATTACTTCCAACTTAAAAATCCCACAATGATTGGATTGATTTAAACCTCAATTCACCTAATTCCCTTAGAAAATGTATTAGTTATTCTAAATCTCGTCAAAGCTTGACTATTGTTCTTCCCCCCACAAAGAAATTTAAAATCTACATTCTTGGTCCTATTTCTATTATTATTACTTCTTTTTAAAATTTGGTGGGTCCAAAAATTATTATAATCATGATCAATAGGACGAGATCGATAGAATATTAATAAAACCTACTTGTAGATAAGATAGATCAATAGGCACATTTGTGATATATTGATTTAAATTTTAGTTAGATTTCAACCTTCAAAATTATTTCGGTCGAACATTTGAAAATATATGTTTTAGTACATGACTTTTAAGTTTGCTTCATAATCATATAGGTTGAAACCAAGTATAAAGTGTAGCAACTAATAACAAACATTTCTGCCCATTGGATTAAAAAAATCCAAACAAAGTGTAGCAAGTAAAAATACACAGTAAATATCATTGATACCAAAATCTCACATAAATTTCAACTGTAAATTTATAATTTGGAAAAGAGACAATCTACAAAACAAAGGAAAAAAGGCGTTGATGTCAAAGCTAAAGATAAAGAAAATCTTGTAGAATGAAAGATAAATTAGAACTCCAAATATAAGTTACTTCATATATGAATATATGATGATATAACGATGCACTTATAAGAAGAATAACTTAGATTTTTTGTTTTCTTACATTTTTCATAATCCTAAACAAGTTAGAATTAGATCTCATTGGTCCTAAAATTGGTCGAGCTTAGATCCACTTTCATCTTTGAATTTTTTTTTTTTTTTTTTTTAAAAAAGAAAATCTTTGCCTTCTCTTCATTTGTATCATAATTTTATATATTTACTTCCTTATGTACCACATGAAATTAAAAACAGAAAAATGACAGTAGTTGGAATTATATGGAAATTGTTTAAATAAGTAAAGCATGTGGGATGTTGATTTTTGGTTTGACTTTCGAGCATTGCACCTTTGTTAAACTCCATGTGTTACATATCAAGCGGCGTCGTATAAGTCAAAATAAGTGGATTTCTTTTTTCTTTTTTTCTTTTCTTATCTTTTCCGACATACAAAATGAAGAACAACAAACGGTGTCGTTTGGGCTTAGCCCAAAATCGTCAATAGCAGCTGTCGTGGTCGGCTGGTCAGTGTTTAATTATCCATAACATTTATAATATATGAATTGAAATTTTGGAAATTTATGGGTAGAAACTTAAATATGGGTTTTACAATTTTCAATCATTCACAAATATTCTTCAAATTCCGAAATTATGGCAAGTGCAAAGATCATTATATTATCTTCAAAATATCTATTATATAATTAAAAAAAATCTTTTTTTTTTTTTTATAATTAGCATCCTTTCAAATTGAAGAATGATTTCCCCCCCCTTTGATAGGGAATTTTCCTTTATATAAATAATAAACTTTTTTTTTTTTTTGAATGGGGACATATATTATTACTTTTATTTAATGTTTTTTCGTTTGATTGTAAAGGAGAAGACAAGGAATAACATTTTCTATGCATGCCTCATCTCCAAATAAACTTTTTTTACGTTAATTTTTTTTTGTTAAATTATTAAAAAAAAAAACCTCAAAGTTTCATTTTAACTTTTAGTTTTGAGGTATTTTTTTTCCTTTTAAAAATAATTATGAAAATAAAGTTTACGAGTAAATTCATTTGAATTAAGTTATTACTTTCAAAGTAAGATTTAGACATAGTGTAAAGTTCAACGTCTTATTGTACATAAAATAAAAAAATTTAAGAGGGTAAATATTGAAAAATGTATCCAAATTCTTAAATACCAGTGATCAAAACTTCTTTTCGGATTGAAGTAGGTGAGTATGTGCATGTATGTATCTATTTAAATATATAGCCTATTAATTACCAAAAAAATTAAAAGATAGGGGAGTAAGAAAAAGGAAATTTTTGTGAGGAAAAAAAAGATAGGGATAATAATGAGGGGGCAGAAAGTAGCTTTTACTGGAATAGAAAGTGCAGCCCATAAGCACAAAAATAGGATGAACATTCAATACAATTAAAAAAAAATGAAAAAAGAGGGAAATTATGAAGAATAGAATATCTATAAAAAAGAGCCAATAAATAATATTCAATTTGAGTAGGACGTTGCAAAAATACTTACCAGATTTTTAGGGCATGAGTGGGGATTTTTCTTTAATTCTGCGAGTATAGCGAGTTATTTAAGATCTACTATCACAATAGTGTTGGAAATGATAGGAATCTCAAAATGACGAATAGTAAATGGTCAAGATATGACGGTCAAGCTAAACCTGTAAAACAGAAATTCGTTATAGACTGAGTTGCGGTGCTCGTTCTCTTTAAGACATTTCGTGGCTCTGCGCAAATGCGCAAGCAGTTCTGAAAATTGTCACGTCGTCCCTGGGATAAAACAGTCAAAAGAAACATGATCGAAAATGCATTGTTACTAACCGGAACACACACCCTTTTCTAAACCCACTGCTCGAAAAACTAAAATAGAAGAGGAGAGAAAAAATGAAATGAAGTGGACAAATGAATTGTATTTTTGAACTGTTGAATGCCACACCTTTTATAGGCTTTCAGTGTGGAACGGTAGGGAGCGAAAAAGGCAGTGAGCCTCAGAAAGTGCGTGGACAAAATGGACAAAAGCGAACGATGCGCGAACGGGAGGACCTTTTCCTTTTTTTTCCTCGATTAAAAGACAAAAAAAAAAAATAATAATAAAAAATTAAATATATTTTAAAAATTAATAATCACACAGTCAGATTGTCTATCTCCTCACTCCCTCCAAAGTTATATTATTTCTATTGTTTATAGCAGGGTTGATATTTATTCATTTGTCCCACTCCAATTGTGCCTTTGCTTGGACCGAAGCAAGTAGAGTTTTTGCAGATGGGCATTGTGCATGGGTAAGATTGATACTAGTGCTACTGAGTATATACACAAATAAATGAAAGTGAGTATTTATTGAAATTCGGAGCATTTATGAGTTAAGGGATGAATTTAAAAATGTAAATCTTAAAGTATATAAACACTACTTCCATCTTCCAAATTTATTTTTTATTATCTATTTTTTACTAATGGTTTTAAAAAACCAAGTCAAATTTTGAAAATTTTAAAAAAAGTAGCTTTTAAAATTTTATTTTTATTTTTGGAATTTGGTTAAGGATTCAACTAATGTGCAAATCATGCTAAGAAATCGAGAGAAAATAAACTTAATCTTAAAAAATAAAAAATAAAATAATTATCAAAAGAATCTTACAAACGGAAAAAAAACTTAAAATTCAAAAAGATATATACATATAAAAGAAAAAAAAAAGAAAAAAATAGTTATTTTAAAAATGGGAAGTGATTGGGATGGGATGGGAAAGGGACTAGTCCAGGTGTTGGGTTAGATAAGGTTTAGGGCCAACCATACACACACACACAATGCCCATAAACAATCAATCCATTTTTTTCTTAAAAAAAAAAAGAAAAGAAAGAAAAACAAGTTATTTAATTTAATTTAATTAATTAATTGATTAAGATATTTACCAAAAAGCCCCATGTGTTGTCGCTTCAGTTTAATTATTTTCCTTTAACTTCTGCATTATTTTGTTTGTTTGTTTATAAATCACATCAAAAAAAGAAAAAAAAAAAACACCAAAATAATGTACCTTAATTGAAATTAAGTAATTTTAAAGGTTAGGATTAATCTTCATTAAGCTTCCATGTTTATTATCATATCTAGATATATAATATAGTTTACATGGTAATGAACTATTTAATAAATTGTAATTAGGATTTACAGTCAAGTAAGAAAATCAAAAGAAGTTAAATTAGGAATTTAGTTAAGGAATATCAAGTTGCAACTTAATAGACGTTTTCATTTGAAAAAAACATATCGTTGATAGTTAAAAGGACAAATGAGAATTCTAACATAACATTATAAATGTAGTTTGTGGTCCTAAACATATATATATATATATATGTATTTTATCATTCTCAATTTCTCCATCAAATTAAAAATTCAACCACCCATTCTATAAATCATTTGAGACATCCTAGTTGAGAAAGATCTTTTCATTGTTTAAGATTCAACATCAAACTATTGGATATCCATTAGTTAGTGCCCATAGAAAAACATTTATTTTAATGAGTGTAGAAACAAAACAGGTTTTTGTGGTGAATTATTAGGCTGTGTGAGCCCTCCAAAACCCAATATGTTTTGTTTTTTTTTTTTTTTTTTTTAAATCAGAAAAGGACACCAAATTGGCTAAAAAGTTTTTGCATGTGAGAATGATCTTTATGACTTATATGAGTAGTAAGTTGAGTTTGATTTTGACTATAGATATCATATTTGCATTTTTTTGTTAGTGTATTGTGGTAGTTAAAAAGTAAACCAAAAAGTATATATGATATCATAATAATAAAATAATGAAAATTTCCAAAAACTACATGTCATTCTAATCCCTTCCTAAACTTCCATTTTATCAATCACCTTCACAAGTTTACAGTATTGTTGCAATTAAACACTAACCTTCATGGATTATAATTATTATTGTTTCAATCAAACCCTTTAAATTATAGGGATGGTTAAATTGAAACGATGAATAAATTATGTCTTATAGCTAAAGAATTAAAGAAAAAATGTTAATTGTTAATAATTCTATAATTTGAATGGAGACTTTGGTTGTTACAATGGTTATAATTTAGGAGTATAGTTTGAGATTTTTGTACGAATGACCTATTTTAAGAGACCCAAATGAAATCTAACCTAACTTTTGAAAAACTAATTTTTTTGGCCTTCTACTAATGTAATCGTTTGGTAAAATTACTGAAATGACCAAACACGTATGTATGTCTCTCTCGCTTCTCAGTTCTCGCTTATCTTTCTTCCCTTCTCGCTTCTCTTTTCTCCGCTTCTCTCTTCTTGCTTCTATTTCTCTCTTTTCCCTTTTTCTCCTGTTTGCTGTCTTCGATTATGGTGGAGAAATCAACGCAAATGACCTATTTTTGTGGAGATTAGTTGCAAAGCAACAATGATGGACAAACAGAGAGAGAGGAATCGAGAAGGACGAGGAGCACATGTGAGAATATGAGAGTGATAATCAAAGCGCAATCCAAGAGAAAGAATCGAGGAGCGAAGCTTATGATGCGTGCATCTTTGATTATTTTGGCTAGGGATGATGCAAGCGTAAAGTAAAAAATTTAGGTTTTCAAAAGTTGGATCAAATCTCATTTGCGCCTCTAAAAAGAGGCCACTAACATTGATTTCTCATGTAGTTGGTACATGAAAGACTAAAATTAGAACAATTTCGTAAGTCGTGACGGATGAAATATAAATTCTAAAGATGTATGATTCATAATACCCTATAGTTGAAGTTTAGTTTTTGCAATTCCAATAATGGAGAAGAGAAAGTTTGATGTGAAATAGGGGCACTCACAGAGCCATTATATTGAAGAGAGCACAAGGCAGGTGGAAAGCATATATAAGTTCATAATGGGCTCAATGACACTTACTTTTACTATAGCTATATGTACCCAACTTGAACAAACACTCACTTTCAAGACTACTTGTATTGTTGATAATATTTATAATACCCAATTATAAGCTTTGCCCCACAAATCAGACATCCCAAGCCAGCATTTCCATGTGAATGTCATGGAATTTCATTCCTCATATACTTTTAACCATCTTTGTTGATCCATCCTTTATACATAATATCTACTTTTTTAAGAGATGATGCATCAAAATTTCTCTTCAAGTTTTAAGTTTGTAGAAGAAAAGGTGTCACTTTCCCTCTTTATTAATCACATGTGCAGTAGCTATGACTTCACCTTATTTTCGGTTGTTTTAATAAACATTGATGATCATCCTTTTTGGTGCTTTCTCATTTTTTTCATCATCTTTACCCAAACTAATATATTCAATAATTATTATCTTAACTTATAAACACTACTTTCTGTTTTACCTATAATTAAGTTTTCTTATAAATTTTGTTATGGGTTGATTTACTAAGATATGCTGAGACCGAGAGTCTAGAAAAATAGATCACCTATGGATAGAGGTAGCTCAAAGAACCCATAAGGCAACTTAAAAGGAGCTTAGAGAATCCATAGAAGACCCTAGAAGAAGTTCAGGACCCATAAGGAAGACTAGAGTGAGATAACTCAAAGAACCTATAAAAGAGTCTAAAGGGAGCTCAAAGGATCTATGGGGAAGCCTAGAGTGAGGTTAAAGGTCTCACAAGGGAGCCTAAAGAGAGTTTAGAGAACCTATAGGAAAGCATAGTCGTAGCTCAGAGGACCCATGAGTGAGCTCAAAAGACCCATGAAGGAGCAAAGAGAGCTCCGAAGACCTATGAATGAGCTTAAAGGTAGCTTGCAATACCAAAGAGAACATTTGCATAGTGAACATTTGCAGGATCTAAAGACTTTGGAGAACCTATAGAGGAATTTTGTAAGACCCATGGAGGATGTGCAGGTCACTTGAAATAATCCATGTGTGACCTTTATGAAACCTATGAAGGACTTCCGATGATCTTAGAATGATTAACTTTGCAGCTCTTCAAATTCTCAACAAACAATCCATAAAGGAACCGTTTTGAAGAGTTAAGTAGGTAACACATTTAAGCATCGGTTACAACCTCATGTAGTAGTAGCATAACAGTCCAATGAGTAATGGCTCAACGGTTCCAAGAAGTTAAAAGGGGTTGTTATGGTCCCAAGCTTTGGTCATGCATTGCTAGTCTATATAAACGACCAAAATCATTGGTCAAAGGCATACATAAAATCCTCTACTGTCAAATTACCCACAAACTCGGGACTTTGAGGGTTGGAGTATTGGCTTGGCAATGCACCGGTGCTCAATTTCTTTTGTCTTGTAGGGCACATATACTACTTTTTCCAAAATACAAATTTACATTCGATCCATTTCTTTGACATCAACAATTTTTTTTTTAAAAAAATAATTTTCTTTCTAAAAATGTTTCAAAATTAAAGCCAAGTGTTTAAAAACAAGTAGTTTTTAATACCTTGTTTTTGTTATGGAATTCGACTTAGAATTATATTTCTTTAAGAAACATGAAAACTATAATAAACAAAGTGCGAGGAAACAAGTATAAATTTCAAAGACAAAAAAAAAAAAAAAAGAAAAAGAAAAAAGAAAACCGAAAACCGAAATCATGATCAAATAAGACCTAATTGTATTAAAGTAAATATCAAAAAATGACAAATAACACGGTGTGAACTCACTTATAAAAAATGCTATTAAAATCTTATCTTGGTTAGAAAAGAGAATATATATATATATATATAAGTGATGAAGAATATATGTGGTTAGAGATTGAAGAGGATTTGTTATCCTTAACCTCACCCATATAAATTATATAATTTCTCTCTGAATGTTGAAATGATGTGGGGTAGATGCCATGTGATACTAAACTCCATGGTTTGTGTACTTTAATTATTATCTACAAACGCAACATGTCATTTTCACTTTTTCCCTGAGAAGCAGATGGAATGGACCAACACTATTATCTTTTTTCCAATGATATAGGTTTGGTTCGGTCTGGTTTGATTCGATTTTTTATAAATAAATGATGTGAATGGGAAGTAAACAACAAAAATGAGAAATTAAGGCATGAAATGAGGGGTTCAAAATGTCCCACATCGCTGCATTTATTGACAAGCCAAAAGAAAACAAACTTGAGGGAGAGTCTTGTGAATTGTGACTTTAAGAATCCAACTGAAATAATTCAATGCTTCAACCTGCCTCATTTATGAAATCATGTTACCATATAAAATCATCCATTCAAACATAAACCAAAACGTTTTTATTTTTTATTTTTTATTATATTTACTTTCTTACTTAGCAAAATCAAATGGGAAGATGTTGTAAAAACATCTAAAATCAAACCATTTCACTTATAATATATTCTAAATATGGCTATCTATTTAAAATCAATTCAAACTAACCCTAATGAGAAGTTTGGCTCATCGATAGATCAACTTCAAAAGTAGGTGTTAAAAAACTCAAGTTCAACAATATTCACTATTCAAATAATTTTGTACTTTAAATACATATTTCCTAACTCTAATATATTAACTTTAAATTTCAAAATTCAACTCAACACGCCACTTGACGGGTAGATTTGAAAAATGATTTAATAATTAATATATATTAGACATAATAGAAATTTGGGGAGGTTAGAGATGTGGCAGTGACAGGAGGTGGGAAAAGGGAATGTTAGGAAATGAAGGGGTCCTCAACCTTAAAAAACATTTTATTCCTCCGACATTGTTATAATCTTCAATCTGAAATTACAGTTTTGAATGTCGGTAGTACGAATTGGGAAGTACCCATTTATTCTTCAGAGTTTGAATGGGCCCGAGCACACAACTAGGCCCAATGGCCCAGTCCATGTCGGTTTAATTAGATGGGATATAAAATGGGCCTAAGCCCAGAATAGGCGTAATGTTATGAGGCTTTGATGAAGAGGTTAATGGGCCAGCCTATTTTGGTAATTCAGAAGGACTTGCTTGATGGCTCTGTTAACTAATTGCTATACTCGACTACATGGAGCCCAATACATCTTGAAGATATTTTATAAAATGAAAATCTCAAATATTTTATTTTCTTGGAAAATTAATCGTTTTGCCTGTGAAATGTTGGCTATGAAATGACACTTCGAAAAATATATTATAACTGTGATGCTAAAATCTGGATAGCAACAAATAAATTTCATCTTCAGGTGATATCAATCGCTGGCGGATTTAGTATAGGTATGGAGAGCTCGAACCTCCCCTCAAATTTAGTTAACCTACTGGTAAACTATTCAACTTCATTTTTAAATTACGTTTAGATTTTTTTTGTTTATTTTTTTTTTAAAATAAAGTTTCAACTTCAATAATTCTTCATTTTTTTAATTTCTTCTCCAACTTCTTCGGGACTTATTTTCAACTTCTTCTCCTAGTTCGTAAGATAATTTTTTTAAAATTTATTTTTCTTCTTTTTAAGTCGGTTAATTATTTCCATGTATTTGGTTTTCATGTTTCAAATCATCCTCTTTTTGTTTTATTTTCTCTATTTTAATAATTTTTTTAAATAATTTATGGATTTTAAGTAAACATCTTAAACTCTGTTTGTTGGGTTGTTTAAGTTATGATATAGTTGTTATGTTGTCAATTTCTTCTTGATTTATTGTGAATATTATTGTAGATTTAATTTGAAATATAAATGGAGAAATATTTGAAAAGAAAATCAACAGGGTCATCATCTCCATTGAAAAAAGTAATACTATGACGTATGAAAGTCAGTAGGATGATTTTTTGGAATTATTCACTTATATATTTTTTTATTGAATTATAAAGCCCCTCGTCAGCATAAATTTTTGGATCCACTACTGATAACAACGATAGGAAGATTTGTGTGTGTATCAAGAGTAGTGCAACAAATTAAAAATTTGAGAATGGAAAATGAACTTCCTTCCCTTGAGCTATTATGATATATTTATCGGAGTAGATGACCTTAATTATCTCTGAATTTCGAAGTTACACTGGAGCAAAAAATGTGAGGTAATGCCCCATTCAACACTTTGCTAGGCTCATTGTTGACCATTTTTGTCCTAGCATAATGCTTTGGGCCAGACATGTCCATCATGCATTTTATTAGGTCAAGGTCGAGCACATTGGTTCGAGCCAAGACCCAAGCCAACCCTCACTCTTAGGCCTACTTTTGGTCATAGAGTGATTTTTTTTTTTTTTGGGGAATTGGAGTGTAAGGAAAATTTTAGGGTTTGATTTTGAAAAATGACAAAACCGACAAATAATAAGATTTATGGAAACTGATATGACATACACATGGCCACAAGTTTTCAAATCCCAATTTTACCCTTCTCTAGTTCATAACTTTTGTTATTGATGAAACTATAAATACATGGTAAGTGTAGAATCATAAACAATGACAGGTTCCGATAACTTAGTTCTCCACTTTCCCTTGAAAATTAAAAGTAACCTTCTTCCTCAAAATAACCTCCCTTACCGATTTTCTTCACATAGTTAACCTTTCCATGCATATTTTATTATTAATTTAGATTCTATTTAATTACTTTTCGAATTAATCTCACTTGAATTAAATACTCATATTATTCTATCAAATTTATATTTTAAATATCCATATATTATCAAATTTTAAATTTATTCAAATGTTTGAATTGTTTTTCATTATTTTATACATGTTCTTAATAAATTAACCAAATATTTTCCCATATTTTTGAAAGTTTAAATTGTTTTGTTTATGTTATTAGATTCAATTGTACATATTTCATATTTAGTCATTATTTTAATTGTCATTGATTTAACCCTATTAAAAAATATTTAGAATTAATCAACCTTTAATTTATTTATCACCATATTGATTTTAATTTATAATATCTCTTTAAATTTTACATTATTTTATTTATTTTTTTATAATTATTTTAGATTTGGATTAATTTTTTTAATCCTAATTAGGATTTTACTTAATATTTTATACCTATTATTATTGGGATTGGTGTCCTAAATCTCTATTGTATTCTCATAGTTTGTAAAAATTGTATAAACAAATGGTTATTAATAAAATAATCATTATTTTATGTGCATATACTCAACCTAATAAACTAAGATCCTAGGTTATTTTATGTAATTTAAACATGTATGTAGAGATATACAGTGGATCATGTTTAAATGATAACTCAAACGATATGTAATAGATGGATAAGGCTGGGTACCTTATCCTGGTGACACTACGAATACAGCCCGTTTTGTAGATGTTACAAGTGTTGTAAAGTGCTAAAAATAATCTGATCCTGATCATTCATGTGGAGACATGTGAGCAGGGTATCCTATACAAAGAGTTTGTATAAGATCCCTTCTGTAACTCAACGGTGATTAAATGAGAATAAATTTTGGGTTAATTTGAATTGTTCAAATTAATTGAAAGAATTAATTATATATGATATAATTAATTTTACTTAATAATATATACGATATAATTACTATAATGTATATGATACATTATAATATAAAGTTTATTCGAGAGGAAATAAATATTTCAATATGATTCAAATATTAATTATGTGAATTGGATTCATATAATTGAATTTAATATAAAATTGATTTATATTAAATACCATGCATGAACGAGAAAATGAAAACTATAGGTTATATTGTATTTGATACAATATTAAACTATAGGTTATATGTTATATTTGATATAACATATAGATTTAATATATATTATATGATAAGGTGGTTATGATATAAATATATATTAAATGACTTATTTAAAAAAAATTAATTTATTTTTGAAAATATTTTTGGGAGGGAATTGTAACTCCCTAACAAACTCGAAACTTACGTCGTTAATAAACTTCAAACTTAATCAAAAGAAAATTTATATATAGCGAACTACTCATATCACTACAAAGACGTAGCAATAATGGTAAGTTTGAGTCGATTTGTAGAGAAGCGCGATTGGTTTCGTTAAGTTAATTTTCTAACTAGAGCGGTAAATTGAGAGGGAGGGAGGGGGAGGTTGTGTGGAAGAGAGATATGCGTAAAATTAAAATAATAAGGTGAATGTAATCTAGAATATGAGTTTATCTAATTTCTAAAGTAAGAAAGATTTTCCTATGCAATTTCTTTCATCAGGCATCAATTAATTACACTGAATCTATTAACCCCTCAACTTATTATAAAATCTAATAGTCCAATTAGCCAATTCGATATTAAACCAAATTAGCCCTAATTCATTTTACAACTCTTGCTTAGCGACACACAAGTTAAGATTGGATTGCATTACGAAAGAGTTCAATTGTTGAGACATATTATAAGCTGGAAAAGTTGTATCTTATAGCATGATTTATTTAGAAAAGATTATATTAAGGCATACATACATTTGGTCAGAAAAAGTCTAGACTTTACACATGCGATCCTAATAATAATAGGTATAAAAATTCGATAAACTTAATCAATCAATATATGCATATGCTATGACGATTTTGCAAACAAGAATTTCGATAAACTAATTTGTTAGATCGATTTATAAAAATTCCATTAAGATTCAATCAAATCATCCCAAAGAGTTCACAACAATTCAGTTAAATTAATTAGAAAATCTTAATAAAATTAAACATATGGCTCTTGCTCAAAAGAAATTAGATAGAAGTTACCTCTTAATTCATAGACAAATTCAAGATACACATCCAATCTGTCAATTAACCTCCCTTCCCCCTCCCCCCACCAAAAAAAAAAAGAAAAAAAAAGAAAAACTAACCTAAAGATACTAAATTCTGAAGGGAAAGGAAAAAGAATGAAGTTTTACTTCAGCCTCCATCGGTTCGGCCTCTAAAATTTAGCATGCTTTGACCTAAAAACGAAGGGAGGTATTTATAGAAATCATCGCAGCATTGTAACGCTAGAAATAGGTGTTGCAACACTCAACAGAAAAGGCCACGAGCGTCAGGGAAAATGTTGCAATGTTGAGCATTCTGTCAAAAACTCATTACTTGATGGTCAACCCTCGTTTACTCGATAGAATTTTGCTCGATTATACTAGACAACCTTTTACTCGATGATACTCGATGGTTGATTATACTCGATTACTCGATGCCATTAATAAAAACATAGAATACTCGATGGAACTCAATTTGGTAATTTCAACTCTTTTAAAGCAGGGATGCTTAAATCAAATCCAAATTGCTTCAAATTAACCCTGATCGGCTCCAAATCGCCAATTCTACCTATTTATTGCTCAATACCTACAAAATAGGAAAAATAAACACATTAAGTCCGATAACGAGCTCGAATTAAGCTAGGAATAATAGAGCTATCACTCCCTCCCTTTTTTTTCTCTATTTTTTTTTTGGGGAATTATAACTCCCTCCTCCTAATTTTTTTCTTTTTAATTTTTCAGAATTTAATTGCAATTATGGTGGGTTTGCATTTTGTGTTTTTGTGATGAATGTGTATAGAATGAAAATTGGTTTATAATTATTAGATGTTTCAGGATTGGTCATTTAGATTTATAGCTTTATTTTACAAAATTGGTTTGTAAGGGCCCGTATTTTGGGCATAAATTTTACGATAGAGTCTGTATTATTATAGTTTTAAGTCGCTCGTGATGTTCCTAGTGAATTTCTGGAGAAATCGAAACCTAAATCGGAGCAGAAACAAAAGAATTCGAATCTGTACAGTAGACGACTATATAAAGTAGCGTTGTGACACTGTCTCTTAACGTCGCGACACTTTGATGTGGCTGATGGATTTCTAGGATATAGCATCACGACGCTTTCCATAGCGTCACGATACTAGGACACAACATCGCGATGCTCTGAGACAGAGAAGAAACGTGGTTCAACGTCCAGTTTCGCATGCGGTTCGTGGAGTGATGTTCCGCTTCGGTTCGTGGGTTCTCTGGTTCAATTGGTTTGGGTTCTTCTAAGCCGATTCGTGGCTGGTTCAAGTTGTTCTCAGTTTGGTTGGAGTGGTTCAAGGATCAATTCACTTGTTTCAAATGTTTTTTACTATTAATTTGTACTAGTTAGATTTTTTTAAATTAATTAAATTAATATAAGTATTATATTAATTTAATTAATTGTTTAGGTGTCCAATCCCGGTCCAATAATTTTTTTTAAAGTTATGCATATGATATATGATTTAATATTATTATTATATGTAATAATATATGCCATATAATATAAATCCCACCACAGGTTATGCATTATTCACATTTATATTATAAATTTTATAATATATATAGTTTCATGATTTTATATTTATAGCATGCTCATGCATCATATAATATAAGTGTTATAGTGTATGGTTGCATGCATTAATAACATATCCATGCATCATATATATTATAAGAGTTATAATATATAGTATGTATGGATGGATGGTTGTATGTTATTAATTATTTCATTGCTTTATTATATAAGTGTTATATAAGTTTGGTAATGAAATGGAATTGTACGATGCATGACACTATTTTAGGTAATTTTATAATCGTTATAGTTTTACTAAGTACGTCATAACATGCAACGGATGATTTTAATTTGTTTCCTTTCTTTTATAAAAGTTATAATTAAATGAAATTAAAAATTCAGAATTGCATGCAAACCTTAGGTTAAAATCATTTTTTTTAAAATAGTTTAAAAATATGATTCACATAAACCTAAGATTACAAATTTCTAATGAAATTAAAAATTAGTTTAATCTTTTAATAAGTTTAATATGATTAAATTGGTTCTACAAAAAGATTAAATTTTTAGCAAACGTATCTATAAGGATCTTTTGTTTAAGGCTAGTTCTGTCTAGGCTTGGGGTATTTAAGTTGATGGAAATGAAACACCCCTACTTGGGAACTGACCTGAAAAGGTGAATTAGATAGATTTGCTACAAGCTAGTAATTGTTGATTAAGGTTTGTTAAAGTGTTTAACGACCATTAATCAAAATTATTTAACTATCCAAAGTAAGTATTACTGTTGGGCAAACTTAAACAATTACTTAGTAAAAATAATTAGCTGTATTTTTCCTAAGTTAATTAAGTATAAAGTTTTTTTTTTTTAAAATACTCGGTGGGAGGAAAAAGATGTATACGATACATCAAATTTTCACTCACATTTCTTCCTTAATGTTCATAGCGTGAGACTCATGCTTGGCCTTGAGGCGCCCTGGGAGTGCCCCCTTCAGATGGTGTTTTCATGGATCAATATCAAGGTGAATGGAGAGAGTATTTATAATAAATGGGAGAGGGATGTGTGTCAACATGTCCTACCATCTTCTTCATTGTTTGCACCGTGAGATTTTCTTACACGATCTTGAGGCGTCCTGGAGGCGTCTTCCTTCGAATGGTTTGTGCATTAGGTCGATATCAAGAAAAACTCCAAAAATAGATAAGGATCGCTTTAGTTTTTTTTTTTTTCTCAAATCGGTTTTCTCTTCGGTTGGCTCATTGAGGAGAAACTTTAGGGTCTAAACTGAATGGCCACACTTACAAGAAATTGTTATGCTAGTTAATGATTTCTAGACCAAATAAATGATGACTGATTGTTATAGGAATAAAAGTTATTCTGGTATAATAATTGGTTGAGAATGTCTCAGTTCAGTGAAGGGACAACTAACTACTCTTCGGTGGCTTTTGTTCTAAATCACTGAAGCATCATTGCAAAAATTAGATGTTAAATGGGGTTCATATAGTTTTTGCTAAAATTGATTGGATGTCTTAGAGTTATGCTAAAATTTAATGTAGATCAATTTGTTTCTTTTCAACAAAAATTTCAAATTATATTTTTCCGTTATTTGTTCTAGTAATTTGACCGGTTTTAACTATACGACTTGGAAAGATTCAATAAAAACTTTTTTCATGGTTAACGACCTCAACATCGTCTTGACTGAGGATTGTTCTCAAGTCCTAACCCCTGATGCAACACGAAATGTTCGTAATGCTTACGAAAATGGACGAATGCTAATAATAAGGCTTGAGTCTACACTTTGGCAAGTATACTTGATGCCTTAGCCAAAAGATTTGAGAGTATGGTCATTGCATATCAGATCATGCAATCAATGCAAGAATTGTTTGAGCAAAAAGTTCTCACAATTCAAGCTAAATGAGGTTGATGACGATGAAACTAGTATTGTCAGTGTTGGGGTTGATGACCTAAATCTCGTAGGGTCCTATAGTTTGTAAATATTATATGAACAAACTCTTTATGTGATTAATAAAATATTTGATATTTTATTCACCTTGTCTATAAAATATGTGATATTATCGTTGTAACTTAAACATGTATGTGGTGACATACGAGTGGATCATGTTTAAGTGATAACTTAAATGGTTTGTAGTAGATGGATAAGGTTAGGTACCTTATCCTAGTGACACTACGAGTATGACCCGCTTTGTAGGTGTTGCAATTGTTGTAAAGTGCTACAAATGATCTGATCCTGATCATTCATGTATTAGACATGCGAGCGAGGATATTCTATACAAAGGAGTTTATATAAGATTGGACCACGAAATGTTTAGTTTCATTATATAACACCGTTCATAATAAATCCTTACATTTCACCAGAATGACCACAAGTAACATGCCCTGAATCCTAAGTGAGTTGTGAAGAGCCTATGAGGGCAGTCCGTTGATTTGTATAGGTAAGAGTTGTCAAATCGCCGACTCAACAAGCCTACCATTTTGGGGTTTCGTTTGATTGGGGAGCTTGGAACACAGCTCAAGATGGAATTCACTTCTTCCCCGAAGCAGGGGTAAGTAGATAAATTGCTCCCTTAAGGGCTGATTCCAGGTCTTGAACAATGTGGTACCACACCATTTCTTAGCCTGAGAGGGTTTAGTCATAATAGGACTATGATATATTGTTCATTAGAGGGATCAATGGTACTTAAGAAGTTAGATGTAACTACAGGGGCAAAACAGTAATTTGGCTCAGTTGTACTTGCGAGCAATTTGTGAATGGTCATCGTACAATTGATTGGTTATATCCAATGGACATAGAAATATATATGTAGTGCGAAGAGTGCAACTGTCGGTCTTAGTAAAGTGCCCGACCGTTAACGGATGGTGAATAATGTAATTAAAGAGTTTAATTAATTATTCATGGAGCTTTAAACTACAGGTCCATATGGTCCCCTTGGTAGCTCAAAAGGATTTAGTTGAGAATTAATTTTTGGGTTACTTTGAATTGTTCAAATTAATAGAGGGATTCAATTATATATATAATTAAATCATTTCAATTATATATTATATTATTATTATTTGAATAATAAGAAAGGGAGTTTCAATTCCCTTCCCCATCTTTTCTCTCCACCCACTTTAGTGGGTGGTAATGTTTTTTATAGAAAAAAGGAGAATAAACGAAAAACAGTTTTTCTTTTTCTTAAACTTTAATGTTGTTGACCGATTGAGAGTAGTTTTTACAGAAGTGTTCTGTTTTCTTGTGTTCTTGTGTTCTTGAGAGAATTCTCAATTCACCTCCTTCACCCAAACTTTCCTTCAAACCAAAATAATCAGAGTCCATCACTCCTAGGTTTTCACCCCGAGAATACCGAGGACTCCGTTGTGATTGTGTTCGAATTTCGGTTCGAGGTTATTTTGAAGAAGGTCTTCAAAAGGGTTTGTGACTGTTCGAGGGATTCGTGAAGAGATGGTTCCTCAAAGGTAATATTTCTTGAACTCTTTTCTTGTAAAAACATGCTGTAATTTAATTTTAAAATGCATATCTATTTGCATGTTTACTGTAAATTTAGCATTCGATAATTAATGGAATTTGGTCGATCCGCTTCCGCTCAAGGTTCTCTTTACAAGAGTTCCTTCATTAAGATTCCTAGATAATCTCCAGTCCATATTGAATATGAAGGGATAAATAGGAAAAGCAATGTTGCTAAATCTAGTGAAGTTTATCAACAAGGATTGTCCTCTGAGATAAAACTTGGAGTTTATGATATGGGTTATGGAGCTAATCCCACTATTCTCCTTAAAAGGAAGAACTCCGAAGAAAATAAATCTGATTTATTTGTCTTGGAGACGTTCTTAGTAGATAATGACGATTTTGCTTGGATAATTGATTCAAGAGCTACTAATCATGTATATTCTTCCTAGCAGGGATTTAATTCTTAGAGACAACTATATTGGAATGGTGTCCTAAATCTACTTGTAATCTCGTAGTTTGTAAATTCTATATAAACATATTATTGTTAATAAAATAATAGTTGATTCCGGGGCTTGAACGATGTGGAGCCACATACCTTCTCATGGCTCGAGAGGTGTCCACACATAGTGAGACTATGTTGTATTGTTCATTAGAGGGAATAGTGGTGTTTAAGGAGTTAGATGTAACTACAAAGGCAAAACGGTAAATTGGCCCAGCTGTACTTACGAGCATCTGTGAAGGGTTATGGTACTGTTGATAGGTTATATCCGATGGACACAGAAATATATCTGTGGTAAGGAGAGTTCAACTGTCAATCTTTAGTGGAATGCCTGGCAGTTAACGGATGGTGGATCTCGTGGCTAAAGAGTTTAGTCAACTATTCACGTACCGTTGGAGCTTCAAGCCATAGGTCCATAAGGTCCGCTTGGTAGCTCAATGGATTCAAGTTGAGAATTAGTTTTTGGGTCAGTTTGAAATGTTCAATTGACAAGAGGGAGTTCGATTATATATGATTTGAACTGGTTAATTATATATGATATGCTTGACTTTATGCATGAGATACATTAATTGGAAGAAAATGGATATAAATATGATTTATATCTAGTGGAGGAGAAAACACTATAGTTGATATATGATATTAAACTATAGGTTAATAAATATAATATGAATATATTTATTATTTTATTTTAACAATTATGGGATAATTGTGCACGCTGTTTTTCTCCGTAACCGTGCGTTAGTGGGAAGTTCCATTCGGTTTTTGTAACTAAAGAATAAAATGAAAATTGTTTTCATTTTGCAAGAACACGGTTAATTGCTCATGAAGTGTTTGCTACCCATCGCTTAGTAAAATCAGAGACTATATAATAGCTCACTTTTACTACCAATTGCTTACATGTGCGCGCCATCTTCTAAATGGTCGCCTACCTTTTCCTAAACGATCGTCTAGCGTCGAGCTTTTACTAAACGATCGTATAGACGATCGCTGCCTTTTTCCTACACGATCGTGTACTTCATCTAAACGATCAAGCATTTTGTCTATACGATAGACTTGCCTTTCTCCCACATGCTTGATCGTTGTATACGATGTTTATTCCTCCTCCCCTCTACCAAATCTGAATAGTGCTCACTCTTTGGATTCTCACACTGAGAATACTAAGGGTTCCAAGTGATGGTGTTGTCCCCATCTTCTTTCTGTTCGTGTGGAGGTTGTTTGTGGTAGACGATCGAAGTTTTGCTGAATGATAGCTTGACGTTCCAGAGAGAGCGAGAGCATCCGTTCGTGGAGAGAACGAGATTTGCTGTTGAAGAAAGTCTTCAACTGGTAAGTTTCCTTGTTCTCTTGGTTGTTCATTCTTTAAGCATGCCAGTAATTTTACAGTATGATACATATCTGTATGTTTGAATATAAATGTGGTAGTTCTGTCACAATGTCTTTGGAAAGCTTCGCTTCTACTTAGAGGTACTCTTGTATAAAAGTTCCTTCAAAGACATACAAGTGGATCTTGTTTAAATAATAACCTAAATGGTCTGTAGTAGATGTATAAGGTTGGGTACTTTATCTTGGTGATACTACGGATACAACCCGCTTTGTAGGTATTACAAGTGTTGTAAAGTACTATAAATGATCTGATCCTGATCATTCATGTGAAGACATGCAAGCGGGGGTATCCTATACAAAGGGTTTGTATAAGACTAGACCACAAAATGATTAGTTTTTTTATATAACCCTGTTAATAATAGAGACTTATATTTCACTAGGATGACCATAGGTGACATAACCCGAATCCTGAGTGAGTTGTGAACACCTGCTCATGAAGGTGGTCCTTTGATTTGTATGGTTGAGAGTGGCCAAATTGCCAACTCAACAAGCCTACCATTTTAGGGATTCATCTGACTGGGAGCTGGATCTCAGCTACACAAGACGGATTTCACTCATTCCCTAATGCAGGAGTAAGTAGATAAATTGCTCCCTTAAGGGCTGATTCCGAGCTTGAAAATAGTAGCCACACTCTCTTCTGGCCCGAGAGGACTTGGTCATATTGAGACTATGACTTATTGTTCATTAAAAGAATCAGTGGTACTTAAGAAGTTAGATGTAACTACAGGGAAAAAAGGTATTTTGGCCCAGCTATACTTACGAGCAATTTGTGAAGGGTCATCGGACTGTTAATTGGTTATATCCAATGGACACGGAAATATATCTATAGTACGAAGAGTGCAGCTATCAGTCGAGTGACCGACAGTTAACGGATGTTAGGTAATTTAATTAAAGAGTTTAATTATTTATCCTAGTACCCTTGGAGCTTCAATCTACAGGTCCATAAGGTTTACACTATAGCTCAATAGGGATTTAATCTTTGATTAATTTGTAGTGTTCAAATTAATTGAGGGAATTAATTATATATGATATAATTAATTATAATGTATTTGATACATTATAAGAGGAATTTGAATATGATTCAAATACCAATTATTTGAATGAGATTCATATAATTAAATATAGATATGATTTATACTGAGAGGAATAAAATATTTGGATATGGTCCAAATATCATTTATATGAATGAGATTCATATAAGTGGATTTAATATAAATGTGATTTATATTAAATGTCATGTATGGTTGAGAGAGAATAAAATCTATAGTTTATGTTGTATTTGTTGGAAGGTACCAATGTACAGCGAAAGAAACCAGGATCCATAAGCACTCTAATTCATTAATTTTGGCAGAAAAGAAAACATGCTTCAACAGAAAAAATGCGTTTCATGACATACCTTTGAAGAACTCCCTCTAAGCTTCGATTCAGCTGTAAATCTCCACAAGATCTTGTTGTAGACCACCCCGAGATCTTCCCTACTATTCTCTTGGAGTTCAAGATTGAGTAGTGAGACTCAAAATAAGCTAGAATTAAGGGAATTTGGAGAAGCTCACAACAACAACTATGTAGAAGAACACCCTTCTTCTCTCAATTTTTTCTCAAAATTTTTGTTCAGTTGCTTTCCACCAAAACACTCTAAAATCTTCTATATATTGCAGACATTCATGCAAAAAGCTTGCTGCATGAGATGCATCTCATGCTTGGAGTTAATGAAGAGTTAAATGGGTTGTTGGTGAGCTAGTTCATGAAGTAAATGGAAAATCAATTTTTCCAACTTTCTGTTTTTCTTTTCTTTTTCAATTTTATCAAAATTGATTTCAAAAATAAATTTTATTTAATAAACCTAAAAATATTATTAATTTTACAAAATTAATTTCATAAATTAATTTTCTTTAATAAAATTAATAAATAATTATTTAAACAATTTAAATAATTCTAATTAATTTAATATCAAATATTAAATTAATTTTTAACACAATTCCATCTTCAAATATTTAAATCATATTTAAATATTATTTCTCCAAATTCATTTAATTCTAATTTGAACACTTCAAATTAACTTGTCACGTTATTCTAGAGCTTATCCATTTACGAGCTAGTAGGGGACTTCGCGGACCTACAGATCATGGGCTCCAACGATCCGAGATTAATCGGCTAAACTCATTAGACCGATCTAACCCCCATTCGTTAACTAATGGGTGATTCCACTAAAGCCCATAGCTGACCTCCTCTCACTGTAGATATATTATGTCCACTCGATATAACCATGATTAGTAAGTTAATCCTTCACATGTTGCTCATAATAACAGCTGGATCGAATCTTTATTTTACCCCGGAAATTACCTCTTGCTCCTTAAGTTCCACTGATCCCCTAATGAACAATTGATTTGTGATCCAATCAACAAATCGAATCCCTCTCAAGCCAATGAGAGAGTGAGACCTCTTGTTCAAGACCCAAAATCAGCACTTGAAGGGAACAACCTCTCTACTAACCCTAATCGGGTAGGAGTGAATTACCTCTTGCACCCTATGTTCCCAGCTATTCGTCCGGCCTTATCCCCGAAATGGTAAGCTTATTGAGCAGAGGCAATTGGTCTACTCTTATCGTTTGCAGATCAAAGGATAATCCCGAACAAACAGGAGTTCATAGTTAGCTCAGGATTAAGGTTAAGTTACCTAGGTCATCGCTTCGAAATAGTCAGTTTTAAATAGTAAACAACGTTATAAAGTAAGAGTGACAGGTTTCGTGGTCCAATCTTGCACAAAACTCATTTGCACAGGACATCCCCACTTCTCATGTCTCAACATGCACGAATTAGGATCTCTTCATATGTAGCACTTTACAACACTTTATAACAACTACAGAGTAGGCTACATCCAATAGTGTTACCAGAATAAGGTACCCAACCTTATTCATATACTATAGATCATTTTGACTATTTACTCGAACCTGATCCACTTGTATGTCTCCACATAAAGTTCAAGTACACATATAATAGTCAAGGGACTTAGGTTTATTGGATTTCTAAAATATATTTAACAACAACTTTATTGAATTCTCAGAATAAGTTCTAATGTTTACAAAACCACGAGGTTTAGGACATAAAACCCAACAGTATTTGGTGCAATATAAAACTATAGGCTATATGTTATATTTGATATAACATATAGTGTATATATAATAAAGTAGTTATTATATATTCTATTTTATTAATTTATTTGAAATTAATAAAAGGGAAGGAGTTATAATTCCCTCCCATTATTCTCTCAATAACTAACTTGTGATAAAAGAAGTTGAGAGATTATCTTCTTCCAGGAATTCTTACAGAGAATTCACAATCTGAAATAGAAAGGTTCTCTGAAAAAACTTCCCTCTCATCCTCTCCATCTCCTCCCTCTTCCTAGGACTCAAGCAAAGCCCACAACTCCTGTTTGAGTCTTTTAATCCCAAAAGAGAATACAAAGGGTTCTCGACTGGTGATGTTCGTGCGTGAGGAAGGAGTCCGCGAGGAATGAGTTTTGTTCGTGGCTAGTACGAGGGATTACTTGAAGAAAGGTTCTTCAAAGGTGAGATTTCTTGAAACTTGTTTTCTTTGTAATAACATGCTGTTATTTAATTCTTAAATGCATATCTCTTATTGTTTACTGTAAATTTTTTATTCAATAAATGGAATTTGGACGATCTGCTTCCGCTCAAGTATCTTCTCATATTGAGATTCCTTCAAACTAGTAGCTAAAGAGATGAATCTCGGAGGTACTGGTGAGGTTGTTTAAGCTATTGTTGTAGGCAGGCTAAGTTATTTTTGGACAAAAAACGATATATGTTATTGGATGACGTATATGTAATTCCTCATATCAAGATGAACTTAATTTCTGTTTCTTGTCTGATTGAACAAAAGTATTCCTTATCCTTCTCTAAAAATAAAGTGTTTATTTTTAAAAATGGAATAGAATTATGCTTTGGTTCAATGGAAAGTAACTTATATGTACTAAGGTCGTTAGTTACAAAAGCCATGCTAAATATTGAAATATTCAAAATGATAACAACTATTAAAAGATCGAGAATCTCTCCTAAAGAAAATGTCCATATTTGGCAATTGAAATTAGGTCACATTAATCTCAATAGGATTGAGAGATTGTGAAAAATGGACTTCTATGGTTTAGAAGAAAACTCTTTACCTGTATGTAAATCATGCTTTGAAGGCAAAATAACAAAACGACCTTTTACTAGAAAAGGTTATAGAGCCAAAGAGACATTGTAGTTTCTACATTTATATCTATGCGGTCCGATGAATATAAGAGTACGAGAAGAGTATGAATATTTCATCTCTTTCATAGATGATTATTCTAGATATGAGTATCTATATCTAATGCAACATAAGTCTGAAGCACTTGATAGTTCAAGGAGTATAAGACTGAAGTTGAAAACTTGTTAGGTAAAAAGATAAAAACACTAGATCTATTTTTGTGGTGGAGAGTATATGAACTTAAGATTCCAAAACTATATGATAGAACATGGAATAACGTCCCAACTTTTAGTCCTTGGTACACCTCAACAGAATGGTGTATCAGAAAAGGGAAACAGAATCCTGTTGGACATGGTTCGGTCTATGATGAGTTATGCTCAACTTTTTGACTCGTTTTGGGGATATGCAGTAGAGATTGCTATTTATATTTTGAACAATGTTCCCTCAAAGAGTGTTCTGAAACACCTTTTGAGTTATGGAGAGATCGTAAGGGTAGTTTACGTCACTTCAGAATTTGGGATGTTCAATCCATGTGCTAATGGTAAATCCCAAAAAGTTGGAACATCGTTCAAAAGTATGTCTATTTGTAGGCTACCCCAAGGAAACGAGAGGTGGGTACTTTTTTGATCCAAGTGAGAATAAAGTGTTTGTATCGACAAATACTATCTTCTTGGAAGAGGACCACATGAGGGATCATAAACCACGAAGCAAAATTGTTTTAAGTGAAATTTCTAATAAATCTATTGAGACTTCAACAAGGGTTGTTGAATGGGCTGATACATCGTTAAGAGTTGTTGATATCGGTTCATTTAATTATTCACATCCATCTAAAGAGTTGAGATTACCTTGATATAGTGGGAGGGTTATGAACCCACCTGTACGCTACATGGGTTTAACATAAGCCCAAGACATCATAGCTGATGATCGTGTTGGGGATCAATTGTCTTATAAATAAGTAATGGAAGATGTTGACAAAGATCTAGGAAGCACAGATACTTCTAATTATGTAGAGAATCGGTATCAGATACGGATAGGATACGGATACGTCCAGATATATGGTAGATATGTATCTGATACGTGATTTGAAGTATCTGATTTTTTTATTTTTATTTTTATTTTTCAGATACGCGTATCTGCTTCCAGGGATACATTGGTCAATTTTTTTTTTTCAAATTTAACCCTAACCACTTAAAAAGCCCAACCCACAACCTATTTTATTTTAGTGCACGTTTAGGAGTGATTTTAAAATCATTAAAAATCATTTTTTTCATTTTTAAAATCACTCGAAAACATAGTTTTAATTACTCAAAATTAATTTAGTTTTTCAAATTTACACTTTTAAATGCAATTTTCATATCATCAAAATTAGTTTTGAAGGATGAAATATGTTTCTCGATGATTTTGAAAATGACAAAAGTGATTTCAATCATTTTAAAATAACTTCCAAACATAAAAGTCTACTTAAATTGAGCAATTCAAAACAAAATAAATTAAAAATGATAAAAACATAATTTTTTTTTTAAAAAAAAATCGAAACGTAATTCAATCTTCATTCTTCTCTTTTCTTTCACTATTTAAATCATGATTCACACCCCCTTCATCTTCACTTCATTCTTCAATCTTCGTCTTCAACTTCTTTCCTACATCCTACTCTAGTCGCTCAACAATGATTCGACGTTATTGGATTTTTTTTTCAAGTTTTCACCCTCTTCTTGAATCTCTTTTAATCTAACTTAAAATAAGTACTAAAGAAATTAATTAGACAAGGGTATATATATATATATACGACGTATCTTCAACGTATCTGTATCTTAGTTTTTTTAAAATTAACGTATCGCAGTATCGTACCGTATTTGTATGATATATCCATAACTGTGTCTGTGCTTCTTAGACAGAGATGAATGGATTAAAACCATGAATCAAAAAATAGAGTCTATGTACTTCAATTCTGTCTGAGAGCTTGTAGATCAACCTAATGGGGTAAAGCTTATAAGTTGTAAATGGATCTACAAGAGAAAAAAAAGTATAGATAGAAAGGTATAGATCTTTAAAGCTAGACTTGTGGCAAAGAGTTTTACCCAGGTTGAGGGAGTGGACTACGAAGAAAATTTCTCACCTGTTATCATGTTAAAGTGTATTAGAATTCTCTTATCCATAGCCACATGTTATGACTATGAAATATAACAAATGGATATCAAGACTACCTTTTTGAATGACAATATTGAAGAAGCCATCTACATGAATCAACTAGAAGAATTCATTGAACAAGATCAAAAACAAAAGATTTGCAAGCTTAATCAGTTCATTTATGGAATGAAACAAGCATCTCAATCTTAAAATATAAGTTTTGATATTGCGATAAAATCTTATGGATTTGATTAGAATGTTGATGAGCCTTGTGTTTACAAGAAATTCTTCAACAACTCAGTAGCTTTTCTCGTGCTGTATGTGGATGATATCCTACTCATGGGAATGATGTAGGTTTTTTTTACTGATGTAAAGAAAGGGTTGGCCACCTAATTCTAAATGAAAGATTTGGGAAAGACGCAGTTTGTTCTATGGATCCAAATCATCAGGGATCGTAAGAATAAAAGGTTGGCCTTGTCTCAAACATCGTGTTTGACAAGATGCTTGTCAGATATTTAATCACAATTCTAAGAAGGGTTTATTATCTTTCAGTCATGGAATTGTATTATCTAAGGAGCAGTGTCCTAAGACTCCTCAAGAGGTTGAGGCAATAAGACGAATTCCCTATGCATTGGCTGTTGGTAACCTTATATATGCAATGTTATGTACTAGACCTGACATTTGCTATGCAGTAGAGATTGTCAGTAGATATCAATCTAATTTAAGATTCGTTCACTGGACATCGGTCAAAATAATCCTCAAGTACCTTCGGAGAATGAGGGACTATATGCTTGTGTAAGGAGATTATATGATTCTTACAAGATACACAAACTCTAACTTTCAACTTATTGGAATTCTTGAAAATCCACATCAGGGTCGAAAATCAATATGGAGGAGCTATAGTTTGGCGAAGCATCAAACAATGATGTATCGCAAACTCCACTATGGAAGTCAAATACGTAGCTGCTTGTGAAGCTTCTAAAGAGGTTGTTTGGTTTAAGAAGTTCCTTACTGATTTGGAAGTTGTTCCAAATATGTCTTTGCCCATCACACTTTATTGTGATAATAGTGGTGTTGTGGAAAATTCTAAGGAACCTAGAAGTCATGAAGAGGCAAACACATTAAGCAAAAATATCACTTGATTTGGAAGATTGTGCATCGAGGTGATGTGATTGTCATGAAGATTGCTTCGAAGCACAACGTTGCTGATCTGTTTACAAAGGCTCTCATGGCTAAAGTATTCAAGGGTCATCTAAAAAGTCTTGGTCTATGAGACATACGATATATTGTCTAAGGCAAGTGGGTATGTATGTACGTACGTACGTATGTATGTATGTATGTATGTATGTATGTATGTATGTATGTGTGTGTGTGTGTGTGTATATGTGTGTGTGTGTGTATATATGTGTGTGTGTGTGTATGTATGTATTTTTTGTTCAATTTACTATTACTATTAATATCATCATCATCATCATCATCATCATCATCATCATCATCATCATCATCATCATCATCATCATCATCATCATTATTATCATCATAATTATCATCATCATTATTAAAATAAGATAACAAAAAACCTTAAATCTCATATTCTTCATTTTCTTCACTTAGCCGCACTACAAAATCTCTTTTTCTCCTTCTCGATCTCATGTCTACGATTTTTGGTTCAACAACCATTTCTTGAATTCCATCGTCTTGGCTAGCTTTTGATAACCACCCTTGCCAGGTTGCCGAGCTTTTTCGTTCGCACACATGTTTTCTACTTTTGTTTCTAATTTGAACATCGTTTTTAATGACGATGTTCTGGGATTGATAGTATTTAAAGTTAGCTTTCAAGATCCTATGAGCAAAATGGTCACATGTAATGAAGATGATGAAACTCCCTACAATTTCTTTAATGTCAAACGCAATCATATTTCCAATAGTCACATCGTTCTAAAGTTGCAATTTCTTCAAATACTCACTTGTCAAAAACTTCACTGGTACAATCAACTTTGCTCTTTCTCACCTTGGAGTAAGTCTACCATTATAGACATCCATAAGTTTCTAATGACTCCCACTGCCTTCGCATTCTATAGGCAGCTGGAAGTCTTAAGGACCATATTGGGTGAGATTAAGGACCATATTGGGTGACTTTTAATTTTTGCTTCTGAAATGTTTAGATAATGTGTATTTGTGGTACTAGAATGTTTAGATAGAGTGTATTTGTGGTATTTATGTTGTTTTTGAACCAGTATATCTTTGTATTTTCATTTATACTTAATTTTGTTGTTTTATGGTAGTTTTGTCATTTACTAATTAGTATTTTATATTGTATAAATTTGTTTTGCTATTTTTATAATTTTGAAACCTTTTTACCACTTTTTCTAAATGAAACTTTAAAATTTTCTATTTCTCTTGTCAACATTTTTTTTAATATCCAAAATCTTGTTAATTTTTGAGTTTCTTGTTATTTTTTTGGTCTCTATCTCTCATGTTTTTGTTTGATGCCAATTATGCTCCTTGGTCTAAAATTACCTACGACAATAATGGTTGTGGACAAAAGAAGTAGCCATGAAAATAATTTCTACAGATGTTTTTAAAAAAAAGAAATTGACTTTAATTTAAAAAAAGAAAAAAACTCAAGATATAGAAGAAGCACCAACTAGTTATTGTAATCTAAATATATAATTAACATGTTAGTGCACTTTTAATTTCTTTCAAATATTCATCTCCATATGAACTAAAAGGAAAAAACTTGAGTAGATATGAATCCTGAAACACCTAAAAGATATTGTGAAAATTAATATTCGCATTTTTAGAGACAAAAATTTGAAGAAAATAATAGATCAACTAGAAATGTTCATGAGATAGAGTGAGGACGGGAAATGTCTTTTTCCACATTATTCCTCTTAAATTTTGCAACCAATGATAGGATCCTTCGTTTAATTTTTAATAATTAATTAAATCTAATCAGAACCAACATATGTGGACGTGCATTATATATTATATATAGTTCAAATATTCAACTTGATATAAATGTATATTTCTCATTATCTAAAAATTGGGTCTCACCTCAAAAAAAAAAAAATAATAATAATAATAAAAAAAAATAAATTTTGGCACATCCCTAACTCCAAACAAACTTTTTAAAAGGTAATATTAAGTATATAGCAACATTTTTAAAAAATTATAAATACAGTAAAATCTATAATTGGTAGACTCTATCACTGATAAATTTCTATAAGTGATATGATCTATCATTAATAAATCTCTAATAGTGATATGTTCTATCACCGATAGACTTTGAAAACAAAATCTAAATATCGCCTTATCTACTAATTTTTTTTATATTGTGTTATATACTTTGGACTTAATTGTTATATTGCCCTTAAAAAAAATTGTATACTACAAAGATCCACAAAAAAAGAAAAAGAAAAGTAGATACAAAAAGTCGAAAGTCTAGTAGTCATTGCTTTTATTTATGGAGGAAAAAAGATTTAATAAATCACTTTGATATCTTTTACAGAAAGAAAGTGGAAGTTATAGAAAGAACCAACTTTATATATATATAAAGTCATATCTTTCTATATAAGAGATATAAACATTATAGAAAAATATAAGTGACATTTTCAAAAGACCAAATAATTAATCAATAGACTCATGTTCTACATCTTTCAATAATCATTATCATATCAACAAGCTTTACCATAAAACTCTATATTATCAAAGTGAATTCGTCCTTTTCAAGTTGTGAAAGCGAAAGTTGTTGGACCAATTTTTAAACTATTCCCATTTTCAAAATTTACAAACTAAAATACATTCATTTTGTTGTATATTATCCTTTTTGTACACTTTAAATACAAATTGACGATATCAAATTTGTTGAAATAAGATTTAACTAGTTACCCACTCGAGACTAACCTGCAAGACAAGAATGTTGCACTTGTATGATGTTATGTTCAACACTCTTTGAAACTTAAGTACAAGTTGAGGTAAAGTCGAACCTAATTACACATGACTTTTGCATACCTTTAGAGTGTGCCCTATTTATGCTATTTTTTTTATACCTTTTTTATCTTGTATTTGAAGATTCTATGGTGTCAGTAAGGGTATTCGAGTATAATTTGTTCGTATATTAAGATTTTTTTTTCTTCTTTTATATAGGTGAGAGTTGCATCAAGTAACGTAGATGTGACGGACCCCGATAACAAAATTAATTATACTTGACCTACTGGGTTAAAAAAAGTAATTTTTAATGGGATAAAAAAAGTAAAAACGAACGTGAACATTTTTTTTTTTTTTTTTTGCAGTCTCTAAATTTTGCAGCTTTAAAACAAAATCACCTTTTTCATTGTCGCTTCCTAAATGTCTAAAATAGTCAATTCACTAAAATTAAAAATGGTTATATCTAAATATCTTAAACAAATAATTTATTTATATAGACGGATTCAGGAATTTTTTCAACTTTTCTAGTTATATACTCTATCGACCTTTTCTCAGAAATTTTGCAAAATTATTATTTTTATTATATAGACTACAAAAATTATTCCAGTTGTTAGAAGTATTTTGAATGGATTAGATATATTTTCTTTATTGAAAGAGGGGAAAAAAAAAGGCCCAAGGGGTGTAAATGTAATATATTTTGTTATTTTTTAAATTTTGGTGTAATGGATGGAAATCCAGCTCATTTTTCTGTGAAGCCCACGTGTAAAATCTGCCAGCTCACGGACATATATGTTCACCCCTCCTATATTTTTATTTATTATGTTTTAATTCTTTCGATATATATATATATATATATATATATATGGAGCTAGCTGTCTCCTCGTCTCTAACGCTGGCCTCACCTCCGATAATGACCTTTCTTCGCAACACATGTATCTTTCTCTACCAAACTAAAAGAGAAAAAAACTAAATCAATCCATCCTAATTCAAAGTAATGCCACGTTATTTCATGTTGTTAGGGGTGGTTTTAGATTGAAAGGTATAATTGGTATCTAATTTAGAAATATAAAATCAAGGAAAAGAGCGTCGAAAGTGACAACTAAAGATCAAAATGGATCTAGGAGAAGAGGATTGGCCCAAGATATGACCTAAAGGAGACGCTTGTTCTTGACCAACCCTAGCCAAATACGAAACTGGACATGTGTCTTGACCTGATAGGTTATCTACTTATCCTAAAGTGACTCGAAAGCCCTAAAGGACACTTTAGGTCAACTTTAATTTCTCTATGATTTCATCACTATAATTTCATATGAGATAAAAGTCCTACTTTCAGACTCTCTAGTTTCCAATTTAAACATTAGAGTATGTGTGGCAAATACCACACCGGTACGTAGGTTTTTTCTTTTCAGGACCACGTTCTTACGCCCATTCCAATTCATTGTTGATATCAAACGAAGGTCATATTCATTCACCCTTATCCAAAATTTGACGTCAACACATGCCATAATTCTCACTTAAAATTTTAAGGATTCATTTGTTTACATGTTTTTGCACAAGACAAACATTTAAAATTTATATTTGTTTTATATGATTTCACTTCTCAAAACTCATGATATTATTATTAAAAAAAAGAAAAAGAAACTTTAAAATCTATCTAACATGGTTTCTAAAATCCTCCCCACAGGTAAAATTCTTTATATTTTGGGAGATAAACGGTAAAAATAGCCCTAATTAATTTTTAAACTTAATAAATTTCAGCTACTACCATTAATATTTTATGTTATCTTATCTATTTAAAATAAAATTTTATCATTAATTATTAATATTCTAATTAATTGACATTTATGAATTATTTTTAGTAATTAAACAAAATAATTAAATTAAGTATAATTACTGTTTACTATTAAAAAAAATTATTCTTTCCTTTTTATGTGAAGTGGTTAAATAATGAATTAATATAACAATATATTAAATAATACTATATTTAATTTAAAACCATATTAATTAGTTTTTTTACATTTAATTAAGTAATTATTTAATAAAAAATTTTCACATATAAAAAAAATGTAAACTATTTATAGAAATAGTAAAAAAATATTGATAGATACTAATAGACTTTTATAAGTTTCTATCACTGATAAACACTGATAGGCTTCTACCAGTCTCTATCAAAGAAGATTAAATTTTTGCTACTTTGTGTAAATAGTTTCCCTTATTTTTCTATTTTTTAAAATTTAATTATTTAATTTTGTATCTTATATACAAAATTAGTAAATCAAACACATATTTTTAACTCCCAAATATTAATTATCATACATATATAAATTCAGACATTTATTATTCTAAATATTAAAAACTCATACATTTAAATTTTAGATACTTAATATATCCATATTCATGAAACAATATATGTGATTCAAACGGGTCATAAAAAATTTATGCTCTAAAATATTTATGAAATGTCAGTGATAATATTTCAATCTTTTGAAAAAATAAAAGTAAAATCTAAAGTTCATACATATGTATGTATAATGTAACTTTAAAAAAAAGGTCATTAAGCTCAATAGTATAGTGTATTATGTTTTATATATGGAGGGATTTTTTATTTATCATTATTTTTTTTTTAATTTCAAGTTTCGAAACATGCATATCATAAACCAATACCATCCATTTGGTAGCAAAAAGAAAGTATTAATATTATGTCTCCGATGACTTTGGTTGGTCAATTCGTTCTTAAACTCTCGTCGTGGCTCCATCAATATTGACCCCTTTTAATGCTTCTCTATTAATTATTCTACTCCAATATTTATTATTTGTTTTTCTCCCATCTTTTTATTATGTTATAGGACTATTTTTAAATTAAAAAAATAATCCATTTATTTATAAATATAACAAAATATCTAATTTTACTATTTAAAATAATTACTTTATATTATATATTGATATATATGTGTTCTTTTAAATATTTCTTCACGTATTAACTCCCTATATCATCGTATCAATCTCTTCTTTTTCTCACGTGCTTGTTACTTCAAACTTGTACCTCCATTGTACTTCAAAGTTGGGTTACTTTTGAACCATATAATAAAAGTGAAGGGAAAAAGAATTAAAAAAAATGGCAAGGATAAATATAAACATAAATAACATAATATAAATTTACAAAAATATAACATTACGAAAATTCCAATTCCAATTCAAACTCAAATGCAACAGAAACACAAATATAAAGTCAAATATTATATTCAAAATCTAAAATTTCGTATTTTTTTCTTCTAAAACATTATATTATTTTGATGACATATACAAAAAAAAAGTTTATTGTTTCACTTTTATAATGATTGAAGTGCGATTTTAGAGGAATTGCAATGCTGGATTGACATTTGAGTTGGATTCCTGTCAACAATGTGTATTGCAATTGAATCTCACACCAAAACGATACTTGACCCTATATGCTTCGAAGCCTATGTTAGGATGGAGTTTCTTATACTACTAGTAGGAGAAATCTAGGAATTAGATTATTATTGTCATTATTTTGGTTTCCCACATGGATGATAATTAGGTCACACGAAGTTCCTTGAGTTTCGACAAAATATTAGAAGAGCAGTTGTTTCATATATGAAAAATATAAGAAAGTGATGAGATCCAACACTAGAAAAGGAATCTACATCTTTGGTTTCTAATCATCCCAATTCAAAACAGTTAAGTTTGGTATACTAGTTCAGCTGTATGAGTCATATAATACTATAGCTCAGCTTTTGGTCTGTGGTTTTTTTCTTTGATTTAGAGTATTTTTACATTAATTCTTGTGATCCCGGTTTTATTATTTTCTTTTATTTTCTCTATCATTTTTCTACTAATTACTGTAGTAGTAATGGAAGACTTTTTTCTATTGAAGACGTGATTCAACCCATGATTAAATGGATTTATCATTAATAAAAAAAGAATGTTGTCATTGTCATTTATATGAAATATGTGAAACTTTTTTACCAGACAATGTGAAAATGGTCACATGCATTATTGTTAGGTTATTTGCCATAAAGTCAAAACTTGAGAAAAATGATTTTGGGTTATCTATAGAGGGGGGAAAAAAAGAAAAAGAGTGACAATCACATCCCAAAATATTGTCCAAACCATTTGGTGGACAGTACAAAAGAGTATAGGATATGAGATTGGCCAATCCAAGAGGGTCCATTTCATTTTAATTTTAGCTATTTATATATATATATATATTATATTATAGATATTTATGTAATTAATTAATGAATTTACCAGCTACAATTCAACCAAATGCGTGTTGTGTTGTGTGGTACATATATTTTTTTTAATTATTGAGACTTTGAAAGAGAGAGAGATAGTACACATTTATTAAACTGAACTAATCAGCTGTCCAAAGCGAAGCACCAGATCACCTCTCACTAAAAATAAAAATAAATAATCATAACATTAACAAATTTCATTATTTTATTCTATCCCCAAAAGCAATGCCAGATAAATACACCCAATGTTTATGGATTATTATTGTTATTATTATTTTAATTTCGTCTCTCATGTATTGACATTTTTCCATGGAAGTCTTTCACTTTGGTTAAAGTTTATGATAAATGTACATGACATAGTATTAATGATTGAGTAGAAACTTATATTAAAAAAAAATCTAGAAGATTGATTTTGGACGTTTAATATTAGGTAAAATTGTTGAAAATATTTTCAAGTATAACATAATGTCACTTTCTATCAGTGATAGACCAATCTACTGCGGTCTATCATTGATAAACAGTAAAATTTTGTTATATTTGTAAATAAATCGGCTTGTTTTCCTTTATTTGAAAACAATCCTTTAATCTATAAATTTTGAGGTTTAATTTGTATTTAATTTGTGTCTAATTTAGACTATGAACTTTTAGAAGTGTCTAATAGATCGTTTACCTTCTATTTTGTGTCTAACAGGAAATTGAACTTTAGTAAATATCTAATACATTCTTTGTGTTCAGTTGCAGGGACCTTTTCAAAAATTTAAAAATATTTGCAGATTCACTAGACATAAAAATGGAAATATAAGATTTTGTTAGACATAAAATTCAAATTTATATCTAATAGACAAATTGTTTTAAAATTTTCAAATATGAGAAAGTAGAAGTATCAAAAACTTATTACACATTTTCAAAATTAAGGACTTAATAAACATTTGTAAACACTTTTAACCATTTATGAACCAAATTTACATACACAAATCTCAAAATTTATGAAATAACTTGCAATTTTAACTTCCGAACAACATTGACCAAATGAAAAAAAAAAAAAAAAAAAACTCAAATATATTGAAGAGAGAAAACATATAGATTGAATTGTAAATTTGATTCCTATAACTTTGAGAAAATTGAAATTTAGTTTTTATGATTTTATTTTTCTTATGGAAGTAGAGATTATTTATTAATTTTTTTAATATAATAATTAGACTCAAAGTATTAGTCAATATAGTATAATGAAAAAAAATTGCAGATATAACCAAATTTACATCTAACTCTCAAAAGTATATTATAATAAACAATACCACTAATAAGAGTGTATTAATAATAGAGTTTATCGATAAGAGATTTGTAATTCTCTAAAAATATTATTATTCAAGTAATTAATAATTGTAAAAGTATCACTCATTATAATTACCCATTTGTAATATAACCATATATATATATATATATATGTATATATATTTAGGTGGGGAAGAGAAGAATGATAAATAGAGGGGGGAAATAATTTAGATGGGAGAGAGTTGGAGAGTGGATTTTAATGGTAAGACAGAGAAGCAATTCTCTCACTCACCTGTCATCTCCTATTACATCACCCACCAACCCACTTCTTCCACCTCCCAATCCAGCAAATTAGAGTTTGCACCTGTCGGATTTTCTCTCTCATATCTCTCTCTCTCTCTCTCTCTCCTTTATTTATTTATTTATTATTATTTTAATTTTTATCAAATTATAACAACCACCACCAACGGCTTAAACCGTGTGTCACTCCCACCATTTTTCTTCATTCTTCTTGATTTTGTTCTACAACAAGTCCAAAATATGGAGGTGGGTGTGCAACAAAAATCAATTCGAAGGCAGTGACGATTGAGTGAAACTCCAACAACACACAAAATTCATAGTCTTTTTTAGATATATATTTTTTCATGCAGATCAAGAATAACACAAAACATCGAGATCAGGAACAAGAAGAAGAAGAAGAAGAGGAAGAAGAAACAGCAGCTTTGTTTTCTGAGCCATGGCTTACCCACATTACCGATCCCAATTTGGAGATACAACTTTCACTAAAGTCTTTGTTGGTGGCCTTGCTTGGGAAACTCCCACTGACCTAATGAGAACTTATTTTGAACAATTTGGTGACATTCTTGAAGCTGTTATTATCACTGATAAAAACACCTCCAAATCTAAAGGATATGGATTTGTAACTTCTCTCTCCATAACCTTCCATCTCCCTCGTTAGCCGTTATTGCTTTTGAGTTCAGTAGTGATCTAATTTACGGCTTACAGGTGACGTTTCGCGACGCTGAATCTGCGAGAAGGGCTTGTGCAAATGCAAACCCGATAATCGATGGAAGACGAGCAAATTGTAACATTGCGGCATTGGGTCGGCCTCGGCCTTCGCCTCCACGAGGTTGGTAATGTAGTTTATGATTGTTAGTTTTATTTGACTTTTTGTTTTTTTTTTTCTTAAAAGTTATTTGGTATTAGGACGAGGGCAAAGTAGCGTAAATCCATATCAAGGAAGTACAATGCAGGTGCAGGCAACACCATCCTATGGTGGAGTCCCGTCGCCGTTAAACCAACCACCGCTTCCTCCGCCACCTCCACCACCGCCCCCCATCGTGTATTCACCATACGGGTCAGTTCATTTTATTATTATTTACTTAATTGAAATTAGGGATTAAACTAAAAGTTAAGATAAAATCAGATATGGGATTATTAATTCCATAAAAAGAAGATTATGTGGGTGCAGGAATTGGGTATGATCAGAAACACATGGTCCCATGTGGGTCTTCATGCAACCCTTTCCTTATCTTAATAATTATAAGTGCATATATCATCAATTCATCTTCCTCCTTTTTTTTTTCATTGTAAATTTCAAAATTAAAAGATAAATTTTCTATCACCCAAAATGGAGCAATTGATGAATATATCATCCATTCATCTTACTCCCTAGACCGCATCCAGTCTCATATTCCTCATTTTTATACAAAAAAAAAAAAAAAAAAAAAAAAAGAATTTAAAAAAAATCATTTTTTGGAAAAATAAAAAATTGTAACATGACAGTTTTTTTATTAGGTAGTTTCTTAGAATGCATAAAGATAGGTGCAGCCGAAAGAGCATCTAAGTATTTTCTAAATTATGCTAAAAAACTTTAAATTTTGAGCTGAAATATTATAGAAAACTTTAACTTGTGAGAATAGCTGATACGTGTCATAAAAGAAACATTTTGAAAATAGTATAAAATTTGTGAAAAAAATTAATCTATAATCTATAATCTAGTTACGTAAACTCATTCATGAATTTACTTTTGGATTCACGGTACATATTTGATATCAACGATGATAGTGGTTTTTCATTCTTTTAACTCACTTGAGACTTTAAAAAAATAGTTATAGTTTACAAATTGACATTAGAAGTAGAAATTAACAAAGAAAACAAAAGCTTGCTTTTGTAAAGGGTAGTTAGGTTATTGGTTTTTGAGCATTATCCTGAATGTGGTCATAATGAGTCAAAAACTATAATCACTGTCATTTCTCTGTCAATTTTTTTACCTGAACTACTGACAATGTAGAAACAAACCAAACAGCTCCTCCCCACCCACCAATCAACAAACCCAAAACCACTGCATAACTGTACTATTAGATAAATATTTGCTTTTCTAAGTGTAACCATTTATACTTTTCTTTATATGAAATTTATAATTCTACAATTAAACTCAAATTTTATAAATTAATCAATTTAAATTCTTCAATTAAAATTTCTTTTGAAAATCATCTAATAGTCCATTTTATAAAACTCACACTTGGAGAAGTCTACACGTATTTGAAAATTTGATGCATATATAATTTTCAAAAGTAATCGTAATTAATAGTCTAAATTTATTGATTTAGGAAAATTTAGGAGTTTAATTGACTTAAAAATTGTAAGTTTCACATAATATTAATTGAATGAAATTTGGAAAAGGATATACTTATGAAAATTCATGATTTAAAATCATACAATTATGAGCCCTTTGATTCATCAAACAACTCAACTTCAATAGTATACACTATTCAAGTTTGTACATTTATCAAATAACTTCATTTTACAACTTTACACTCAAACACAAATTTTCCAACTTTCCAACATATTAACTCGACTCAGTGGACCAAATACATCTTTATTAGTTAGAATTTAAATTGATACAACCCAAAGTTTAGCGTTCAATCCCATTTACTAAATTGTACATAAAAAGAAGAGAAATCATGCACACGACTTTCTGGTAATTAAGCAATTACTCAATCAATTACCTTAACCAACTTGTGTATAATTTGGTTTTACAGATATCCAGCATACAGTCCTGATTATGGCTACCAGCATCACCAAGTTAGCCTCCTTTTCTCTTTAAAACACACACACATATATATGGATTATTTGATTGCGGCATTTGATCAAACAGTTGGTGGACATGAACCATAACTTATAAAAAAGAGTTGAATTTGAACAGGCAGTGTACAACCCACAAGTTCAACAGCCACAAATTTATCAACAATCCCCATATTTTTATGGGTATTCATTACAATCCCCAAGAGGAACATTTCACAATCCTTCACAATCGCATCATCCTCGTCTAGTATTACCTCCTTCTTATGTTTACTATCCTCCTCCTTCACCTACGGCTGCTGCTGCTGCTGCTCAGTTTGAAGCTGCCTCAATCAATTATCCTCCTCTGATACGACACCGTTTTTCCTCTACAGGTACATATTACAATTTCTTCTTGAATTTAGTTAAAAACATAAATCTGACAAGAACAGATAAACAGATAAAAGAGATTTATAATAATAATAATTATTATTATTATGATAAGGTAAGAAAGAAAGGGGAAAAAAAAAAATAATAAGTGGGGGCCATGTGGGGGAAGAGGTAAAGGGGCATGTGAGTGAGCTGTCTGGGCCAATGAAATGGTTGAAAGGAAATTGATGACAGAGTAGCATTTCCATTATATAGACAGCTACTGCACTCTTGCCTGCATTTCCATGTGTGTTTCAGTTTCCCAACCTTGCACTATTTCTCAAATAAACCCCTTTTTGTATCTTTCTCTTCTCCTTTCACCCCTCTTTAAACCATATTTTGATCTTCTCAACTCCCTAAATGATTAATGACTCACTTCCTACAAGCAAATGAAATCCAATTTTAGATTTACGTAAAAACCCAAGCGTATTCTTACATTTTATACATTATTACATCGTAGACGATCATGTCTATCGTAACATTAACACGATGGTCATGTCTATTGCAATTTTACTTTTCTCATGCTTGTTGTGCTTTTGCTATGAATATTGTGGTGGAGGGGAGAAAAATGAATATTGCAATAGATACGATCATCAATGTCCTTATACGATATTGTATAAAATTTGATAGTACGCTTTGACATAAACAAAAAATTAGATTTCATTTGTTTTTGGAGTGGGTCATTAATTATTTAGGGAGTTGAGAATGAGTGTTGGTAAAAAAAAAAAAAAAAAAAAAAAAAAAACTCCTCTTTAAACCCTTCTTTTCATTTTTCAACTTCCCCCTTGATTTCATTAATTGTTCTAGTGATTTTGAACATTAAATGTATATGACAGAAATTGAAAAAAATGCATATGAAAATTGTATTGCTTGGAGCCCTAATTAACACATGTCATCTAGCTAACCCATGTTAGCTAATGCTAGAATTGGTTGATGATAATCTTATATAACTTCATTCTTAGTAAAATGTATTCTTTTTAGAAGGAGTATAATTCCCAAACTATTTGAAAATTCTTATTATCTAAAATAGTATATATTCCAAACATATATTTTTATAATATACTAACTAATTGAATGCCCCCAAAGAATTCTTTTATATGCAAATATATATTTTAAGATTAGTAGCCCTAGTAGTCTAACATTCTGTGAAATGAATATTTAATTTGATAAAAAGGAAATCTTAATAATTGGTTGAATTATGTATTTTCTTTCCTTTTTTTTTTTTTTTTTTTATTTTTTAAAATTTATTCGTTTCCATTTTGGTAGAGTAGACACAAATGTAGAGCAAGCTGTGTCCAGCTGTCTTTCAAGATGGACCACTTTAACATTCCAAATAGGCAACCATGTTTTATTTTATTTTATTTTTTATTTTAGGTGTGATCAAAGAAATAACACTTGCATTAGAAGTTAGGATTTGATAAATAAATAAGATTGATATAGAAAATGTAAATAAAGTATATTAATGTTGGGTTACAGATTCACAGACATCACAACAAACTCCTACAGAAGGTGAAGCTGGAGGTGTTACTTCTGATCAAAGTCCAACCAGTTGAGAGAAATAATCAAATCAAGAAAGCCATATTCCCTCAAAAAAAAAAAAAAAAAGAAAAAAAAAAACCCAACCAAATTATTATTATTGGTTCAAAAAAAAAAAGGGTGGAGATAGAAAATTGTATAAAGTTGACAACTTGATGGATTTGACATTGTCTTTTGAGATCCTTCAATTCTTTCTTTTTCACCCATTTTTATCTCTGCTCTCAACTCTTGCAGAGGTTGAAGCTCAATTTTTAGATACAATCCATCCTTTTTTTTAATCTCCATTCCCTTCAACTTCCATCTAATCCACAACCCACTTTTTTTTTTCTTTTTTTTTCCAATATCAAGTTTAATAATGTATTGTTGTTATCATTAATCCCATGTTTGGTTTAGGGAAGATGTGGGAATTAATTTATTAATCGAACTATTAATTTATGTAGTTGACATCTTTGCTTTTTTTGGGTTCTCTCATTGGGAATCTTTATGGCTTGCACTAAAGGGAGTTAGGTTGTTGAATGTGATAATGAGTTTTGATAATTCAAGCACCAGAAACTCAATTTGCAACCATCATCATTTATCGTAGGAATTAATTTATAGATTTAGGACATTGATTTGAGAAAAAAAAATATTTTTCTTTATTTAAACATTTTTGATAAAATTTTATTTAAACACATCTTTAGCTTAAAAATTTTGAATTAATGAGAAGGCTTTACCTTTTCATTCATGTATTGATAAGCGTTGCTATGTTTGTTAGATGTAAAACTAGAGGTCCTTCTAGGATCCTTGCAAACACTCACAAAAAAACTTAATTTAGATCATACTTAGAATCTATGATGGTCACTCTTAGATCCTAAGACAACTAACTCTAAAATTAGCTTGATCAAGACTAATCAAGTGAATTGATTTAAACATCAAATCTAAAGCAATATTTGAAAGAAAAGACAACACTAAATAGTTGAATAAGTACTTTTTAAAATTGATAATCTGGGTCTTCAAAGCATTACAAGCTATTTTATAGGTCAAATGGTCGTACACAGGATAAAAGCTCAAAAGTCATTCAAATACAATTAAATGCAAAGGGTAGAAAATAACACCTAAGGACACTTGAAACTTAGTTGCATACTAATTTAGAAGTTAAAATGTAAAACTAAAAATGTAGAAAGTCTTCAAAATGTCTTAAAAACTCCTCTAGAGGGCAGCAAGGCTAATTTGCACGTTTGACAAAGTTTGACATCACGTTTTTTCATGCAATGCACACTTGACACTACAAGAATTTTGGTTATTTACGACGATATTTCTCCCGATGACCCAAAAGAGACGGCGATTTCAACCCATCTCGACGATGGAAATACGGGGTCAAAAATTTGGGAAGCGTTAGCCCAATGGCTTGACGAGGACCATCGGGATAAAGTTAATAACTGCCAATAGTGAGGTTTAACCGTCGACCAATATTAAAATCCCGATGGTTTTCAATCGACCGTCGAAGGTTTTAAGATTCTCTTTGGAATTTGGTAAACTTTGGTCGACAGTTGTGTTAGAACATCGTTAGAATTTCGAAGTTCTATCGACAGTTAGTGGGTGACCGTCGACAGTTATTAACTATATCCCGATGGTTTGGCAGACGACCGTCGGGAAAACGTTGGATATAAATGACGCCTTGACTCTTCTTCCCCTCTCTACACGCCCGTTCTTTTCCCCCGTCTAATATTCTTTGCTGTTCGATTTTCCCTTCGATTTCGTTCGTCTGCTGCCGTTTCGTCCGATCGCCATCTCCGATTTCTCCCTTGCCGGACTTATATATATATTTTTAGGTTATTGATGAAATTTGATTATTTAGTTCTCATTTCACTTTACAGTAGTTCATCTAATAAAGTGTTCTCATTTTGAGTTTATTTAGTTTTTTTTTTTTTTTAATTTAGTTTTAATTTTGTTCAATATACTTAATTTCTTCTTTGTTCAATATACTTAGTTTCATTTTGAGTTCTTTTTTTTTTGTGTGTGTGTTGTAGGTTAGGTTAAATTCTTTTGATTACTTATTCTTGTGCACATTTCATTCTTGTTAATCTATCCAATTCTATTCGAAAGTTAAAGTTGTAATAGCTTGTCTTAAACCCTCTTTAAAAAGGAGGAACAAATCAAATTGAAAGAAAGCAAGGTTTGGAGTTAGGTTAATTTCTTATTTGTTAATTGATCCAATTCTATTAGAATGGAATGGTTATAATGACTTGTCTTAAACCCCTTTAAAAAGGAGGAACAAATTAGATTGAAAAAAAACAAAGTTTGGAGTTAGGTTAAATTTTTTTGGTTACTTATTCTTGTTCACATTTCATTCTAATTTTCGTCATTAGTTTAATTCTCAATTCTATCATTTTTTTTAGTTTTATTTTTCTTAATTTTCAGCATTCTTCTTGTAGTTGACAACTTAGTTTCTTTGTTGCAAGTTTTTCATTTTAGTATTCTTCTTTTAGTTGTTTGGGTATATATTTCCTTGAATAATTTATTTTTATTTAGTTTAAAGAACTTTATTCATCTCAATCTTTATCATTTATTTCTTTAATCATAAGCCATGCTTATATTTGGAATTCAAATATGTGAATGTGCTAACATAAGCAGCAAAGGCCTAATATAAAATAAAGTGACTTGGTTCAATTCATAGCTTGGTATGCTTTTATTAATTTTCATTTCATCGTTATTAGTCTAGATTGATCATCTAGATAGCATACTGAAATTGAATCTAACGTCGAAAGGGTTAGGTAAAATTTAGTTTTCATAAAATTGTTCTAGGAAAAGAGCCTAGACATAGGATTTTGAAACTATCTCAAAACATCTCAAGCCCTTTTACCCTTAGATCTACTTTTATAAGAGCAAATTGTATAAGATCAAAAGAGAAATAAGGATATATATAGGAGTGATTCTAAAATAGTTAAAATGACTTTTGTCATTTTCAAAATCACACTTAAATGTACTTTACTCATTCAAAACCACGAACAAGAAGTAAATGAAATAAAATTAAAAGTGAGAAATTGGAACTATATGTTCTAATATAACTAATTATCTAAATCCTACAGGTTCAACTTATCGCATATATTATTAAGAATGGATAAAGAGTGGATTAAGATTAGAAACAAGTTATCAACTGAGTATGCATTAGGAGTATATCGATTCCTTGATGTTGCAAAACTTCATGTTAATAAGTCGGAAAAAACAAGATGTCCATGTAGAAAATATATGAATGCTAGGTAGGAATCAATAGATGGAGTTGAACGACATTTATTCATTAATGGAATTTATCTATCTTATCATCAATGGGTATATCATGGAGACCCAGTCGACTTGTCTAAGGGATACAAGAGTCACACATCTCAATCGACACATGATGATAGATTAAGTACGACAGAGATGAATGTTATAGATTAAGAAAATGAATTTTTGAATATTATAAATGAACTATAGTGTCCAGTTGCTAATGTAAATGAAGAAGAAAATGAGAATAAAATACACACCAATGCCCAAGAAAGAGATAATAATTCAAGCTTATTTGAAGACTTTACAAATGAAACACGCAACCAGTTGTACCCTGGTTGTACAAATTTCCCGTCTTGTTGTTCTTGGTGAAGTTGATGCATATTAAGATTCTTAGCGGTTGGACTAACAAGTCGTTTGATTTGTTACTTGAATTGTTAAAAGGAGCATTTTCCAATTGGAGCATCTAGACCTAGTTCATTTTATGAAGCTAAAAGAAAATTACGTGACTTAGAACTTGGTTATGAGTATATTCATGCTTGCATATACGATTGCATCCTATATTGGAAAGAATTTGTTGATTTGCAACAGTGTCCAGTATGTGGTGAATCTCGGTACAAAGTTGAATATGAAAAAAGTAAAAAGATTCCACATAAAATTTTACAACAATTTTCTTAAATACCAAGATTGAATTGATTGTTTGCATCTAAGCATATTGCACCTAAAATGAGGTGGTTTAAAGATAAACGTGTTGAAATTAATGGAGTGTTGCAACATCCAGCTGATTCTGAAGGGTGGAAGCATTTTGATCGTGAGTTTCCTCAGTTTGCTTCAAACCCGCATAATGTTCGTTTAGGACTAGTTTCAGATGGATTCAATCCATTCGGGAATATGAGTACTTCATATAGTATGTAGCCAGTGGTGCTCATTCCCTACAATTTGCCACTTGGAAATGCATGAAAGAGACAAATTTCATTGTCTCCCTTATTTTACTCAGTCTAAAATCTCCTAGAAAAGAAATTGATATTTACTTACAACCATTGATTGAAGAGTTAAGGGAGTTATGGAATGATGGTGTGCACACTTACAATTGTGTAGCAACGAATACTTTCAACTACGTGCTTGCTTATTGTAGACTATTAACGATTTCCTTGCGTATGGTGACCTATCTGGATAGAGTACCAAAGGTTACCAAGCATGCCCTATTTGTAAAGAGGATACATCATCAATGAGGCTAAGAGGAAAACAATGTTTTATGGGACATCGACGTTATCTTTCAGATAATCACAGTTGGCACAAAAGCAAACAATTTGATGGAAAAGTGGACTGTAGTCCTCCTCCAGTTGACATGGATGGAGAAGATATCTTACGAGAGTTGAACTTGTTAAACTTTTCTGTGCTTAGCAAACATCCAGAGAAACGTGATAAAAAACGAAAAATAAAGTTTAAATTGGAATAAAAAAAGTATATTTTTCCAACTTCCATATTGGTCGAAACTTTTATTGAGACATAAGTTGGATGTTATGCATATTGAAAAGAATATTTGTGATAATTTGGTAGGCACATTGTTAAATATTAAGGGAAAGAATAAGGACACAATTAATGCTCGTTTGGATTTAGAAGATCTAAATATACGGAAAGAACTACACCTGCAAAAGGTAGGAGAAAAAGTTGTAAAGCCACACGTTGCATACACATTGACTACTAATGACAAGGTTGCATTGAGTAAGTGGATGAAATCAGTCAAATTTTCTGATGGGTTCACATCCAATATATCAAGATGTGTGAGTGAGAAATATGGAAAGCTATGGGGGCTAAAAACTCACGACTCGCATGTTCTGCTTCAGAGGCTTCTTCCAATTAGCGTTCGAGCATACTTGAAAGAAGACGTGTCCACTGTTGTCGTTGAGTTATGCAAATTTTTCTGTGATCTATGTGCAAAAATAATATCTATAGGGGTTTTGGATCGATTATAAAGAGACATTATAATCATACTTTGTAAGTTAGAAAAAATATTTCCACCGGCATTTTTTGATGTAATGGTGCACCTAGCAATCCATTTTTCCTATGAAACAAAAGTTGCAAGTCCAGTTAGTTATAGTTGGATGTACCCTATTGAAAGAAGCTTACGAATATTGAAACAATATGTAAGAAACAAAGTATGTCCTGGGGGTTCTATAGCAGAAGCATATATAATGAATGAATCATTTGAATTTTGTTCTTTGTATATAACTGGAATTGAGACAAGGTGCAATAGAGATGAAAGAAATGATGATAGACTTCTAGAGGATGAGATATGTGGTGAATTTTCAATGTTCAGACAAAATGCGCGACCATTAGGAGCAACAAGAGTAAGGGTATTATCGAGAGAAGAGAAATGCAGTACACATTGGTACATCTTGAACAATTGCATGGAAATTAAATCTTATCGAGCGTAAGTTTTGAACATTCTATTGTAATCGATTATTTTGGTACAAAGTGAAATATAAAATTGAGACACGTCTCTTCCTTATAGGAAATATTTGAGACTAATTCAACATGAAGTTCAAAGTCAAGATGATTTATACAGAATGCATCAACGAGGCTTTCCTAATTCGTTCAAATCTCATGTAAGTATGGGCTTAAAAGACCAATAAAAATTCAATTGACTACTAATGATAGGTGATATTACTTTTTAATAGGTTCTTTCATTGCATGAAAATGGAGATATATCTAATGACATATATTCACTAGCGATGAGACCAAGTTCAGAATTGCGCTCATATAGTGGATGCATTGTTAATTGAGTACACTATCATCCTCTGTGGGAGATAATACAGGTTATTTTATATCCACATTTTTACATAAACCAATGTTTGATTAAACTAATGACGTTTAATTTCTTCAAAGTCTGGTTGTACGACTACTAGGGTTGGACGTGGATACTCTCGAAATGTTGATTTGGATAAATATGTTCAACAATTTGGGAGAATTTCTATCGAGATCAATCCTGAATGGGAGAAACCAATTTGCAACCATGCAACGAGGTTTAGCAATGCTATTGGTACCAATGTTTGGGAATCTTTTTCCGTTCGTTATGGATCATGGAGAGAGGTACCAATAGAAACTAGAGAGCTTGTTAAGTGTCGGTTATTGGTAAGATTGTCAATTTATATTTTACAAATTATATATGCATTGGCTTCCATACTAATTAGTTTTTCTTTTCTTTCTTAATTCAGAATCATTTTGTGCAACAAACTGGTCAGTGATTCCATCGACGAACAGATGAAAAATTTGTTCAAAGAGTATAGGGGGAACTACACAGACACTACAAAAAATATGCAAGTCCTGAAGAGGCACGAGCACACCCACCTGGTCGCCTTAAAGACGACATAAAAGATTGACACTTTTTATGCAACAAGTTTGAATCCATTGACTAGAAAGTAATAATTTTTGTGTTTTTTTTTTTTTTTTTTGTTTACTTACATCTCAATTACTCGTTTCATCTGAATTTCTCATTTTCTTAGAAAGTGGCAGAGACGAATCAAAGGAATAGGTCAGATTTAACATACACTCATATAGCTGGTTCTAAGACTTTCATACGCATAAGAGAATCCATGGTAAGCTAGTTAAAGTACACTCATACAGCTGCTTAAAATACACTCATCTTAATATCTCATTTTCTTGTGAACTGTTTTACAAAAGGGACTTGGTGGTCAAACAATGGACCTAGTGAACTTATTTAAGCAAGCACACTATAGGAGCGATAACTTGTTTGTAATCAGGCTGCGAATGATGCATATGTAAGTTTTTATTTCTCAATGTAACTTTATTCATATACAATTATCATACAATAATTCGTCTTGATTATTGATGTAGAGTCAAATGGTTGAGCTAAGAGGATCCTCCACCCAAGAAGGGTCTGAACGAATATCGGAGGAAGAAATATGCGAGAAGGTGTTGGGCACAGAAATGGGCCTTGGTAGGACACCGAAGGGTAAAAAAGTGAAAAAGTCTAGGGGATCATCGTCCAATGCATCTTCATAAAAAAATTATAGAGGAGCAACAACAAGAGATAGAATCCTTAAAGGTTAGATTGGTTAGATTGGATGAACATGACGCCCAAAGACATTCTAAGATGGAGGATATGAAAGCTATGCTCTTACAACTCATGAAAGATAGATCGAATTAGGTATGAGCTCTTCGAATTTCATAGTAAACTTAATTATAAGATTGTGTATGTTGTTATCTTGCAGTTATGGTAACAACATAAACGTATAGTTATGTAAAGTATAGTTAATGTTCTGAAGTTGAGTTTGAATTCATTTTATGCTAAATTAGATGATTGTGTATGTTGTTATCCTACAGTTATGATAACAACATAAACGTATAGATATGTGTTTCAGTTGGTTTGTATATTACGATTGAGAATAATTTTAGGGGATGGGGGTAGGAGGTGTTTCAGTTGATTGTGTAAGTTAGCTTGTTTCAGTTGATTGCATATCTATATTTAAGTACAAGTATGTTTAAGTTTAAGTTATGATTAAGTTGGTTTGTTGGTTTGTTAGGTTTATGATTGAGGTAAGTTGGTTTCTTTATGATTTAGATAAGTTGGTTTTTAGGTTTGTTTATGATTAAGGTAAGTTGGTTTCTTGGTTTGTTTATGATTTAGGTAAGTTGGTTTGTTTATGATTGAGTTCAATTCATTAATGTTCTTAGTTGGTTTCTTGGCTTTTTTGGTTTGTTTATGATTGAGGTAAGTTGGTTTGTTTTGATTGAAATATGCATATCTATATTTAAGTACAAGTATGTTTAAGTTTAAGTTATGATTGAGTTGGTTTGTTGGTTTATTTATGATTGAGGTAAGTTAGTTTCTTTATGATTTAGGTAAGTTGGATTTTTGGTATGTTTATGATTGAGGTAAGTTGGTTTTTTGGTTTATTTATGATTGAGCATTAAATTTATTTAAACTTGTATTTTGTAGGTATCTGGAGATTTTTGTTGAAGATGCATTTCTTGGCAAGCGTATTTAGGTTGTAGATTTTTCTTAATGTTATTTTGGATTTAGGAATTTTGCATTTCCTAATATGTACTTTGTTATCATGTAATGATTTTTTGGATTAAGAAATTGTGGATGTTATGGTTTGGATTCAGGAATTGTGGATATTATAGAAATTCTTGGATTAAGGTTGTAGATTCAAACGTGTTTTCTATATATTATTAATCTATTATGGACATTTATTTCATTTTGGCAATCTTATTTTAGTTTGATTGATATTTGTAAGATTCAAACATGTATGACATTTGGAAAAAAAATTCATCTAAAAAAAGAAAATAAATAAACAGATTTAAATATGTATGATATCTGGTTAAATATATAATCCCGACGCTAAAATATATATTCGGACGGTAGAGGGGTCGGGCAAAGAAATCCTGACAGTGACTAGAAACCATCGGGATTTAAGGATATCCCCACGGTGGCTAGAGATTGTCGGGGTAAAGGACATCGCCCGACGGTCTCTAACCATCGAGCGATAGATACATCCCGACGATCCTTGTCACCGTTAGGCGAAAGTAAAATGCCCGACGACACCCTCACCATCGAAATAAATTACCTCATCCCAATAGCTCAAAGACCATCAGGCTAATAGTGAAATCCCGACGCGTGTCCATCGAGATAAACTCTAAATCCCGACGGTTTCGTCGGGGGTTGTCCTTTTTTCCCGACGGCTTTCTTCAGGGTCGGGGGAAAAGCCCCATCCTTATCCATCAAGATTATTCTTTTCCCCTACGGCAGGGCTTCCAAACTTTCGGAAAAGGTTTCCTCGATGGTATTGCCGACGACATTTCAACTGTTGGGAAAGGTTGTACCGACGGTGTTTTTAGCTTCTGTCGACGACCCCCAACGTCGGGATTGACCTAAATTCTTGTAGGGTGAGAGCATTTTCTTCACAAAATATGCACACTTTTTTTACCACAGTGTGATCTTCATAACTATAAAACTTTTCTCGTGTCATCTCCATACCATTCTCTTCTTGATTCCTTGAACTAACATTATAGAAAATTTTTGGCTCAAAATTATTTGTCCCTTCTGGAGAATTTGCTAGCTTTTCAAGGTATAGTGTGAAAGCCTCTTGAATCTTCTTTGCTTGACTTCTTGTAATTGCTCCCTCGGATACATGTAATGGTTTAATGATTAATTTTACATCATGTATGATTTATTTATTCAATTCACTACTTAAGAATTAAATTGTAAATTTGGATGAAATTAGAAGTTTTAGAACTCTCAAAATCACTTATAGATGCTTGATCTAATTTTGCATTTTTCTTTTTTGTTTTCTTTTAATTAAAAAAGTGGAGATTCAAACCTTGTAATTCATAATAAAAAGATATATGCCTAAATCTGTTGATGAATAGCTAGAGTTTAGAGATGTTATGGAAGTATATAGATTTTGTAATTAATAAAATACAATAATAAAAAGTCATATCTACATCCATTAGAAAATTATTGATAGTATTGATATTGTTGCCACTCGAATTTTGTTTACGCTTGTTATTGTCTCAGGCTCCACATGGATTTGACCTTTTGTTCGCTTCTCTTAGTATGATCTCAAGTTTAGAATTGAATTGCAAAAAGAGATCATCATATTGATGTATTACCTAGTTTAACACACTCTGATGACTAAGTTAGTACATGTAATTGTTGGGGTTAATGCCCTAAAGTCTCGTGTCCTGTAGTTTGTAAAAAGTTTGTACGAATGCTTGTGATGTATAATATACGATATTTGCTTCACTTCTTGATTTTGCTCAGTTGAATGTTTTATTTGTTTTACCACAAACCAATAAACTAAAATCCCTGGTTGTCTATATGTAACTTAGGCATATATGTGGTGACATACAAGTGGATCATGTCTTAAGTGATAACCAAAATGGTCTGTAGTATATGGATATAGAAGGGAAACCTTATCCTAGTAACACTACGGATGCGGCCCGCTTTGTGGAATTGTTACAAGTATTGTGACTTGTCACAGATGGTCTGATTTTGATCATTCATATAGGGGACATGCGAGCGGGGGCATCCTATAGAAAGAGTTTGTATAAGACCTTACCATGAAGTGTTAACGTCTCGTTATATAACACCGTTCATGACAGAGACTTCACTTCACTAGGATGACCATAGGTAACATAACCTCAATCCTGAGTGAGTTAAGTGTTGGGGTTGATGCCCTAAAATCTCGTTTCCTGTAATTTGTAAACAGTATGTACGAACATTTGTGTTGTTAATATATGATATTTACTTCACATCTTGTATTTTGCTTGGTTAATTGTTTTATTTGCTTTACCACAAACTAATAAACATAAAATCCCTTGTTATCTGTATGCGACTCAAGCATGTATGTGGTGACATACAAGTGGATCATTCTTGAGTGATAACCAAAATGGTCTGTAGTATATGGATAAAGAAGGGAAACCTTTTCCTGGTAATGCTACGGATGCGGCCCACTTTGTGGAATGGTCACAAGTGTTGTGACTTGTCACAGATGGTCTGATCCTGATCATTCATGTTGAGGACATGCGAGCAAAGGCATCCTATACAAAGAGTTTGTATAAGACCTGACCACGAAGTGTTAACGTCTCATTATATAACACCGTTCATGATAGAGACTTCACTTTGCTAGGATGACCATAGGTAACATGACCTCAATCCTGAGTAAGTTGGGAACTCCTACTATTGAGGGTGGTCCTTTGATTTGTATGGGTGCGAGTGGCCAGGTCGCCGATTCAAACCTACCATTTTAGGGATTCGTCTGATTTGGAAGCTGTGAACTCAGCTACACAAGACGAAACTCACTCCTTCCCCGAGGCAGGGGTAAGTAGAAAGATGGCTCCCTTAAGGGTTGATTTTGGAGCTTGAACGATGTGGCGCCACACACCTTCTGCTGACCCGAGAGGTGTTCACACATAGTTGGACTATGTTGTATTGTTCATTAGAGGAATTAGTGGTACTTAAGGAGTGAGATGTAACTATAGGGGAAAAACGGTAAATTGGCCCAGCTAAATTTACGAGCATCCGTGAAAGGTCATCGTACTCATTATTGGTTATATTCGATGGACATATATATCTGTGGTAAGAAGAGTTCAGCTATTGGTCTTTAATGGAATGCCTGACAGTTAACGGATGGTGGATCTTGTGGTTAAAGAGTTTAGTCAGCTATTCACGTACCATAGAGCTTCGAGTCACAAGTCTATTAGGTCCCTTGGGTAGCTTGGATAAAGTCGACAACCAGTATTTGGGTTAATTTAAAATGTTCAAATTGACAAGAGGAAGTTTGATTATATATGATATAACTGGACTGGGTAATTATATATGATATAATTGGCAAATGTATGAGATACATTATATTGGAGGAAATTAGATATAAATATGATTTACATCAAGTAGAGGAGATAATACTATAGTAGATATGTGATATCAAACTATGGGATATAAATATAATATGATTATATTTACCAATTAATTAATTGATTAATTATATGATAATTAATCTTTTTTCCACGTTTGGACGTGGGTTAGTGGACAACATAGGTTATGATAACTGATGAGTAAAAATGAAAAAAGTTTTCATTTTGCATCGTGCAATTGATATTCATTCTTCTGCCCAAAAGATTTCGTGAAATGATCGCCCGAGAGCCTATACGATAGTTGCTTCTCCACCTAAACGATCGTCCACCTCGCGATTTAACTAAACGATCGTACATCTTTTCCTAAACGATCGTTCAACATTTCCTACACGGTCGTGTAGCTTCTTTATGCGATAAGTACTTTGCTATACGATAGCATTGTTTTCTCTCCCACTTACTTATCGCTTACACGACTCGTTTTTCCTGCGTCATCTACCAAATTCACCAAAGCCCACCCTTTGGGTTTTCACTCTAAGAATACTCGGGGCTCATTAGTGGTGGTGTTGTCCTCATTGTGGTGTTCGTGTTTGCGTTGATTGTGCTATTGCAGTCGACGTTCCCACTGGGCATTGGTAGATTTTTTGGAAGGTTCTGCTACGTTAGAGTTCTAGAGTTTCGAAGACGGTCTTCAACTGGTATGGAACTCTTTCCCTTATATTTTTGTAGTTCATAGCATGCCGTTAATTAAGTTTTGATTGCATAACAGTATGTGTTATATGTATATTGTTCGATTTCAATCACTGTGAGATCGGAGCGATCCGAACACACTCATGGAACTCTCGGTATGAGATCCTACATTAGAAACTCCTGCCATTGAGGGTGGTCTTGATTTGCATGGGTGCGAGTGGCCAGAGCGCCGACTCAAACCAACCACTTTTGGGATTCATCTGATTTGGGAGCTGGGAACTCAGCTTCACAAGATGGAGTTCACTCCTTTCCCGAAGTAGGGGTAAGTAGATAGATTGCTCTGTTAAGGGCTGATCCCGGGGCTTGAACGACATCGCATCATATATCTTCTCATGGTCCGAGAGGTGTTCACACATAGTTGGACTATGTTGTTGTTCATTAGAGGGATCAGTGGTACTTAAGGAGTGAGATGTAACTATAGGGCCAAAACAGTAATTTGGTCCAGGTGTACTTACGAGCATCTATGAAAGGTCATCGTACTCATGATTGGTTATATCCAATGGACACATAAATATATCTGTGGTAAGAAGAGTTCAGTTGTCGGTCTTTAGTGGAATGTCTGGTAGTTAACAAATGGTGGATCTTTTGGCTAAAGAATTTAGTCAGTTATTCACGTACCATTAGAGCTTCAAGTCATAGGTCCATAAGATCCCCCTTGGTAGCTTGGATAAAAGTTGAGAATCAGTTTTTAGGCAATTTGAATTTTTCAAATTGACAAGAGGGAGTTCGATTAAATATGATATAATTACACTGGTTAATTATATATGATATGATTGACTAAATGTATGAGATACATTATCTTGGAGGAAATTGGATATAAATATGATTTATATCAAGTAGAGGAGAAAACACTATAGTTGATATATGATATTAAACTATAGGTTAATAATATAATATGATTATATTCATTATTTAATTAATTGGGTGGTTATGTGATAATTGGTCGAGTTTTTCTCCGAATTCGTGCGAAAGTGGGAAGTTCGAATCAGTTCTTGTAACTGAAGATTAAAAATGAAAATAGTTTTCATTTTAAAAGAGATCCGAAAAATTTCTCATGATGTGAAAGTATACGATCACATAGCGTTGAGAGCCTATACGATAGTGCCCGTCTTCCTAAACGATCGCACACCCGTGTACTAAACGATCGATTTTAATTCATATATAATTGCACACCTGTGTTCGATTATATATGATAATTGGTATAGGCAAGAAAATCAATTTTACTTCAAAAAATAGTACTAGAATTCCGATTCTAGTGATTTAGAAGAAGAATTTCAACATACTAAATTTGTCCATGCTCGATTTTCTCAAAGTTCATTATCCACATTGAAAATTGGATTCTAGTGATTCTAGTGACTCCGATGATGTTTCTAAGGCAATTTGGAATGGAACAAGAAGGAAACAATATCAAAAAAGGCCCAACGATCCAATCAAATCTATATTTCAAGAAACCAACGTAAAGATATAATAAATCAAGAGTGTGTGCATGTGTATATATATACAGGGATTTCTACATAAATGGCCTTAAAAATATGCCCATATTACGTTAATGTCTTAAACATTACAAAAAGGCCTATTGGCCTTCTTATTTGTATGGCTATTTAGAATTTAGCCTTCATCTACGTTATATATATATATATAACTCTCTCACCCCCATGCTTCAAGGCAAGTATTCCTCCCCTCTCTCTTTTCTCCTTCTCCCTCCTATTTTTTCTCCCTTCGGTGGTATGAGTTACAGGCAGAAGACGAATGGCGTGGGGCGATCCGTCGACGAGGCAAGCATGGGACGACAAGAACAACAATGGCAAACTCGAAGCGAACAAACGACAATGACGGATTCGGAACAAATGAATGACGACACAAGATTCAGAGCAAATGAACGGTGACGACGGACTCGGAGCAGATGAATGGCAGACAAGATTCAACTTTTAGTTTTATTTTTCCTTTTTTTTTATATATACTATGATATATATGTGTTGGGATTTGTGTCATAAATTTCTTGTAATCTCGTAGTTTGTAAACTTTATATAAACATATTATTGTTAATAAAATAAATGTTATTTTATGTAAATAAGTGTTATTTTATAAGCATATACTCAATCCAATAAACTAAGATCCTAGGTTATTTCATGTAATTTAAACAAGTATGTAGAGACATACAAGTAGATCTTATTTAACTAATAACCTAAATGGTTTGTAGTAGATGGATAAGGTTGGATACCTTATCCTGGTGACACTACAAATATGACCCGCTTTGTAGGTGTTACAAGTGTTGTAAAGTACTACAAATGATCTAATCCTAATCATTCATGTAGAGACATGTGAGCAAGGGTATCCTATACAAAGAGTTTGTATAAGACCGGACTACGAAATGATTAGACTCTTTATATAACGTCGTTAATAATAGAGACTTACATTTCACGAGGATGACCATAGGTGACATGACCTGAATCCTGAGTAAGTTGTGAACTCCTGCTCATGAAGTTGGTCATTTGATTTGTATAGGTGAGAGTGGTCAGATTTCCAATTTGATCAGCCTACCATTTTGGGCATTCTTCTAACTGAGGAGCTGAGAACACAACTACACAAGACGAAATTCACTCCTTCCTTGATGTCGGAGTAAGTAGATAAATTGCTCCCTTAAGGGCTGATTCCGGGGCTTGAACATAGTGGGCACACTCTCTCTTGGCCCGAGAGGGACTTGGCCATAGTTGAACTATGACTTATTGTTCATTAGAGGAATCAGTGGTACTTAAGGAGTTAGATATAACTACAGCGAAAAAACTGTAATTTTGGTCCAGCTGTAATTACAACAATTTGTGAAGGATTATATCACTGTTGATTGGTTATATCCAATAGACACATAAATATATCTGTAGTTCGAAGAGTTCAGCTCTCGATCTTTAATAGAATGACAGATAGTTAATGGATGTTAGGTAATTTAATTAAAGAGTTTTATTAATTATCCAAATACCGTTGGAACTTTAATTTACAGGTTCATTAGGCCCCCTCTGTAGCTCAATAGGGATTTAATTAAGAATTAGTTTTGGATTAATTTAACGTATTCAAGTTAATTGAGGGAATTAATTATATATGATTAATAAAATTGATTATATATGTGATATAATTAATATGATGTATTTGATACATTATAATATAAGGTAATATGAGAGGGATTTGAATATGATTCAAATACTAATTATATGAATGAGATTCATATAATTAAATTTAATATAAATATGATTTATATTAAATACTATAAATAAGTTAAGAAGAATTAAATATTTGAATATGATTCCAATATTAATTATATGAATGAGATTCATATAAGTGAATTTGACATAAATGTGATTTATATTAAATGTCATGTATTGTTGAGAGAAAATAAAACCTATAGGTTATGTTGTATTTGATGCAATATAAAACTATAGGTTATATGTTATATTTGATATAACATATAATGTATATATATATATATCGAAATTAAATTAATTAAAGGGAAGAAGTTACAACTCCCTCTTTTCATTCTCTCAGTCAATTACGTGGGTTGTGGAAGAATATGATTCATCTTCTTCCACAATTCTCTTTGTGAGTTGTTTGCTCTGGAAAAAATTTATAGAGAAGAAAATTTCCTCTCTTCCCCCTCTCCATCTCCTTTCCTCTTCTAAAACCCTAAGGCAAAGCCCATACCTCCCGCCATTCTTAAACCCTAAGGAGAATACAGGAGGCTCCGTTTGGTGGTGTCCTTTTTTGGAAGAAGAGATCTATTTGAGGGAGTTCTTCACTACAAGAAAAAAAGGCTCTTCTGACGCCTAAAACCACCGTCGAGAGTTTGATCGTTGGGAGATAGGGTCTCTGTCTACGACGTAAGAGAAGCGTCGAGAGTAAGAAATAACTCCCGATGCCATATACTAGTCATCGAGAGATTGGGTCTATTTTCGGATAGTAGGACATTACCCGTCGAGAGTTTTAGGAACTCCCGTCGGGCGGACCTCCCGATGGCTATCGTATGTCGTCGGGAGATCTAGTATAAAATATCAGATCCCCTTATTCTTCTTCAAACCCTAGCAGCCCACCGTCCTAAATCCCCTTCTTTTTTATCGTCTATTCGGTAAACTCTAGCAAACCGTTGATCGTTCGTTCGTCGATCGTTTGCCTGTGCGCGCCCCTCACGCCTCATGCCTCATGCTCGTGCGCGCGCTACATGCCTCATGCCTCACGCACATGCACTTGCCCACGGCTCACGCCGTCACGATAGATCTGCCCGTTCGCCACCGCTGTTGAACTCGTCATCGACCAGCTCCGCCGCCAATTCGACCTACTCCACAGCCGCCGGTAAGTACTTCATTCACCGATCTGTTTATTTAATATACATATTGTGATTGAAAGTTTTCTTTGATTGTTTTTGTGGATAATCAAAATCAAAATTCAATATTTATTTTGTTGTTGTTTTGAATATACATATTAATTTTGTTATTGCTATTGTTATTGAATATACATATTAATTTTTTTATTGTAATTATTATTGAATATACATATTATGATTGAAATTTTGCTTTGATTGTTTTGGGAGTTTGAATATAGTGGGAGGTTGCTGGCAGAGGCAGCGCCAATGGTTGGAGAAAAAATTATGGCGCATTGCTGAACTTTGAAATTGAATTGAAAATGTTATGATGCATTTTTATCACAACAAGTTTAACTCAGAGTATAAGGGTCGTAGGGAATGTGGGTGTATATATCTTTCATGAGAAAGAGGACATGGACAGAGTGTTTGGAGATTTGGAAAATCTAAAGGGTAGGAATAATTAATGAATTTAGGGCATATGAAGTGTTTTATTGGAGATCACAATGTCATTATTTGGGTGGAAACGTGTGTTGAAGTGGTTGAATTAATGCTTAGTTAATTTTTCCTAGAGTATGAGGTTTATTATTTGACTTGAATGTTATGAGGTAGTTGACAAGTGGTATACCTATGAAAAAAATGGGTTGTATTTGATATAAATTATATTCCACGGATGTTGTGTATACACAAGTCAAAGAAGCTATTAGAGGTTATTTAAAATTTTAAATTCTCTGAACGAACTTGGAATTGTTTGTAAAATTAATCAAAATTCATGCTTAATAAAGGTTTTGGATGAATAAAGAATGAATTAAAATAAGGATTAAGTTATCAATGGAGTATAGAGAAGGAGTATACCAGTTTTTAGATTTGGCGAAGTTTCATGTTAATGATTCCAGATGAATATGATGTCCATGCAAGAATTGTGTGAATTCAATTTGGGAAAAATTAGATATTGTGAAACGACATCTATTAACATATGGAATATCTCCCTCATATTATGAATAGATCTATCATTGAGAGCCTCTAAACTTATCTAGAGGTTTTGAAAGTCATACAACTCATTCAATACACAATAATGTTGAAATAGATAGTATATAGGGTAATGTTGTCGAAGAATATTTATGAAGTAAATAAGGGGTGGGTAGAGTTTGGTTATACTCGTTTTGTCATTGAACTTGGAATTTTTGTATGTTTATGGATGTTTATGAATGTTTGAACATGTGGTGAGGGGTGGGCCAAGTTTGGTTTAGATTGTTCTGGTAGGAAAGTTTGAGTTCTTTGTGTGTTCGTTCTTGTTTATGAAGTTTGAATGTTGTGGGGGTGGGGAATGAGTTGAACTTGTAGGTTTTTGTGTGTGTGTGTGTGTGTGTTTTTAATGTTTATGAGTGTCAGGAATGTCGTGGAGGATGGGTAGAATTAGGTTATACACATTTTTTCATTGAACTTAGAGTTTTTGTGTGTTTATTAATATTTATGAATGTTTGAACATGTTGTGGGGGGTGGGTCAAGTTTGGTTCAGATTTTTTAGGGGGGAAAGTTTGAGTTTTTTTTGTGTGTTCGTTGGTGTTTATGAAGTTTAAATGTTGTAAGGGTGGTTAGAGTTCGGTTATAATCGTTTTGGAGTTGAACTTGTAGGTTTTTGTGTGTGTGTGTGTGTGTTTTTTTTTTTTTTTTTTTTTTTTTTAATGTTTATGAGTGTTAGGAATGTCGTGGGGGATGGGTAGAGTTTGGTTATACTTGTTTTGTCATTGAACTTGGAGTTTTTGTGTGTTTATGGATGTTTATGAATGTTTGAATATGTCGTGGGGGGTGGGTTGAGTTTTGTGATACTCGTTTTGGATCTGAACTTGAAGTTTTTTGTTTGTTTCTGGAAGTTTATGACATTTAAATGTTTTTGTTTTGTCGTAGGATGTTGTTCGGAGATGAGGTTAGATGATTGTTGAAGATGTTGTATTCCAGACATTGTTTTCTTCTTTGTATTTCTGAAGACATATTTCATGACGTTGTTTTCATCTTATTTTTTTCATGAATTTCTGAAGACAAATTTATTTTATAAACTATCTTATAACTTTTCTTTTATTTGTTATAGTATGAACATCGTTTTGTTTGTTTTATTTATTATGTGAATCTGTTTGTGTTGGTTAATGATACTTTACAGGTTATTTAGATCAAATTTAAAAAAATTACAAATTACAAATTAAAAAATTTTAAAAGCCAATATTCAACCAGTGAAGGAACTTTTATAATTGAGCCATATGGAGTTCCATTAACTCCCGACGAATGGTACAACCCACTGTGGGCCTTCAGGAGTTCTTAGAACTCCCGACGTATAGAAGAGCCCCCGACGACGTATATTAGCCGTGCAGGAGTTCATGTAACTCCCGACGACCTATATTCTGCGTCGGGACTTTGTGAACAGCTCCCAACAGTCCCTTTCTGGCGTCGGGAGTTCCACTCCTGATGAATTTCTCTCGACCAAACTCTTGACGATCAGTAGTCGTCGGGAAAAGATCTCCTGATGCATTTTTCACCATTTTCGGCGATTTAAGGCGTCGAGAGAAGTGCGATTTCTTGTAGTGCTTCGAGAATCTTTCTTCAGAGGTAAGATCTTTATTCTCCGTTCTATCTAATGAGAAAAGCATGTTGTAAATTAAATTTTAATGCATAAGCCTTCTCTTTTAATTTTGTAATTCTTGTAAATTCTGTGAAAAATAAAAATTAGGACCGATCCTCGTATTTCGCTGCGTAAACCTTCAATGGTTTTCCCTTCAATATGTAATTTTTTTAGCTTCTTTAGGAAATTTGATAGATATTGTGGTATATGTATTCGTTTATTTGATATAAACGAGTGTTTTTCTTTTTATTTAAACTTCATGTATTATAATATATATACTGTAGTGTAAATGAAATTTATAAAGATTTATATACTGTGGTATATTCATATATTGGTAACATTGAGTCAATCTCTAATTTATAAACTGTAATATATTTCATATATTGGTAATGCCTAAAAAAAATTTATAAGATATATTTAAAATAGCTACGAATCCGTCAAAATATTCTAAGGTATATTTAAAATAACCATTAATCCGTCAGAAAGTTGATATGTAAAAACCAATGTAAATAAAAAATAAAAATTTCACTAAATGCTTTTTTTTCAAATTGGAAAATGGAACAAAATTACAATAAATGTATTTTCTCTCTCCAATTAATCTCATTATAAGAAATGTATTTTCTCTCCTCGTCACTAAATTAGCTTCAAAAATAGAAAAAATATATAAAAATCGAATATAAATAAATAAAAAAAGGATATAACGGTCTAAAATTAATCCTAAAAATTATCTTTGAAAAAAAATAAATGGTGAAATATTTATGAAATATAGGGTTTTCTTGAGGCCTTCTAGGTAGAAATCCTATATATATATATAAAACAGATTTCTCAATGCATGGGCGGCCCATGTTGGGACGTTTTCCCTTGAGGCCCATGTCCATACTATTTTTTAATTTAAAAAAATATGGGAATGAACAAAACTCAGAAAAATAATAATACCAAATAAAAATTTCTTCATCTACGTAATTATTGTATTAAGAAAATGAAATGATAACTATCTTTAAATAGTATTATTGAAGTTTTTCCATTTCTTTCCCCTCTCATTTTAATCGGTGGAAAGATTAAAATTTGACTCTTTTAGTTTTTGTCCAGACTATATAACTTCTCTTATTGTACTTGGTTAAAATATTTGTATTTATTATCCATATTCATAGTGGTTGTTCCAATGCACATATGACAAAAAATAAAAAATAAAATAATAATATAATTAACTTGATCTTGCATCTATAAATCGAGCAATATAATCAGCCAAAATCATTTGCACTAAAGTCACGGTTTGTTACTATTTGGCGGTGTTGAAATATGTAAGAGATACAGTCAATTAATTATTAAAATTTTGACTAGCATTTTTAAATAATTTTTTAATTAAAATTATGCGGACTTTTAACTTTTAGTAATTAATAAATAATTAATTCTACAAATTACTCGTTTTTCCAATTTTAAGTTAAATTATTACATTTTCACTCTTGCAGATGAAAAGTGGTAAACATGTTATCTTGTTTAGAATGATTTTTTAAAGATTTAAAAAAGCACTTTTCCATGTACATGTATCTCGATTCAAAACTTATAATATATTATATGTTATCAACTAAATTACTGTATTTAAAATATTTATTATCTTGTAATCTCTTCTCTTAAAAGTAGATATGGTCAGATTTTTTGATCTAGTAATGGAAGATTTGGTAGGGAATTAAAGTTACCTGTTGCTCTCCAAGAATAATTCTTGTTTGGCTAAGATCACATGATATATATATTAATTCATAATTAGACACACTAATTTTAGAAACTAAAGAGATTATGTGTTGAAAGTTCTTATTTGTATATGTATAGTATCATAGCTAATTCTCGTCCTAAGTTGTCTTGTAGTCGATAAATATTTAGAAAATGAAGAAATTAAGAGCTTTACTTTAAGACTTTAAACTTTAAAAAAAGATCAATGTTAGGTGGTATTTTCTTTTGAAAAGTATCAGAGAATGGTCGATAGAGTTAAAACAAGTCGAATGATTAGTCATACTTTTTCTTCTTCTATTCTTAATAGATATAAAACACTTTAATAAATTTAATAATATAAATAAAGGAAGATTTTCAAAAATAAAAAAGTGAAACTATTTATATAAAATAGCAAAATTTAATCTTCTTTAGTAGAGATTGATAAAAGTCTATCGTACTAATAAAAGTCTATCATTTATATTATGTAATAGATACATAGACGCTATAGAAGTCTATCAATATTTGTCAATATTTTTTTTTTACTATTTTGTTGAATAGTTTAATATTTTTTTTGTCTATGAAAATTTTCTAATAAATAACTAGGGTGGAAAATTGACATTGGAATTAAAAAAAAAAAAAAAAGGAAAAGAAATCTAGATAATCGAATTCGATAATTTATAAAACAAAGTAAGATTTTTTTTTTTCAGTCAAACACAATATTTGAGATGGAATTAGCCAAATTACTTATTAGCATAGCTGAATTGAGTTGACAATTTAGCATTTAACATACGTGACAATTTTTATTCTATTATATTTTTGCAATAGACAAGTAATTCTTTGGGTCTAAATAAATAAATACAGAAATTTGAAAATAAGGAATGTGATAAAAATAGAGTTGTATTTCATATTTTTAAATATGCATTTGAAACTTGATTTAAAATTTAAATTCTAATATAAATAATCTTTCAAAATGTATTTGATAATATATTAAATTATAAGACTAATTATAATTATTCACTGAATATTAAATTGAATATAAAGTATTACTCAACTTATTTTATGTAAAAAAATGTATAATTATTATTTTGTAATACTATATAATTATTAAACATTTTAATTCAACAAAAATAATCGAGTTTATAATATGAAATATTATATTTGTTTAAATAAAGAGTTTTTCAAAAGCTGTTTTTATTTTACTATAAGAGAGATGGATAGTACTAGGGATGTTCAAAAAATCTGATGATCTAATAAAATCGATCAACCCAACTCAATCCATACGGTTTGGGTTGGATTGGATTATCAACTCATTTGGGATTGGGTTGGGTTCAAATAAATGAAAATTTTATGGGTTGAGTTGGTTCATGAGTTCATCTAATATAATCCAAACTACAAATTCGAGTTTATTATTTATTTTAAAATATATATTTTTTTTGTTACTTATAATAGACTTATTTATACATATATTGATTTTAATTTTATTTAATTCAAATATTTTTTGAATAATTTATTCACCAATCACTCTTAAGTACTTTCTTTGCACTTTACAAAGAAAATTTTCACTATATAAATTAAAATTGAATTGTTAATCTTAATTCAATATATGAAAATAATTAAATTAGATTTTTACATATTTACGTTTTGTTTCTTTTTAAAACAAAATTTTAAATAAATGAATTAATCCGAACCAACCCAACCACAATCTAACCCAAATATTTTATAGTTGGGTTGAGTTTATTTTTAATAAAGACTATTTGGATCAAAGAAATTTATAACTAATCCAGTAAAACTCATTTGTGGCACCATGGTTTTGGAAGTAAAGAATGATGTGATATGAGATGAATTTAAATGGATTTTATTATTGCAAGTTGCTAACGAGGATCTAATATAACACTAAACCAGAAAATATATATAATATTCCACAACTCTCGGGCAACAATCAATTATGGGGAGGATAATATATCTACACTACGTTTATTTGTGCAGTTCATACCAAAAAAAAAAAAAAAAAATACAAAAAAACAATATTTTTATTTCTTTCTGAAAAAAAAATTGAATGTAAAATTAGATGCGACCTAAACCGCATTTACTCTTTATCATTATTTTAATTTGAAGAATGAATTAAGGAGATTGAAGCAGCACTTTATGGATCAAATTGTCGAGATTTTGCCAAGATGAACCGGAGTGAGGCACTGCCGCATCGGCCGCCAGTTTCTTCCATTGTTGAGCTCTGTTTCTCATCTCTTTTCCTTTCTCTCCTCCCATTAACTCCTTAACCTGCTTCTCGATTTCTTGTCGTTTAACATTGCTATCAATTTCCATTCCAATTCCCCATTCTGTGCAACAATATCTACAATTCGTTTGCTGTTCGGCGAAGAACGGCCAGCAAATCATCGGAACTCCGCTCACTATGCTTTCCAATGTCGAATTCCATCCGCTGTGAGTCAAAAACCCGCCGATCGCCGGATGTTTTAGAACCTCTTCTTGCGGACACCAGTTTGCTAACATCCCTCTTTCTTTCGTCGCCTCCACGAACTCCGGTGGTAGCACCGCCGTCTCCCCCGCCACTAGATCCGGCCTAATGACCCATAAAAATGTTTGTTCACTGTTTGCGAGTCCCCACGCAAATTCCTTCAATTGATCTTCGGTCATTACTGTGATGCTTCCTGTGTTAACCATATAAAATAAAATCAATTTACTTCTAATTAATCTAACATAATTTGCTCTTGGAGCTTAAATTTTGCAATGCCATTTTTTTTTCTTTCATAGCTAGCTAAAATTTAATATTCACTCTGTATAACATTGATTTAAAAAATCATGTCAATTTTTAAAAATTGAAAAAAAAATTTAAATTTTTTGTTTTTGTATCTTAAAATTTTGGTTAATAATTTAACTCTTATATTCAAAGATGCAAACCATTATAATAAATTAGGAGAACTTTTCAAAGAAAAAAAAATCTAAAATCAAAGGAACTTTAGTTTTTTCTTCTTTTTTTTCCAGTTTTTTTTATTGGTCTTCTTATAATTTCTTAATTTATGACGTATAAGTCTTTAAAGCCATTTTTTTAATTAAGAAAAAAAGTATTTTAACTTTGAAAATACTCCTAACAAATAAGTAACATAATAAAAAATCAATAAGTAGCGTTAATAAATTTAATTTTTAAAAACTAAATAATTATATAAATAGTCTATGACAATTTATCAAAATGAAAAACAAAGATTAAAAGCTTAAAAACATTTTAAAGCATCATTCAAAAGAATTAAACATATAAACACTATTTTCACCGATGTGTTTTCTAGTTGATTTAGGAATATTTTCAAAACATAGATTAAGTTATGAAAACTAAAAAAATTAAATCCTATTGGATCAATTTCGATTTTTAGATTTTAGATTTGGCAAATTCAACTTATTAGTACTAGTTGTACTTAATTTTTTTTTTTTTTTTTAAAAAAAAAAATCATGCTTTTGGCTAGTGAATAAACAAAACCAGTATAATAATTTTCAAAACCAGAAAAGAAATAAGAGAGAAGATTAAAGTTTTGAATTAAGTAGTAGTACCGAAGTTGACGTAAACGACGGAGTTAGGGGACATTTGGTCAAGCCATTGAAGGCAAGTTCTGTCTTCTTTCCACAAGTTGGATCCAAGAGACTTCAATTCAGAATCATCAACTTGTTGTTCAAGGAGAAGTTGAAGAGGACCAATTGAGAAAACAGGAGGCAACAAAGAAGAAACAGCTTCCAAAGCTGCTTGTTCTAATGAAGCTGTTGTGTTCAAAACAATGGCTGATGCTCTTTTAGCTCTTTTTGTTTCACTTAATATGAAATCAATCATTCCATCTTCGGGATCTGTTGTTCTAATAAATGTTGGAATATCCCTTAATCGAATATCTTTCATTCCTGGAATCCAATCTATTTTTGTATCCAAATATTCCTTGTTGCTTAAATAGCTTTCATCTGCACACACCAGCACATCAAACATAAACAAACAAGTTTCTAACATCACGTATCCTTTCGTAACGGTTTGGTTTATGGAAAACTTAATCCTGTTTTTCGTTATTGATTTCTTCGTCATGTTGTCTACTTTTGAAGAATAATTTAAGCTCTCTTGATTCTTAATTTTAAAAATTAAGCTTATAAACAATAATTTATTTTAATAAATTTATTTATGTCTTCTACTTTTATTATATAATTTAATTTTTAAAATCCAAATAGTTGTGAAATGGGATGATAATTTTCAAAATTTTGAGATTTTTCTTAAAAGAAATAAAATTGCACAAGGATCCAAATAATGTATTGATCCTTATCACAGTTCAATTCCAATTCATGAAATTTATTATTATTATAATTAAAAAGAATGAATAGTGACAAGAACAGAATAAAATAAAAATGGTACCTTTGAAAGGAGTGTATCCTCTGTCAACAAGTTGTTGATAATGAACATAAGCCAAAAACCCACATGCACTAGTTGTCCAAAACAAAACTTCAGGAACTCCAAGCTCCTCTGCCACGTCGAGGGTAAAGCTCATAACCCCATCAGACACAATACAACTCACCCTTGGAACATTGGGAGAACAATTCAGCTTTGAAACGAGCTGCTTAAAGGGTTGCAAGCACAACCGTCTCGTCGACTGGCACAACGACGGAATATCTTGAGTGGCGTCGACGTCGGTCGGGGGAAGACCATCGGGAATGGACTCGAATCGAAATGACGAAAGACCATCGAGAGCGGTGGGGCCTCGGGACTTGAGGAGACGATGGTGGTTGAAGTCGGTGTTGACGAAGGTGATGTGAAAGCCATGGGAATGGAGAAGCTTGGCTAGCTTCAGCATGGGGTTGATATGGCCTTGAGCCGGATATGGAATGCAAACAGCATGGGGTTTTTCAGAAATGGAAATAGAACCCATTTTTGTTGTTGTTGCTTTTAATGTCGAATAGAGAATTTGAGAAGGAAGTGTTGTGAAAAATGGTAGTGTTTTAGGGGGTTTTTATAGGGAGAGGGTCTTAAAGAGCATTATGGGCTGATTATTAGGCCTATTTGTTCACTTTTGTGTTTGGTCAATTATATCGGCCTTAAAATATAAGAGAGATAATATATGGAGAGAACTAGAAACTCCTAATTTCTCTCAAAGGATACAAGTTTGACTTGTAAGATTGCACAACTCACCAATTACGAAAGTTTTCAATTTCCAAACCCTTTTTTTTTTCCATTTCATTCTTGGTTATATAAATGTTTTTTTTTTTTTTTTTTTAAACTTCAAATAAGGGAGGTAGAGAGGTAGGCGAGCGCATAGAGAGGTGGAGAAATTATTGGAGCAAATCAAATCACCATAATTTAATTTATATTCATTGATTACTAATTACATATGATCACATCGTCGCATGTGATATTTACTCAATAAAATTTGTCACATAGGTGCATATTGAAGAATATTTTGCATGGACATCACAATAAGTAGGAGTTCGGTATTTTGTTTTGGTTGGCCTTAATTTAGTGGGGCTACTTATTTATTATGCGTGTTTGGCACATGCGGTTTAAAAGTGCTAATTAGGGGGATAATTTTTTGTTTTTAAAAATAGTAAATAATGGTATTTGTAGTTTTTGATTAAAACTTTAGAAAGTGTTTAGAACACATAGTAGAGTTGGAAGAATATACTTTTTTAACTCACTTTCTGTTTAGTCCATGATATTTTATTAACCACTTATTTTTTTTTTATTTTTTTTATAGGCAGTTGAAGTTTGAACACCTTTAAAGCTATTTCTGAAAAAATTACAATTCTCCCTTTCGACTGTTTTGTTTCCTCACAGCTTCTTTCCTTTTCCCAACGTTTCGTCTTCATCCCATATCTGTAACCTTCTCCATATTTGAAACCCTAACCACCTTGTTGCTGTCGTCACTCTGTTTTCATTTTTGTAAAGATTTTTCAAGATCTGTAATCTTCTCCGTATCTCTCGTTGTTTTTTTTTCCATCTCTGTAACCTCCTTTTATATCCTTGCATATTTTCATATGCTAAAGTACTTGTTCACTGTGGTATTTTTGTCCATATTCATGACTCGTAACCATCTCAATCCATTATGGTCACATACTCTTAGTTATAAGTCTCGATCATCAAACTCATCCATCTTAGAGATGAAAAAACAATGGGCAAATGAACGTGATCCTAAACTCAGTCCATCCTTGTGTTTCCTCAAAGATGAATGATTTTCTTTTACCTAATTTTCAAAGAAAAATTGAGGTTGTTGTTTTGCAAATGTTCCCAGTTAAGGTTTCAAGACCGGATTGTTTTCCAACTATTTTCTATATTAAAAAAAAAAAAAAAATTGGGACGTAGTGGGTTAGAAGACTACAAGTGAATGTTTGGATGTTTTGAATAATTCCAAGCGGGAAGCTCTAACTCTTATTTGTGTTTAGTTTAGGTAAATAATTCACATACTAACTTAAACATTGTAATATACTTGATTCAGTATTACAATATTGCGAATATTCTTACATAGATGAATCCAAATTAGAATAGTGAATCAAAAGAGCATCCAATACTTACTAATATATATTAGATTATATTAAAAAAATGAAATCGTTGTCAAACGAATTAAAGATATTTTTTTAGAAAAAATGGAGATTTAAAATATAGTTTGAATTAATTTTCATTTTCTAAACAAATGGCTAAATTGGACGGCGAGAAAAAGGGAGGCTGGGAATTGGGCAATGTAAGATACCGACATACCCAAATATCGAGGCGGTTCCACAGACCATAAAATAAATGCATTTTGAAATTTGTATAAAATAAAAATAATCAGACAAAATTCACACTACTTTCCTTAAATTGGTGTAACATATTAATGTTTTTTTTTTTTTTTTTTTAAGTTTAAATCTTATTTGTTCCTTTTTAGATTTAAATATTTTTTTCAATTTTATTCTATTTTGGTTTTTAACTTCTAAAAAAAAAAATGTTCCTTTTAAAGAGTTAACAAAAAAATGTTCCTTTTTAGACTTTAGATATATTAAGCAAGATGAAGGTAAAGTAAAATACTAACAACTAACACATTTAAATATTGAACGACCAAAATTTTAGACTAAAAACGTCTTTTAAATTTTCTCGCTTGGTGACTTTATTTAAAATTGAAACTCAAGATTTATTAGCATAGTTAACTTATTTGGTAGTATAATAGTCGATTTGCTATTTTGTTAAAGAGCCAATAAAAAGGATTGAAATAATTAAGTACTTTTTAAAAGTTTAAAGACTAAAATGAAATATTTTAAAAGTTTAAAGATGAAAATAAAATAATAGATTCAACTGGAAAATCTGTCCATGCGAGGCATTTAAAAGAATAAAAGGAAAAAAAAAATAAAGAGAAAAAAAAGATTATGTTGCTTTAATGTAGGTATTTAATTTGATTTCATATGCAATGATGTCATTCCATCTCTATAATAAAGATCTGTCGGCCCCAATATAATAAGCTTTATTAAATGCTATGTTTTGGCTAATTTTTTTAATACTTAAAAAGGATAAACATTTTGATTATTCAATTTGATCCACTTGATGAGATTCATGTGAATATCTTTCAATTTATTGAGAGAGATTTTAAGTTCAAATAATAGTAAAAAATAAACCCAATTAAATTACAAATTTGAGGTTTTTTTTTAAATTTAAATTCTCATTTTAGGTTTTAAGTTCTCAATATATTTATTTTAATTCTCATACTTGTCATGTTTTGTCACTCAAATGAGCTCCATGTCCCACTTTAGCCCAAATATTTATCACCATAACATTGACCTTATTTATTTTAAATAAAATAATAATTAATGAAAATAATTATTTTCTAAATAACAGACATTATGAAAATTTTAAGAACTTAAATAAAATAAGTTTAAAAACTTAAATATCATAGTCATATTAACATTTTTTAAAAAAAATTTTAAAAAATGATTTTAGAAAAATTTAAAGATTAAAATATAATAATTTTAATGTAGGATTGTATCAACAGCAGAAGAAGAACAAGGATCATCTAAGCATTCAAATTCACTAATTTTGGCATAATATAAAGCATGCTTCTGTAGAAAAAATTGGTTTCAAGACATACCTCTTGTAGAACTTCTTCAAAGCTTCTTCTCCAGCTGCAATTTTCTCCATATCTTATTGTAGACCACCTCAAGATCTTTCCCGCTATTCCCTTGGTGCTCTAGATTGAGTTATGGGACTCAAAACAAGCTTGAATCAAGGGATGAAGGAGAAAAGCTCACTGCAGCAACCTTGTTGAAGAACCATTCTTCAAACCAAATTTTCTCTCAAAATTCTGTAGATTGTATGCCCGATTTTCACTCCAATCTCTTCATTATATTGCAAATCAACATGCAAAGAGAAGAGTTGCAACTCATGCTTGGAGAAGACAAGGCCAAGATGTTGCTTCATGTGTGAGCTACTTCAAAGATGGATAATGGAAAAACTCATTTTTCAATTTTGGGTTTTGATTTTCCAATTTTCTAATTTTATCTAAAAATCAAAATTTGATTTTAAGAAATGAAAAATTTAATTAATTTCATAAATTAATTATTAAATAAAACTTAATTAATTTAATATCAAATATTAAATTAATTTTAACACATATCCATCTTTATATATTTAAATCATATTTAAATATATAAATTCTCCTATTTCGTTTATTTCTAAAATTAAACATAATTATATCTCATATAATTACTAATTCCCTTAACTCTAATTTGAACGTTTCAAATTAACTTATCACGTTATTCTAGAACTAGTTCGTTACGAGCTAGTAGTGGGACCTCGCAGACCTACAAATCATGGGCTCCAATGATCCGAGATTAATTGGCTAAACTCAATAGACCGGATTAATATCTATTCATTAACTAATGGGTCATACCACTAAAGTCCATAGTTGCACTCCCCTATTATGTTCACATGATTTAACCATAATCAGCAAGTCGACCCTTCACAGATTGTTCGTAATAACGGCTGGGTCAAATATCCGTTTTACTCCCGAGATTACGTCTTATTCCTCAAGTCCCTACTGATCCTCTAATGTACAACTGGTTTGTGATCCAATCACCAAACCAAACTCTCTTAGCATAGTGAGAGGGTGGGGGCCCCTTGTTCAAGACTTGGATTCAGTACTTGAGAGAACAACCTTTCTCCTATCCTTAAACCGGGTAGGTGTGAACTCCTTCTTGCACTCTATGTCCCCAGCCATCTATCTGGTCTTATCCCTGAAATGGGAGTCTTATTGAGCTGGCATTGTTGAGCCAACCCTTAACTATGCAAATTTAAGGGCAATCCCAAATAAATAGGAGTTCATAGTTAGCTCAGGATTAAGATCGAGTTACCTAGGTCATCTAGGTGAAATAGTCAGTCTTAAACAGTAAACAACGTTATAAAGTAAGAGTGACTTATTTCTTGATCCTGATCTTATGCAAACTCATTGCATAGGACGCCCCCACTCCTCATGTCATAACATGTACGAATTAGAATCACATCGTATGTAGTACTTTACAACTCTTTGTAACAACTACAGAGTAGGCCGCATCCAATAGTGTTACCAAAATAAGGTACCCAATCTCATTCATGTACCATGGATCATTTTGACTATTTATTCAAACCCGATCCACTCTTATGTCTCCATATAAAGTTTAAGTACTCATACAATAGTCATGAGTCTTAGTTTATTGGATTTAGACTTTCATACAATTTATGAGATCAATAACAAGTATATTGATAATAGAAAATGTTTATCATTTTATAAACGACGAGTTTTAGAACACAAAACCCAACATTTAAAACTTCAAAAAAAAAAAAAATCATACTAAAGTTGGATGGTCTAGAAAAATTGGAAGATTTTCGGATACCCAATTGAAATTATAGGAAGATGAGGGAGAAGATGAAGAGAGAGTGGTTTTCGTTTTTATTATTAATTTTATTATTTAGCAACTTTTAAACTTGTGAGCTTTAAAAATTTAGAAAAGTTATGATCTTATTGTAGTAAACAGAAATATATTTCTCAAAATTTAGGAACTAAAAAATTAATTTCGAAAATTACATAATCAAATAAATTTAGAATAAAAAAGAATAATTATTATTTTTGTGTGGGATTAGAGTCGATAAAACTTTTAAAAACACACGTTGAACAAAAACTACCGTATTTTAACAAATGGTTTCAAAATTAACATTTTCACAAAGCCCTAAAATGTGAACATTACACAACATTTCTTAGATTAGTTTTTTACTTTAAAAAATACAATTATATTTAAATATTCTCTCAAAAAGTTTTTTCACATGCTTGTATTATTATCGCATTATTTTCAAGTTCAACAAACCATAAATAATTATTTCAATCTTTCTGAACATAAATAATGTTCTCTTAAATTGTGTTTGTGAGTATTTTGAGAAATAGTGATTTTAACCCAAATTAATTTATTAAAAGTGATTTTTATATAATTATTTTTTATGCTTGGACACTTTTTAAAAGCAATTTTCAATTATCTTATTATTAATTTTGTTACAAAAGTTCCCAACCACTAAGGGACATGCTTTTGATTAAAAGTATGATAAATCATGTTAATATTTGGTTTTACAAAGAATTTAAATTTAACTAAAAGTATCTCTAAATGATTCATGTTTGTTTTCAAAGGTAGGTTGGAGATCATCAAATTATTAAAGAAAAAAAACATGAAGTTTGAGATAAAAAAAAAAATAGAGGCAAGAAAATTGTATAGAGAGAAATAAATGTTTAATAGAGAACAAAATAGAGTAATAGAGAAAATTATCAAAAAGAAGAAATGTCAGAGGCAAAGACTGACCACACCATGGAGGTTGAGGTCGAAGAGTCTATCTTTTGCATAGGGTGTGCCCATCACTCTTTCAAGTCCAAAAATCTCACATAAGTTCCAATCGAGTTACCAAATAATTGGATTTCGAAAAGGAAAAGAAGAAGACTTAGGTCAACCTCTTCTATAAATACATCTATGTAGATTGTAACTTGAATTCTACTCTTAAACTTCTAAGCTTTCATACCCTTTCACTCTCTTACTTAAACATTAGAGTGTGTGTGGCAAACACCACACTTTCTCTTTTGCAGGTCATATTTTCCTCTCTAAACAAATTCGACGTTGGTGCTACATGAATGGTAGTTGTGTTTCCTCTCTCCAGATTTTGGCATCAATAACTTTGAAAGAGAAAAAGTTAGAGGGAGAGAGAAACTAGATAGAGTTAAAAAAAAAACCATTGGAAGAGAGAAAAAAAAGTGAAAATTATTTTTTTTTTAAAGCATATGGTTTTTCAAATATAATAAAATAAACTAACTTATTTATAAATGTAGTAAGATTTCATTGTCTATCATGTTATATCGTGACATATTTTACTATATTTAAAAATATTTCTAGTAATTTTGACATTTAAAATTAGAGATAAAAGATTATAAAAATTTTATAGAGAAAATTAGGTAGAGGATAAAAATTAGAGAGAAATAAAGAAAAATATGGCAAAATTTTTTTAAAAAGAAAACTATAATTTTATGACAAAGTAAAGTGAAATTAGAAGATAATTTTTTTAATATGAAATAATAGTCTTTTTAAGAAGAAAAATTACCCATAAATATTATATCACCAGACTTAAAATATTGGGACATTCTGAACTAACTTACTTTGATACCATCTTAAATCACCAATTGATTCAAAAGGTTAAGCTAATAGGTGAAAGTAAATTTAATATTATATAATCTAACATTAAGTATGCCGAAAATAATTTTAATCATTCGAAAGTCACTCCCATATATGTCTTTAATAAGTTGAACTATGTATTATATGTGGTAAATCTTTTTGTATTATTTTAATAATGGGTTTATGGTGAGAAAACAATTTGCTTTAATTAAATGAAGTATTAAATAGAAGTATCATCAATTTCTTTTAATGTTAATTCAAGCTCAATTCAACATCAACGGTGGATTATGATCTTAACAATTGATTTATGCATAGGTCAATGTTATCGTATAGTAAAAGATTGAATCATCGATTTTGATGATAGCTGTTGATGTTGAAAAACAGATCAATTAGTACATTTTTAATGTGGAGGAAAAAATAATCCAAGTGCCCTAAGAAAAAAAAAGAAAAATGAACATCAGTGTATTGTCAGGCCACCGACTCTTTAATGCTCAAGTTAGTTAGAGATGAACGAAAGTAGTATAGAGTAGTTGCGAGTATTTTTAGCATACCTTTGACGAATGACTTCGACCACTTATATAGATTTAGTCTTATGTGATGATACTTATGCTCATAATGACCATTTTCTTTAATTCATGAAATCGCTAAGTTGTTAAACTTTTGGCAAATTCCACAATCAATCACCCATCCATTCAACTATGCATTAATTCATGTCCATTATGATAGTGGACCACTACTACTCAGCATAGTGTGGAGGTCCCATGGCACTGCCAAATAATGAATCTTCGATGGTAGTAGTAGGCATTACTAGGATCTTCATGGTACCACTAGACACTTAGTGGCACCATTAGCCATTAATATGGCCTCCATGGCACCATTACCTAGGGCCTACATGATATTACTAAGCTCCCCATGAGTCCTTGGTAATCTTTAAGCTCCTCATGAGTTGTATGAGCTACCATACTAGGCTCTCCACGGTAATCTCTAAGTCCCTCATGATGCTTCTGTGCTATTATTAATGCTTCCTCTAAGTTTTCTTTAAATTCTTTGTGGATCTTCTAAGCTATCTTGAAGATCCCTATAGGCTCTCTTAGCTACCATTAGGCTTCCCCATGGATCATCTGAGCTATCGCTAAGTTTCATCATGGGTCTCATGAGCTACATCTAAGCTGCTTATGGGTCCTCTAATATGCTATCTTCAAGCTCTCCATGTGTCTTCTAATCAGCTACCTTTATGTTCCCTCATGTACCCACTAAGCTATCTTTAAGCTTTCTTTGGATTATTTGGGCTACTTCTAGACTCTCGACCAATCCACTAGGATAGTTCTCCTAAGGCCATCAGTGTCTATTGGTAAAATGTAGGATCCATTCGCTTTAGTTTGTCATTTCGAACCTCTATCTCTATCTATAGGTGTTCTGTCTCTCTAAACTCTCGATTTCGAATCACTTTTTTAATCTACCCTTAACAATGTAGTAATAAATAATTGTACACAATTTAATTTAAGTGATAAATCAATTGGCCATAATATGTATTAGTGAAGATTTGAATTATTCGTCCGACATTTTATAATAAAGGTTAGGGACTTTAATTAGAGAATTAATGGATTTGTTAAAAATTGGTAGATATAAATGTTGTTTTTTTTTTTTTTTTTTTTGTTGAATCAATAAGAAATAAAGGAGTCCACTTAGACAGTTGATTTAATTAAGATGGAGTTGGTGGCAAACCAGGCTGCGGGTACGGATACTTAATGCATCACCCACACTTTACCCCATCTTTATATATCTTCTCTCGCTCTTCCTTTTCACGCGCATTTTAATCTTTTTTTTTATTATTATTATTCAACAAAATATGGGATGTAGATAGGATAATTAATGTTTTTTTTTCCACTTTTGAAAAAGGATAATTAATGTCTTAGTGATTGAGTTAGGCTTGAATTGATTTTTTTTAATTCTCACTTCGGTATAACACTATTTAGACTTAATTAGTAAAATATTAATAATTTTACAAGTTTTAATTTTGTATTTATCATCTAATTAAATTCTACAATATGAGGGGGGTTGCCTCCCTGGAGTCATAATACCACAATAAATTAGTTTTTTTTTTTAAAATTTATTTATTTGGTTGACGATATTAAAATTTCATTTGAAATTGTTGTAGCTTTTAAAATAATTATTGGTTAGAGGGTTTGATAAATGAATAAAAAAACTAAAATAGTATTTAGTAAATTTCAACTTAAACTTGAAAACGTAGGTTAAAGCGTTTGATACATGAATAAAAAAAACCATCTTATTCTAGATATAATAACTAAAATAAATTTATAATCAATTTTTTTTTAATTTTTTAAAATTTAAATTTTAAATAATTGTCTAATATGATAAATTTTGTTTGGTATAGACTAATTTTTAAATATTAAGAAAAATAATTTTATTTTAAAAAATGAATATGGTATTTTTTTTTTTAAGAAAATGACACATTTAACTCATGAAAATAGAAAATAAAATTTATTTGGTAAAAAATAGATAAAATATAAAATAAATCTTTTTCTAAAGTACGAAATTGAAAACTAAATATTAGTTAAGAAATTCTATCTCATTTTAGAAGAATCTAAAAGCTAGAAGGATACTGTTTTAAAAGTCAACGTGGAATTAATACTTTTTAAAAGTGATTTTAACAGATCTAATTTGAATGTGTTTTATCAAACATACACTAAAAGCCACACAACCGTTGGAAAAGGCTTTCCCGATGCTTTTTTTTTTTTTTTTTTACCGTCGACAAGGTTGTTGGTCGAAAAATTCTTATCACAATGGAAAAAAGTGACAGAAAAGTGGAAAGGCTTTCTCCCGACACTCATAGATTGACGTCGGGAGAAGTCACTTCTCCCTACCCTAAAAAATTGGATTTATGGCATCGGAAAAAGTGATTTCTCCCGACGGCCATATGATTGCGTCGAGAGAAATTGTCTTCTCCTGATGCCAAAAATTTGGTTTTTGGGTGGAGAGAGGTGGTTGCTCCCGACACCCACTTCTCACAATGCCAATATATGGGCATGAAGAGAAATCGAAATTGTGTACATGACATTTATCCCAATGCTAAGATCCTTAAGTTTTCATCGGGATAATCTATATTTCCCCACACAAATAAATTTGGGCATTAGAAGAGGTTACCTTTCCCTGAGCATAGTGTTGGAAAAAATCTTTAAAATATTTTATGCTAATATTGTTTTTCACGATGCCCTTAAATTTGAGGTTTAGATGAGGTTTTCTTTTCAAATTTAATTTTTATAACTTACTAAATATCAAACCTGTTTTAAAAATGTAGTCAAATAAACTAGAATCTTCAACATTTAATTAATTTTCTTCCATAATTTGACACCAAAATAGCATTACATATTATCTTCAATATTACAATATAATTAAGATATTAACACCAAAATAACATTATAGATTATTTCCAACATTATATAATATCCACAAAATATTAACATCAAATTAACATTATAGATCTAAAAATACAAATCTACAACCTAAATTTTGCTCGTCCAAAGATGCATTTTGAAGTTGATCCTTCGAGCTACCTACAAAATACAAATTAAAAAAATTTTAGTGTTACCCAAACTTAGACATAACTATGCATTTATCTCTATCTAATCTCAAACTAAATATAAGACTTGAACTTAAATTTAGTAACATAATATTATATACCAATCTCAAACTCAAAGTATTTATATATATATATCATCATAACGTCATAACATCATGACCGAATTAGAAGATGTCGTGCACCTTTTGCAACATTAATCGTCCTGCGAGCCACTCTTTAATAATTTTGGTCATGGTACTGATTTAGAAGAAGAAAAGCATATTACTTCACCCATAACAATTCATCTCAAACTGAAACCATCAACATGAATTGGCAAAAAGAAAGGGAAACTAATCATACCAAACAGCAAATCATCACAACCCCAAGTGTAATTAACTGAAAAAAAAATCAACACTAGAGAGTTGTTGTACATCCAATAGTCAATCAAACCAATTAAACTCAAACGTTCTATAAGCATTTTCTACCACCGTTCTAAAATACGAAATAAAGAATTTCAAAAAATCTTAATCAAGCTACGATCCAAGAAAGAGAAAGCATCTATAGTAAATACACAAGAGTTAATTCACCAATCAACCCACATATACATATTTTAATCTCAAACTCAATATATCATATACTAATCTCAATCTCAAGCTCGATGAAATGTAGAAACTATATTTTATATAACTTTAAATTTATGTTGTTACCATAATTACATGATAACAACATATACAATTTTCTAATTAATTTACTATCAAAGTTGAAGAGCTCATATCTATTTCGATTTATCTCTTTGTGATTTTATGAATGGTAAGATCATGACTTTCGAGTCATCCGTCATATTTTTTTATATCGTGTTTACAGCATTCAACTCCATCGATGGAAAATTAAAATCACAATCATAATCCAGTGGAAAAACATCCACCCAAGTATCACAAAATCAATAATTCTCTATAATAATAGTGATTAAAGGGCATATTTGGGTTTACAATTGTTGAAATAATCAGACTCCTAAAGCCTCCATTATGTAAAGCAATGAATGTATTTGGATAATAATTAACCAAAATAAAAATCAAAGAGAATGGATTATAAAATCATTAAAATGTTGTCTAAATGAAATGTCAATTATGACAGCAAAAAGTTTTGGTGTAAGATAAAATCCCAAATGGCAGCCTCTCAATAAGAAAAAGTAACACAATTGATGGAGCTTTGAACAAAATAAAGAGAAAATCAAGTTACAGAAAATCACAAAATTAGGGCTTCAAAACAAAAGTAAATTATCAGATTAGTATTTATTTTTATTCAGTTGTTGGGCTGTTAATAGTTACAAACAGTGTAACTAATATAAACGGACTATGTTAGTTATTTTGTTAAGGCTCATTTCTTCTGCATAAATAAATGGGCTATGTCCTTTTAATAAAATGAGTAAGGACAATTTTTTAAATACTCTTTGTATATGGTATTAGAAGTATTTTCCCTCTAATTTTTTTCACCCTTTCGTTCTTCCGTCTTCTTCAACCTCCCACCATGACCAACGAAGGCCTTCCCTTTGATACTCACGAACCAGTTAACCCTTACATCCTTCTTCCCAATAGCTCTTTCATGTCTTCGATTTCTCATAATCTATCCGATTCTTACATCAATCCTTCTTACCTTCATCACAATGACAATACCAGCCTTGTTTTAGTTTCAGAACTTTTGATTGAAGATAATTACGGTTCTTGGAGTCGAGCCATGATGATCGGTCTCTCTGTGAAGAATAAATTGGGCTTTATCGACGGATCTTTCTTCGTCCATCCGGTGATCTTCTTCCGGTCTGGATTCAAATTAACAATATTGTTATTTTGTGGATTTTGAACTTATTATCGAAGCCTATTTCTGCCAACATTCTTTTTGTTGATTCTGCACAAACCATTTGGCTCGACCTACAAGAACGATTCCAGAAGAAGAATGTCTCACGAATCTTCCAACTCCAGCGGACTCTTGCTACTTTGTCTTAGAATCAAGATTCCCTGAGTATGTACTTCACCAAATTCAAAACTTTTATTGATGAACTTAATAATTATTGCCATGATTGCAACTGTGGAACATACCACTATGGAGGACTTCGTGATATGGCTAATTTTCTTCAAACGGAGTATCTAATGGATTTTCTAATGGGACTTAACGAGTCTTTTTCTCGCGTTCGTGCTCAGATCCTCTTAATGGATCCTACTCCTTCAGTCACTTGTGCGTTTTCTTTACTACTTCAAGAAGAAGAACAGAGAGCCATTGGATCCTTTCCCTCTGCTCCACCTGCTGTTACTCTTGCCATTGCTGCCAATAACTCGAAGATTAATTCTTCCAAACAGCACAAGAATCGCCCTATATGTTCTCATTGTAACATTGTTGGTCACATGGTTGATTAGTATTACAAAGTTCATGGGTATCCACCTGGTTATAAAACTAAGCAGCAACAATGTCCTTCTAACAATGCTGTTAGTACCAACTCTACAAATTCAGTCACTGCTCTACCACTCAGTCCGTTGAATTCAAACACTGCTAATGCAATCCTACAGTGTCAAAACATCCTTTATCAATTACAGTCCCGATTATCAGCAACATCCTCATCCGGATCTTCATCAAACCTTTCGAATACTTCTTCAACCGACTCTTATGTTATAGGTACTCAATCTTCTTTTCAATGGATAATTGATTCGGGTGCATCTACTCATGTTTGTTGTTCAAAGAGTCTGTTTTCTACCATGACTGTTTGTTCCACATTTGTTACATTGCCTGATAAACATACTATATTAGTTAAGAATGTTGGAACAATTCCTTTTTCATCTGATTTAGTCCTCAGCAATGTGTTCTACTTGCCTGGTTTTTCGTTCAACCTATTATTAATAAGTGCTCTCATAAAGAGCTTGTCATCAGTGACTATTGAATTTAATTCTAATGGTTGCATAATTCAGGACAAGTTCACTTCAAGAAAGATTGGCAGTGCTAGTTTTTGGTACCTTGTTGAATCACATATGTGTTGTTACAAATAAAAAGGTTGTTATCTGGCATCAATAGGGTTGGTAACGGGGCGGGGTAAGGCCGGGGATGCACTCTTCGTCCTCGTCCCCGTGGAGATTTATAATCCTCGTCCCTGCCCCATTTCTCATTTTGGGGAGTCGGGGTCAGGGTCGGGGAATCCCCATTCGGGGACTGGGTCCCGCAGGGAAAAATTCATCGTTTATATTTATATTTTTAATTAATTCATTATTTAAAATCAATTAAATTTTGGTATCTATATTCAAATTTTAAATATTTAATATAACAAAATAGTATTATTATTATTATTATTATTTTATTTATTTAAATTAATAATTAAAAACATTTTAGATTTCATAAAAGGCTTAATATAATTATATTATGAAATAAATTAAAAAAAAGTTAAGAATAAAACAGTAGCTTTAAGCTACTGTTATATATATATATATAAATATTCAGGGTAGGTCGGGGACGAGGACGGGGTGGGGATACCGTCCTCGTCCCCGGTCGAGGACCCATTTTTTATCCCCGGTCAAATTGAGGATCGGGACGGGGACCCGTTGGGACTCGACCTTGTAGGGATTTTTCCTAACCCTAGACATCAAAGATTGGGTCGTCCTTCTACTGAATGCATCACTACTTTGTATAATGCTTTGAATTTGAGTCTTAATTCCCTTAAAAAACTTTCCCCTTGTAATGTGTGCCCTTTGATCAAACAAAAACATTTGCCTTTTGTTTCAAACAATTATTTGTCTCCTAATGCCTTTGATTTAGTTCATGCGAATATTTGGGCCCTTTTTCAACTCTTAGTCATGTTGGACATTCTTATTTTTTTGACAATTGTTGATGATGCAACTAGGTTTACTTGGGTTTTCTTAAACACAAGTCTGAGGTTTCTGTTATTGTTCCTCAATTCTTTAAACTTGTTGTCATTCAATATGACAAGAAAATAAAACAGTTCAAGTCTAATGCCCCTGAGCTAATGTTCACTAATTTTTTTTTTTTAAAGTTAATGGAGTTATACATCAGTTTCATGTGTAGCTTGCTCTCAACAAAATTCTGTAGTAGAAAGGAAACATTAGCACATTCTCAATGTTGCTCAAGCTCTATATTTTCAATCTCGTGTGCCACTAACATTTTTGGGTGAGTGTGTCTTGACTGTAGTCTTCCTCATCAATAGGACACCATCTAAGCTACACAATTGGGAGTCTTCTTTCCAGGAACTTATTGGTTCTGTACCAGATTACCAGATGATGAGAGTTTTTGGCTCTTTGTGTTTTGCTTCTACATTGACCCAAGGAAGGCATAAGTTTCAACCAAGAGCCATACCAACCGTTTTTCCCCCTGGTATGAAAGCTTATAAAACTGTATGATATTGCCAATAAACGGTTCAACTGTTTAAAGGATGTTATCTTTCATGAAAAAGTATTTCCCTATCATAACATTTAAGATAATGTAATGTTGATCCTTTTCCTAGTTTTGTTTTGCCTAAGTCCTTGGTTGATAATGCAGATTTTTCTCTCCTAGAACAACACAAGCACAACTCAGCGACACCAAACTCTATTACCAATAGTGATGCCCATTCTTCTGCTCATCCATCTATGCCCATACCAAATACATCAGACAAGCCCTCTCTTTTAGAAACTTAATCACCATCGCAACCAAACTCATCAGACCAACCCTCTATCTCACAACTTTCACCATCAACTTCTTCAGTACAACCTCTTCTCTCCCAGGCCTCATCATTTCCTTCACCTATACAACCTTTACTAAGGAAGTCTACTAGAATATCTAAACCTCCTTCTTATCTACAAGCTTATCATTGCAACTTGCTTACCAAGTCACCATGTACAAAAACCTCCACTAAACACCCTATTGATCAATACCTCTCCTATCAAAAACTCTCACCTCAACACAGAAATTTTACCATACAGATTTCTACTGTTCAAGAACCTAATTTTTATCATGAGGCTATCAAGTTTGATCAGTGGAGTTAAGCTATGCAAGCTGAGTTCATGCTATAGAAGCTAATCATACTTGGAGTATCGTACCATTACCCAAACGTGAAAATTCTATTAGATTTCGTTGGGTTTATTAGGTCAAACATAAGGCGGATGGCTCCATTGAGAGATACAAGGCAAGGCTTACGGCTAAAGGCTACACTCAACATGAAGGTCTTGATTATTTTGTGACGTTTTCTCCAGTTGCTAAAATGGTCACTGTCAAGACAATTCTCACTATTCCAGTCTCCAAACAATGGTCTCTCTTCCAGCTTGATGTCAACAATGCCTTCTTGAATGGTGATTTATTTTAGGAGGTCTATATGGACCTACCCCTTGGATACAAGCCTCTTGTCCCAATTCAGGGGGAGAAAATGGTTTGTCAACTACATAAGTCTATATATGGGACAGGCTTTAAGGCAATGGTTTGTCAAGGTTTCAGCTCTTTTGTTGTCTTTGGGCTTCAAACAGTTAAAGACCGATTACTCTCTCTTTCTCAAAGACAAAGATGAGACTTTTCTTGCTCTTCTTGTCTATGTAGATGACATAATAATAATCGGAGCTAGTCATATTCATGTTGAGCATCTCAAGCTTGCCTTGAATGAAGCTTTCAAATTGAAAGAGTTAGACAACCTAAAGTTTTTCCTTGGTCTTGAGCTAGCCCGTTCTCAATCATGCATATTTCTATCTGAAAGACGTTATGTTTTCCAGCTTCTTGAAGACTTTGGCTTTCTTGGGGCCAAACCAACTAGCCCACCGATGGATCCACATATAAAATTGAAGTGTGATGACAATGATCTCCTCCAAGATGCCTCTGTTTATAGGGTTTTAGTTAGGAAAACTTTTGTATTTGACTGTTTCACAGCCTGATATTACCTTTGCAGTCCACAAGTTGAGTCAATTCATGAGTAAACAAAAGGGCCATCGGGAGTTCTCCAGGAGACTCTCCAACCTTTATACTTGACGACAGTTCAAATTCGTGTCGGAAAAGTTGTCTATGCCAACAGTTTTTGGACGTAGCATCACGAAAGCCTATTTTTTTTGGCATCGGAAGATCCTACTTATGCCTACAGATATTTTAGCACTGGAAAGGTTTCGTTGGGAGAGAAAAATTCTTATAGTGGAATTTTTTTTCAAATAGTTTTTTGACACAACTAACGCAATGCCAAGCGTAGCCTAAATCTCATAATAGAAATAAAGAAAATATGGATTTTTATTCTCCATTAAAACTCTAAATTAGTAATGATATCCATTTCAATATTGATATTTTGTAGTGTGTCAATTTATGCACTTTTTCAGATGTTATTGAAAAAATAAATTTCATGTGAAACTTAAAAAATTTATATTAGTTAAACTCTTAAATTTTTATTAGGAAATCAATTCAAACCTTCAATACAACTTTCTTTTAAAATCATGCATGCATCAATTCTCATACTATATGTAGTTTTCACATGTTGGTTTTATAAAATAGATGATTATAATCAAAACATGGACTATTCTAAAAAAAAAAATCTTAACTGAGAGTCTAAAGGGTCAATTTATAAAAGTTTAGGGGTTAAATTGATAAAATTAATAGTTTACACAATTTTATTTAATACAATCTCATAAGCTTAAGGGTATACAAATTAGATATTTAAAAAAAAAATGAAAGAAATAATGAATTTTGAAGTAGTTCAAAGATGTTGAGAATTCCACATTGAAAAAAAGTAAGAGACCTCACACTTGTTATAAGATAGATGAGTTTAGAGATATCCATGGGTGGGGCACGATAGGGAAGGCTTCCCCATCGCCCCACCCCTATTTTAATTTCAATTCCGTGAAATTTCCTTTTTTTAAAAAAGAAAAAATTATTCATTTTTAACCATTTGTTTTAATTCATTCTCAACCAAATAAAAGTTTTAAACTTTTCCATATTAAATAGATCATTTCGTTATGAAATCTGTTGCTAAAATAATAATATTTAATATTCAATGTGTAAAAGATAAAATTAAAATGTATAGTTTCTACAATTTTTTAAATTTAAAAAGGTAAATATATATAAATAAAACTTTTATACATATAGGCGCCGTGGGGATGGAGATGGGAAATATAATCCTCGTCTCTATCCCCGTTTATTCATCGGGGATAAAAGCCTCTCCGCTCCCCCCCCCCCCATTCCCCGTCCAATGATCGGGGGGTCATCCCCACAGATTAAATGAACATCTCTAGATGAAATACTCCTCTCATTGACAATTGATTTTGAGATAGAACCTACGTTATGTACTAAAAAACATTGTTTGATAAGTCTTTCATGAAATCTAAATAATTCAAACGAAGTGAAATAGAAAATTAGATAATTAAATAAATAGTTATATAAATACAATTGAGCTATAGTCACTTTTAACGAGCGAGTGAGACATAAGTTGTAAAATAGAAAAACTTTAGTGTAATAATGATTTCAAGTGGTTTAACTTTCAAAGTAATTTAGGTGTATAGTTGGATATTTCTCAGAAATTGTTATAGCATTTAAAAATTAGAATAGGAAGTATAAACTTTTGAGTTTCAAGGATTGGTACTAATACCCAACCATTGAACTATCAAATTGAAATTTGGTACAAAAGTAGGGAGACGAATCGGGACTGCCAACAAATTTGTGCTAATATTTGTTTCAAAATGTGGCAGATGATACCCATCACTTCCCCATTTTTTAATATTATAAAATTCATATTTGCTTCAAACTTGGGGAATCAATTTGTCCTTTTCTCTTTTTGTTTTTTAGTTACATGCTTCTTCATGTTCTTCCTTTTCCTTTCGTCTTTAATACATCATTATTGGGAATGGATAACCATTCAAATCTAATTATGTTTTGGTTGACAATAATATCTACTTTATTTAATTATCCAATAAAAAGATATGGCAAAAAAATATATGAGAAAGATATTTCTTCTAGTACAATTAAAAAAAAAAAACTTTTCTTCCCAACAAAATATGAGAATGGATATATTAATACATGTCAATTATTGTTGGACTATGTGTTATATTGATATAGATATATTATATTCGCTACTTTTATTAGAATTTAGAAGAATAATAATTCCATTTAAATCATCTTTAGTTTATTTTCGGATAAGGACAATTACATGCTTATCAAAATAGGATTTGATATTTGCAAGCATGCCTTCACTTTTTCTTCTTTTGTAGATCTAGCAAACTGGTCCAGCCTAAACATTAAGAAACTAAAAGTCTAAAATATCCCCTGTCGTTGATATATTCAATATCAAGTACATTTTTTAAGTGACGTACCTTATGTTGAATATATATAGATGATATACTATTGATATACTTCATTTAATTAAATTAGTTAATCAAGCATTTACTACTTCATGTCTGATATATCCATGTCTTATATTTGATATAGATTTGATACACTACTGGTATATACTTAATATACTTGATACCTTTGATACACTCTTCATATACACCTGATACACTGGATACAATCTTGATATGCTATTGATATATACTTGATACACTATTGATATGTACTTATACACTTGATACACTACTATATACACTTGATGCACTTGATACTCGCAAATGTCCTCTTTAGTTGATTCTCTCTCTCTATCACTTGACACACTACTAATATACACTTAATACACTTGATTGATATACTTGATATACTTGTCAATCATGCATATGCCTATACTGCTGATAAACTTAATACACTTGGTTGATTTATTGTATGTACTTGATAATGATGCACTTGATTGATAAATTACTGATAAATTAGTCAAAATTTACACTTTTTTATACACTTGTAATCTCTTGCTAACAAATTTTACCAATATATTAGTGTATATATTTAGTATATCAACATGTTTATTGTAGTTTTTTCTTATTTTTAGTAAATCAATGTAAATATTTATCATAAGGTATGTGTTACAACGAATTTATTTTAAATTTGGTATATCAATTTATAGAATAATTTAAATCGAAGAAAAACCCCACAAATCAAACAAAAAAATAGAATGAAATTAAAATTAAACACAAAGATCTATCCCAATTGAAAAGATCAATCAAAGTAAAATATTAAGAATACAACAAAATTTAATTAAAAAATAACAAAATAAATAAATAAGTAGACTTAAAATTAGGTATAGAGAGAAGAAAATTAAATAAGAAAGGAGATAAAAAAAACTAAAAATAGTTGTATGTGAGATGAAATATATGAACAGAAAAAATAGGAAAGAAAACTAGAAAGATTTATTTTATTTTATTCTTTTTTAGACTGGCCGGAGAGAGTTTAGGTAGAAAGAAAAAAAAAAAACCAAAAAACATACATTCAAACAATGATACACAGAATTTAATAGTTTTGCTATATTTACAAAGGCAAAATTTTATCATTATAAATATGTTAATTCTTTTTGCTATCCAATACAATTTTCCTTTTGGATAAAGTTTTTAAGTTGTCACCTTTGAAAAAAAATATTGCTTTTCTTTTTTTAAATCCTACTTGAATAATTGAATAAAATTTTATGTGATGTATATGTATGTATTGGTTAAATTATAAATTTAGTCCATAAACTTTGAATTTATAATTATTTGGTTAATGAACCTTTAAAGTTACAAATTTAATCCATCAACTTCTTCAAATATTTTAAAATTTACGAACACTCTAAACAAAGAAAAGAAAAGATTTTATATAAAAAGATAATATAAACATATATCTAATAATAAATTCAAAATTAAGAAAATGAGGTGGCGTATGAAAAAATACAAAATTAAAAGTTTAGAAATTTTAGAGATAAATCATTTACTTATCATTCTCTTTTTCCTATTTAATAACTATTTAGTTTTTAATACTTGACTTCATGAATATTTCTTCAATTCATTAATTTTTCTTTTAAGCTATTCTTAATTAGAATGATTTCTAAAATTCTATTACGTTGATGCCAAATTTTGGTCAAGAAAAAATATGTTAACCTTTACATGACATGAATGGAAAATTTATAATTTAGGAAAGAGTGAACTTAAAAAAATAAGAAAAATGATTCTAATACCTAAGTTAGTAAGAGAACTAAATAATAAGGAAAAGTTAGAAATTCTTAAATATTTCATAGGAGTTATAATTGTGTATTTATAGAGAAAGTTGACCTAGGTTATTCCTAGGATTTCGAAGTTGCCTTAAGATAATTAGATAACCTAGCAGACTGACGGATGTGCTCGATTTCTTATTTGGTTAGGTCGGCCTCGGCCTTGGCCTAGGCCGAACATCTTCCCTAGACCACATTTTGGGTCCAAAATGATTTCATGGGTTGGGGCATGCGTGGCTGAGACCGAGTATATTGGCTTGAGCCAGACCCAAGCCAACCTCCTTTTCACAGACCGATCTTTGTTTTTAGTTGCTATTTTCAGCTCATATCATGTTTCTTATTGATTTTTTTACTTTATTTCATGTTGTTAAAATTAAAAAATATATATAACATTTAACTGAGAATTTGAATACTTTTTAAGAAAATAAAATTCCCAGATAGAGAATTTTGAAAAGTAAAAAAACTATGAAGGAAATGATTATCAAAATAGGAGTGTAGGACTTTCGTTTGATTATGATGCATAAACAAAGAATAATTTAACAAACAAAATTGTGATTTGCACATATTTTTTTATCATATATTTGCACGTATTTTACATGGAAGTCCAATGAAAAAAACCCCAAATTACAAACTAATTAAAACGGTCAATGTTAAAAATAAAGACTCAATTTTGATACGTAACATATTCAATAAAAATTATTTTTTTTAAAACAATATTATAGTGTAGTTCTCATATTTTTCGAAGAAATACTTAATTTTTTAGCTAAATTCTTTTTTTTTTTTTTAAAAATATTTGTTTATTTTTGAAAAAACTTGTTATTATTTTTGAAGATTGAGTAAAAATTTAAAATTTTCGAATTTAAAATTTTCTACAAAAATGTAAAAAACATGTAGTATAAAAATTCAATCGTTAAAGATATCTACCCATTTCTTTAATATTGAAATATTCAAATGCCACTTTAACCTTTGCAATGTTAAACTATATATAGTTTTTTTTTTCCTACGATAAAAACCTTGTAAATTATTAATATAGAATAGCAACCAGAAAAATTTTACCATGTTTAGCAAAGAAAAGTATGCACCTCGATGTTTTAGGTGGTTAATGACTTTATAGAATAAATAGGAAGGAAGGATCTATTAAATACTAATAGTTTTCTCCCTATATATATTTATTTAAAATGTAAAATTGAAATCGGCGATTAGATCAAAGTTTGAAACCTTTGAATCCCTATTCTTTATTTGTCAAATTATATATATACATATATGTGGAGGAGGTGACATATAAAAACTGAATTATATTAACAAATTAATTATATCTCAACTAGATATAATAAATACAGTATATACTATATAATAATAATAACAATAATAATAATCAGTCAAATAATACAAGACTTAAAAATTGAAATAATTAAAAACCTCAAGATCTTAACTCAAGATCAAAAGAAAAAAAAAAAAAAGAAAAGAGAATTCTTCAAATTGGAATGAGATACTCCAAATGAAGAAACAAGTTGTTATTTATATGCTACCAACTCAATAGTTCTCTAAAATTGAAACATTTGTCAAAATTAACTCAATTCAATTGTTACTTAACCAAAATCAAACATAAATTCATTCAATTGGAAGAAACTACAAATTTCACATATGAATTTAATATATGTGAGTTAAATTTGTAAATGAAACTCCATCCAATTGAATGTGAAAGTTTCATATTGGACTTTGTAAATAAATAAAATAGGGTAATTCTAATTGGTAGCATTTTTAGGAATAATAACCAAGTGTATAACATCATTTAAAAAAAAATTGCAAATATAGACAAATATATCAATGATATATTTCCATCGTTGATAGACTCCCAAGTCTATTAGCGATAAACTTCTATCGTTGATAGACTCTTACCAATGATATGGTCTATCATTGATAGACTCCTACCAATAATATGGTCTATCACTAATAAACTATTTAAAGTTGGTCATATTTGCAATTTTTTTTACATTATGTTATATCTACTAATACTTTGAATCTAATGTCTATATTTGCAACTATCCAAATAAAATAATCGTAAATTTTGTTATTTGGTTGTAACAGAGTTGTTGCAATTAGTTGTCATCTTGGTTATTTAGTTTTCATTGTAACATAGTTGTTGCAATTGGTTTAATATTGGTTACTTCTCAATCCCTATATATAAAAGGGTTTTGTGTACTGTATTTTGTGTGGAAGAGTTATTTTTCCAATGAAATAGAACTTCCAACCTTGGCATTAGAGCAATTTCCACAATTGTGTTGATTTGTTTAGTGTCTTCTTTATTGGCACGTTCATCGTTCTTCCTCTTGGACTTTTCAATCTAAATCGTCTTCAATTCTTGTTGATTTTTGTCATGACTAATCTAGAGTATACAATAATTTCTACAGCTTCATTTTCTGCATCTAGATCTTAAAACTCAGTTGAATCCTTATGTGTTGCATCACTTGATCATTTTGACTTCCAATTTGGTTACACAACCTCTTGTTGGAGACCAATTACTCCTCATAGAACTAGGTGATGTGTCTTGCACTTCTGGCAAGAACAAACTAGGGTTTATTACGGAATTATCATGAATCCTACAATGGAAGCAAATCTCCTTTCTACTTGGCAATGTAACAACGATGTGATTACTTCTTGGATAATTAATTCAATTTCAAAATAAATTGTTGCAAGTTTGATGTATACTGGAAATGCCAAAGAACTTTGAGATGAATTAAAGGAATGGTATCGACAATCTAATGTCCCACATGTTTATCAGTTGAGAAAGGACTTTGTTACAACTGTACAAGGTAACCTTTCTATTGAAGTTTATTATGCAAAAATCACTAAGATTTGGCAAAAACTTCTTGAATATCGTCCTCTTGATGACTGTATTTGTGGAGGAATGAAGAAAATGCTCGAGTTTCTCAACACTGAGTAAGTCATGACCTTTCTGATGGGGGCTAAATGAGTCATTTACTCAGATCCCTAGTCAAATACTTTTAATTAATCCTTTACCATCCATAAATAAAGTATTCTCTCTCATAATCCAAGAAGAAAAACAATGATCCATTGGTCACATTTCTTCAATCGAAGCAGTTACCTTAATGGCTAATTCGGACAACAAGGGTTCTAATAATATTGGTCGATCAAAGAAAAAAGATGCAGAACATCCGATTTGCTCCAATTGTGGCGATAAAGGTCATGTAATTGACAAATACTACAAACTACATGATTATCCACTAGGCCACAAGTTTGCAATCAATAACTCTTCTGTTCATCAGAAGTCTATCAATTATGTTCATTTCTCGCAGGCTGTTGTTAAAAAGGGAATGGATAGTCTCAAGTTAATTCAATTAGCCTTCTTTGCTAGTCTCAATGGTAACCACTATTCACATTTGATGCAAATGCTACAAATTCACCTTTCATATTCTCAAATTGATGACAATGCTAAAATTGAAACGACACACATAACAGGTACTTGTTTCTTTACTCTATTATCCACACAACAACATCATTTAGTTTGGGTTTTGGATTTTGGTGCATCAACACATATCAATCATAATCGCTCATTGTTTAAGAATTTTCGACCTGCTCAAAATGTATCTGGTTTTTTACCTATTAAAACTCGATTATTTGTTCAGTTAATGGCATATATTCAGTTGACAAAGGACTTTTCATTACGTTATGTACTTTTGGTTCCATAATTTGAATATAACTTATTATCGATCAGTGCACTTTTTAAGGATTCAAGTTACTTAGTTATGTTTTCTAATGATCATTGCATTATCCAGGACAAGTTAAATTTGAGAATGATTGGGAAGACTTATATTGTTGAAGGGCTTTATTTGTTTTACATACATTATGAGAAGCTTGAGTGTTTTTCTATTAAGCATTTTGCCTTTGTATGTAAAACTTCAATTATTGTATGGCATCAACGTTCAGGACATCCTTCAATTACTAGATTGAAGGATTTATCGAAAATATTAGCATTTTTTGATTTTGAACATTGTAAAGACATTTGTCCTATTTGTCCTTTGGCTAAGCAATGTCGTCCTAATTTTCTTGCTTTGAATAATGTCGCTAATGATGTATTTAATTTGATCCATTGTGATATGTAGGGTCAATTTAAAACTCATACTCATACTGGTCATTCATATTTTGTTACTTTAGTTGATGAGAAGTCGATATTGAAATAACCGTGAGGTCCAATGCAGAAGCGAGATTATTCCCAAATTTTCGATTTCACATAATTAAAATATAGAGAACAATAGTTATGCATATTATCGAGATTTACAACATGCTTTTAAAATAAATAGAGAGATTGGAGTCTGGATTACTTACTCTTGAAGCCAAATAAGTCTTCATATATTTCCTCCCTAAATGGTCACGCACAAAAACGACAACCTAACTTTGGACACCAGTAATCCTCTATATTCTCCTTAGAGGTGAGAATTATATGAGGTGTGGGCTCTGTATATTTTAGGAAGAGGGAGAAAGAATTTTGAGAGGGAGAGAATTTACATGGGAGAATAACATTTTTTAGAAACTCACACCTAGACCAACCTTCTTTGTGATCTTTTGTGAAGAATATGATCAATCTGTAAAAACCCACTCCCACTACCACGATTAAACTTGAAGGGGGGAGGAAGTTATAACTCCCACCTCAATTAATATAAATCATATAAATCTCATTCATATAGTTAGTATTTGAATCATATTCAAACACTTAATTCCTTTCAAAATAAACTTTATTTTATAATGTATCAAATACATTATATTAATTATATCACATATAATTAAGTTAAATTAATTATATGATATATAATTAATTTGAACAATTCAAATTAATCCAAAATTAATTCTCAATAATCCCTATTGAGCTATAGAGGAGACTTTATGGACTTGTAGATTGAAGCTCCAATGGTACTTGGATAATTAATTAAACTTCTTTAATTAAATTATTCAACATCCATTAACTGTCGGTCACTTCACTAAAGACTGGTAATTGCACTCTTCGTACTAGAGATATATTTCAGTATCCATTGAATATAACCAGTCAGTAGTGCAATGACCCTTCAAAAATTGCTCATAAGTACTAATTTTGACCCTATAATTACATTTAACTTCTTAAGTATCACTGATCCCTCTAATGAACAATAATTCATAGTCCAACTATGACCAAACCCCTATCGGGCTAAGAGAGGGTGTGGCACCACATTGTTTAAGCCCGGGAATCAGTTCTTAAGAGAGCAATTTATCTACTTACCCTGACATTAGAAAATGAGTGAATTCTGTCTCGTGTAGCTGTGTTCCCAGCCCTCAAATCAAACGAATCCCTAAAATGGTAAACTTATTGAGTCGAGATCTGGCCACTTTCACCTATACAAATCAAAGAATCACCTTCATATGCAGGAGTTCACAACTCATTCAAGATTCAGGTCATGTCATCTATGGTTATCTTAGTGAAATGTAAGTCTTTATATTAACGATGTTATATAATGATACTATTTATTTTGTGTTCCGTTCTTATACAAACCCTTTTTGTATAGAACACCCCCGCTTCACATGTCTTTATATGAATGATTAGGATCAGATCATTTGTAGCACTTTACAACAATTGTAACATCTATAAAGCAGGTTGTATTCGTAGTGTCACCAGGATAAGGTACTCCGCCTTATCCATCTACTATAGACCATTTAGGATATCACTTAAACATGATCCACCTGTATATCTCTACATACATGTTTAAGCTATAGAAGATAATCTCGGATGTTAGTTTTTTGGTTTTGTGGGTTAATACTACTAAATGTCAAATAAAATACCTTAGATTTTATTAAATAAACAAATCGTTTGTACATGACAATTACAAAATACAGAGCCCACGAGATTTAGGGTATCAACCTCAATAGGGATATACATGGGTTTATCTTTTAAGGAATAAGAATGATGTCTTACATATTATTCCTCGTTTCTTTAAACTCGTTAAGACAAAATTTTTGAATATTACCAAAGTCTTTCATTTTGATAATGCCCCTAAACTTAGTTTTCAGGAGTTTTTTTTTCTACTACTAGTACGATTCATTAATTTTCGTGTGTCTACACACCATAACAAAATTTAGCTATAGAACGGAAGCAACAACATCTTCTCAATGTTGCAAGGGACTTGATATTTCAATCTAAGGTTCCTGTAACTTTTTAGCGAGAGTGTATTTTAACTATCACACAAATCAATAGAACACAATTGGTATTGTTATCACATATTACTTTTTCTGCCATTTTGTTTAGAGAAAATGCCAATTTTTTCTTGTTAAAGGTGTTTGGTTGTCTTGCATAAGCTTCAACTTTAGCTGTACATTGCTCCAAATTTGATCCAAGAGTTTGTCCATGCATATTTGTTGGATATCACCAGGAATTAATGAATATAAGTTGTATGTCATTACTAAGAAGGTTTTCTTTGTTTCAAGACTTTTTTTTGTTTTTTTGAAGACCTATTTCCCTATCATTCCAGTCTCAGAGACACTGCCATTATCAACCATGATTTTTTGGATCAGTTTGTCTTTCCTTGTTTATTATTTGATATGTATAAAGCATCTTCCGACACTTATCTCCTTCTCATATGCCATCCGTAGCCATCCCTGAATTTTTGCCTGATGAAGTATCGAGTAATGATATTGTGAAAAATATTGAGTCGACTGTTGTTCCTGATTTTTAAATTAGACAGACTACTGAGTAGTATAACGAGCAAAATATTGTTTCTGATGGTGTGGAAGCATCTAAGGCTGAAGTTGTTCCAGGGGTTGCCTTTGTCATTCTTAGACAATCATCATGGAAGTCTTGTCCTCCTTCATACCTCAGAGACTTCCATTGCAACCTTATTACTAAGCAGCCTATCGTCTCTACAACACCTTACTTCTTTAGCAGTTACCTTTCCTATGATATGTATTCACCATCTTATAAATATTATTTGTTCAATACTGCCTTGGTGTATGAACCAAACTTTTATCATCAAGTTGTTAAATCCCAGAGTTGGAGATATGCCATGTCTGAGGAAATTGATGTTATGGAAAGGAATAAGACATGGATAGTAGTGTCATTGCCTAAAACTCATTATACTGTTGGTAGTAAATGGGTTTATATAATGCCAAATATCACCCTAATTAAATAGTTGATAGATACAAGGCACACCTTGTTGCAAAATATATAGTCAGCAAGAAGACATAGATTTCTTTGATACCTTTTCCCCGATTGCCAAGATTGTCATTGTCAAGGTATTTCTCACTCTAGTGACTTTTTTGAATTGGCAACTAGTTCAAATGGACGTCAATAATGCTTTTTTAAATGGTGACTTGTTTAAAGAAGTTTACATGTATTTTCCCTTGGGTGATAAGAACTCTTAAGTACCAAGTGAGGTGAAAAAGCTTACTTATCGTCTGAATAGATCAATCTATGGTCTTAAACAGGCATCTAGATAGTGGTTTGTCAAGTTTTCTTCCGCTTTGTCTACACATGGATTTGTACAATCCAAGTCCAACATTTTACTCGTGGTAGAGGTGCAATCAATCTTTTTGATATGACGGGATTCGATCCGGTCCCTTCAATTTCTTTTTCCAACTACTTAATTCCTCCCCCTAATGTTGGAAAATTTGTCTCATTAAAATGACAATCAACAAATCATATAGTCAATACATCACCCGTTAAGAGTTCAAGATATTTGATAATTGATGGAGAATCATATCCAATATATATTCCTAACCTCCTTTGAGAACTCATTTTAGTACGTTGTGTTGGAGGAATTGGAACATATACTACATATTAAAAAATTCTTGGATGAGAAATATTTGGCTCATGGTCGTAAGCTAATTATAATGGCGAGTATTTATGATAAGATGCTGGCCTAATGAGTACAAGTGAAGCTATATGCAAAATAACATGTCCCTATACAGGTGTGGGAAGCTTAGCCCTCATAAGCAATGGTCTAGCAATCAATTGGAAACATTTTATGAATGATTCTACTAAACCATTTGTGTATGAACATAAGCTACTGGAAGTTTAACACTTATCTCAATTGAAGTACAATAATCATCAAAAGCTTTAGATGTAAATTCAATAGCATTATCAAGACGAATGGTCTTAATTGTATAATAAAAAAATTGTGCTCTTAACTTAATTATTTGAGCAAATAATCTTGCAAATGCAAGATTTCAACTTGATACTAAGCACACGTGTGACCATCTGCTGGATGCGTCTATTAATACTACAAAATATCTAAATGATTCACTTGTTGGGTTAATAGGTCCACATATATCAACATGGATTCATTCTAAAAATGCAAGTGATTCAGTCCCCATTTTGACTGGTGATGGTCTAATGATTAATTTGTCTTGAGAGCGAACATCGCATGATAATTCACTAGATTGAAGAATCTTCTGGCTCTTCAATGGATGTCCATTTGAATTCTTAAAAATTCTTCTGATCATTATAGATCTTGGATGACCTAATCTATCATGCCAAATTGTAAATATGTCCAGATTTATGAATTTGAGATTCATTGTTGCATATGTTTTAATTACTTGTATATGAGTATAATATAATCCAGAAGATAAAGCAGGAAACTCTTCAGTATATGTTTTTCATATAAGACAGTAAATATGATATAAAGATACTCCATATTTTTCTTTTTATCAGTCTGAATATGATAACCATTGCAACGTATATATTTAAAACTAAGTAAATTTCTCTTTGGTTGACTAGAGAACAATGCATTGTCAATTGTAAATTGTAATTTTTTTCCTCTAGGAAAAATAATATTTGCTTTTTCAAACCCTTCAATTAGGTTTGTAGAAGCTGATATTATATTGACTTTTTCTTCCAGCATTTTTAGTTTGAAAAATTTTTTCTACTTGTAAGTATTGTATGTGTAGTTGCATTATCTACCAAAGATAGATTTTCTTTACTCATTTTTTTGTCACCCAACATATGAAAATGATCTAGGATTCTTCATTAAAAGAAAATAATTATAATAAGAAAAACAACATTTGAAATATACAAAGGTTATAATCTACTAAAAGGAAAGAAAACATGGAGATGGATATAAAAAAAAAAAAAAAAAAAAAAATTAAGTCGAGATATTTTCAAAATCAAAGGATACACTTGATGTTCCATCAATTCTGCCGATTTTCTCTTTAGAAGATTTAAAGAAATCTGTCCCATCCAAATTTGTCATATGGGATGGATCAAATATGTCATTATCCTAGTATGCAAAATTTGCTTCTATAGTTTTCTCTTTTTCCTTCAAGGATGCTTGATAGAGATAAACTAACTATTTTGACGTACTATAAGTACGTGACCAATGCTCAGTCATTCCGCATCGAAAGTATTTATTTTTAACACTTTTTGAACTCTTATCTTGTGGGGCTTTTCCTTTGTGATCATTATTTTGTGTGGTTCTTTTAAAGTTTGAATGATTAGAATGACCACCACGAAAATAATAATATTTTTTCCTCTGCCATAGTCACGACCTCAACCACGACCTCGACCTCAACCACGATTATTATTAAAATTAACAACATTCACTTTAGGGAATGGTGTCATCCTGGTTGGCCGAGATTTATGATTTTTAATTAATAACTCGTTATTGTGTTCGGCCACGAGAAGACATGAAATTAGTTCAGAATATTATTTAAAACTTTTCTCTCGATATTGCTACTGTAGGAGTACATTCAAGACATGAAATATAGAAAATGTCTTCTCTAACATATCAACATAAAAAATTTTCTTTCCGCATAACAACAGTTTCAAACTGATTTTAAATAATGTAGAGTTGTAATCATTTACTGATTTGGAATCTTGTAGCCTCAAGTACATCCACTCATAACAACCTTTAGGAAGAATAACTGTTTTTTTTTTATGATCATACCTCTTTTTCAAAAAATTTCACAAGATACGGGGATATTTTATTGTAAGATACTTCATTTTCAATTCCTTGTGGAGATGATGACGAAGGAAAATCATATAAAGGGTGGAAAATTCTAATTTTGTGAGATTTGTCATGGTGGCACTATTTTAAAATATTGTATTTATATTAGAAATTTAATAGATATTAATTATACGAAATAACGTGAAATTTATTAATTATAACGAAGAGAAAAAAATCGACATACCTTTAGGACCTACCTTTAGCGAGGAAAACGATAGAAGTACATGCTGATAACGTGTTGTGAATTTGAGAAGCATAACAACACACAACAAGAACATGAATATGGAGAAAATATATAATATAATAATAATATATAATAAAATAAATATAATATAATATATAACTATATAAAATAAATAAATAACAAAAAATAAATAAAATAACAAAGAATGAATTTTTCCACTTTCTCCAATCTTTTTGGATTGATTAGAATATGTGTCTTTCAAAACCCACCAAATGCCCCACCAAATGTCGATATTTATAGGTAATTTAACAAGTAAGGAGTGGATTACGTGTGTAATTTTGAGACATATGAACAACACATGAGGTAATAGATAAGTAACATAGGACCAATGGACACTAATAATAGATATCTACATTTGACCTAATTTAACATATTTATAATAATTTTAAAATATATAATTTTGTATTTAAACACTAACTTATCTTATGCTTAAACTTTAAAAAAAAATCATATTCAAATGGGTAGGCTTGTTTTTCAACAGACGCTTTAATGTAGAAAGCTAATTTCATGAAATTCAAATTGTTTTATAATAATTTCGAGGTAAAACAAAGTTTGTAGTCAATTTTGTTAACCATTAATTGAGAGAAAAAAAACCACATTTCAAAAGAGAATATCAAAACTATCCATTTTCAACTTATATCGTGTTAGTTTGGGAAATATCAATATTTTATTTTTGTGCTCGTTTGGTTTTAGAAGTATATAATAAATTTATGAATTTATACTTTTGTGTCTCTTAAATCTCTATTTCAAATTTTGTGATGAATAAATTAATAAATTTTCAATTATGTATGATCTTTGATATATGTATGGTTTTTTATATATAAAATTAAATTTTATGTTTAATACAACCCAAAATTTATATTTTATGTTGGAAGATACATGAATTTAAAAAAATGTTAAATAAATCAAATTAAATACAGAATCTAAATATTTAAGAATCAATTAAATATAAAATGTGAAAGTTTCTAGAATTATTAGATATTTTTTAAAATTTGAAAACAAATGAAAATAAAATAACAAATTAAAATATTCAATACTATTTGAAAAGTCAAATAGAAGCTATTTTTTAAGAAGAAAAATAGGAAAAGTGAAACAGAAGCAACTTGAATGTCCAGAAAAATTTAACCTTAAATAAAAGACCAAAAAAAAAAGGGATGACCAATATATATTATAATAATCAGTCGTGTTTTTGAATAATTGATCAACCGTTATAATACCCAAAATCCGACACGTAAAAGGTTGTTTGACACGTGGGAGGATGGACGCACAAAACAACCACATTTTATTTCCCTGCTGTGTAGTTTCATTTCTCGAAAATATACTTTGGTTGCAAATTATAAATTTCGAGGAAAAATATTAATTTATTTTCTTAAATTTATGTTTTATAGTCAAATTTCAACAAAGATGAAGGAAGAAGAAATTATGGAGAAGCCTTCCTCAGATTTATGCATTTCTTTAATCTGCTTACAAGTCTCCAGAGGCAGAGAGCAATTGAATATATATTACTGAAAGAATCTGAAACCAAAAAAACACTATACAGAATACTATTTTAGGGCAATGCATTTCTCTGTAATTTGTTGAATGATAATAGAAAGGAAATATTTCATCTCTCGAAAATTCTTCGATTTAATCATTCACATAGGAGACCCAGATCAGCATAGAGGAGTTGAGTCACGAGGCATGTCACCAGTTGACTTGGTCACCAATATCCCCCTCAAATTCGGAGGAGGTTCAATGAGATCGAGTTTGGAACGGAGATAGGTGAACTGATTATGAGGCAAAGGCTTAATTAGGCAATCGGCCAACTTTTCTTCAAAGGAACATAGCAAACATCCAAATATTTCTTCAACACCTGATCCCTGACAAAGTGAATCAATCTCGATATGTTTGGTGCGGGTATAGAACACGAGATTGGCCGCCAAGGCTCCTGTCCCAAGATTGTCACACCATAAAATTGGTGTACCCGACGCAATAAATCTGACTTATGTCAACAAGTTACGGATCCAAATGATCTTAGCAGAGACATGGGCAAGTGCGCGATACTCATATTCCATGCTGGAACGAGCAACATGTAGCTGAGTTCCTAGCTCTCTAATGAGACAAATCCCCAAAATGGTAGGCTTGTTGAGTTGGTAATCTGCCCACTCTCACCCATATAAAACAAAGGACCACCCTTTATGAGTAGAAGTTCACAACTCATTCAGGATTTAGGTCATGTAAGCTATGGTTATCCTAGTGAAATGTAAGTTTCAATTATTAACGGTGTCATATAAAGAGACTAGTCATTTCGTGGTCTAATCTTATATAAACTCTTTGTATAGGATACCCCAGCTCGTATGTCTCTACATGAATGATCAGGATCAGATCATTTGTAGCACTTTACAACACTTGTAACACCTACAAAGCGGATCGTATCCATAGTGTCACCAGTATTAGGTATCGAATCTTATCCATCTAGTACAAACCATTTAGGTTATCATTTAAACAAGATCCACCTATATGCCTCTACATACTTGTTTAAATTACATAAAATAATCTCGAATTTTAGTTTATTGGAATTAGTATATGTTTATAAAATAATACTTATTTTATTGACAATAATATATAGAGTTTACAAACTACGAGATTACAAGGAGATTTAGGTCTCCATTTCCAACATACAAAAATATATCTGTAGTGCGAAGAGTGCAGTTGTCGATCTATAGTAGAATGATCAACAGTTAATGGATATTGTATAATTTAATTAAAGGAGTTTAATTAACTATCTGTAACTCAACATGGATTATTGAGAATAAATTTTGCATTTATTTAAAATTTTCAAATTAATTGAGTGAATTAATTATATATGATATAATTTAACTTAATTATATATGATATAATTAATATTATATATTTGATACATTATAATATAAAGTTTATTTTGAGAGAAATTAAATATTGGAATATGATTCAAATACTAATTATATGGATGAGATTCATACAATCAAATTTAGTATAAATGTGGTTTATATTAAATGTCATGTATTATTGAGAAAAATAAAAACTATAGGTTATATTGTATTTGATATACAATATCAAAACTATAGGTTATATGTTATATTTGATATAACATATATATATATATATATATAAATATATATATATTAATATTAAATTTTATTTTAATTTTCAAAATTAAAGGGAGTGAGTTATTAATTTTCTCTCATCAGACGTGGTAGTGGGAGTTACAGGTTGATGATTTTCTTCTCTCTAGTTTCTTACGCAGAGTGAGAAAGATCTCTATTACTCTCCCACTGGATACGTAGTAAAAATTTCCTCTCTCTCAAATCTCTCTCACTTTTTACAAAAATAAGCAGAGCCCACACCTCCTGCCAATTCTTTACCCAGAAAAAGAATACAGAAGGCTCCACGTGGTGGCGTCCTCGTTGACAGCCTTTTGATTCGTGATTGTTCGAGACCAGAGAGGAGGATTTGATGAAGATAGTTGTGTTTTTCAAGGGTATGTGTTTTCCCAATCCTTCCTCCTCTTTTCTAAAGTATGTTGTAATTTAATGTTAATGCATATTAATTTGTACTGTAAATTATCATTCTATGAAAATAGGAAATTGGGAACAATCACCGCTACTACAGTGGACCTTACAATTCCTTCACCTGAAACATATAAATCAAATTTTTGGGAATTGTATTCAATAAAGTTATAGAGATCGCTATATGGATTGAAACAATCAGGACAAATGTGGTAAAATCGTCTGAGTAGATATATGTTGAAAGAAGGAATATCAAAACAATCCAATATGTGCATGTGTTTGTATAAAGAAATCACAGTAAGAATTTTGATATTATAACTGTATATGTTGATGACTTAAATATCATTGGAACTCTTGAAAAGCTTTCAAAGGCAATAGAATATCTTAAGAAAGAATTTGAAATGAAATATCTCGGAAAAATAAAATTTTTCCTTGACTTGCAAATTGAGCATTTAGCATATGAGATATTTGTTCATCAGTCAACTTATACATGAAAAGTTTTAAAAATTTTATATATGAACAAAACACGTCCATTGAACATTCCAATGGAAGTTCGTTCACTAGATGTGTAGAAAGATATATTTCGACCTTGAGATGATAATAAAGAACTTTTTGGTCCTGAAGTACCATATCTTAGTGCAATCAGTGCACTTATGTATCTTGCTAATAATACAAGACCAAATATTGTATTTTCAGTAAATTTATTAGCAAGATATAGTTCTTCTCCAATAAAAAGACATTGAAACATAATTAAACATATACTTTGTTATCTCCGAGGAACGATCGACATGAGTTTTATTCAAATAAATCAAATTTTGATCTAGTTGGTTATGCAGATTCTGGATATTTATCAAATCCACTAAAAACTAGATCTGAAAAAGGTTATCTATTCACATATGGAGGAACAACAATATCGTGGCGATCGTGAAACAGACCATAACAGTCACTTCCTCAAATCATGCTGAAATTCTTACAATTCACAAGGCTAGTTGAGAATGTGTATGGCTAAGATCAATGACTCAACACATTTATGGAACATGTGATTTGTCTTCTAGTACAAATCTTTCAACGATATTATATGAAGACAACACAACATGCATATCTCAAATCAAAGGATGATATGTGAAAAGAGATAGAACAAAATATATTTCACCGGAGCTTTTCTACACTCATGATCTTGAAGAAAATGACGACATCATTGTATAACAAATTTGTTCGAAAGATAACCTGATAAACTTATTTACAAAGATATTATCTATCGCAACCTTTGAAAAACTAGTGCACAACATTTGAACGTGATGACTCAGATATCTCAAGTGATGTTTCCATGAGGGAGAGTAAATATACTTTTTAAGAGTATCAGATTATATGAAATATGTACTTTTTTCCTTCACTAGGATTCTTTTCGAGTGGATTTCTTCTTGTAAGGTTTGAATGAGACATATTTTGTATATAATAGACATCTAAAGAGGAGTGTTATAAATATGTTAAATTAGGTGTAATGTAGATATCCATTATTAACGTCCATTGGCCATGTGTCACTTATCCATTACCCCATGTGTTGCCCATGTGTCTCAAGATTATACACTATTAATATCCATGTAATCCATCTCATACTTGCCAAATTGCCTATAAATAGTGGCATTTAATGGATTTTGAAAGACTCACACATATTGGTGATTGATCCAAAAAAATTGGAGAAGGTGGAGAAATCCATTCTTTGTTATTTTATTTACTTTTTGCTATTTATTTATTTTATTATATATTGTTATTATTTTCTCCAATCCGTATTCTCATTGTCTGTCGTTGTGCTTCTCAAATTCACAACAAAAATGTCTTTCTTTGTCGATCAAAACATAATTCTAGTCGTCCATTCATAATAATAATTTGTCTATTGTAACACTCATAAGCCATTTTCTCAAGAAACTACAAAGAGAAAAGTTGAGTCATTACGTCATATTAAAATAGATAATTGATTGTTCACTTTAAGTAAGATCTTTCTAATTTATTATTCTCTATTGTTGTTGACAAGATTATTAATTTTGAGATTTCTTTTGTGTATGCTTCTAGTAGTGATTTGGGAGAACTCGTTGTAACTCATTGATGTCTATTGATTATAGTGGAGATTTTGACTGCACCTTGTGGTTTTTTACTTCTCTCCTTGAGGAAGAATTGTTAATGTCTTCTGCCGAATAAATTTTATTGTTTTTAATGATCTAATTTCCTATTAGATTCATACAAGAGGCATAGTTGATTCAAAATATACCGTGTTTATTCCAACATTTAACAATTTCAGAATTACACTCAAATATATCATAAATGTTTCTTTCACTTACCAATAAAAAATGAGACTTAAAAGTGATTCAACCTTACAACATCAAAAATTCAAAAAATAGATGTCAAAATTCAGCATAGGACAATAGCACCTGGTAATCAGGTAGACTTTGTAAACTTTTTTTTTTTTTTTTTTTTTTAAAAAAAAGGCTCATTTTCAATAAAAATGAAATTACGAAAGAGATCTTCGGAGGTTTAATGATTTCATTCGAGCCAACATTGAGCAATGAGCATCGAGAACACGTAATTAAGGAGTAAATGATTATGAAAAAATCAATTGATTAAAGATATATTTTTGGAGATATTTATAAATGATATTATTTGCGACAAAAATATATTTATAAATTGACGTCATTTAAATTATAGCTGACGGCTCGGGGTCGTGGACGTCGGTTTTGAATTTGAATTTTGTTGCGGATGATGCGTGTGCGATCCAACTTCAATTTCTTTCGAAAAAAGTCAACTATTTATAAAAATAACAATATATATATGTCGATGGATTTCTACCGATTTTTATTAGTGATAGATTTTTATCTGTTTCTATTTGATGCTACTCCTATCAATATTTATAACCTTTATAAGGAAGATTAAAATTTTGCTATTTGGATAAATAGTTTCCCTTATTTTTTTATTTTTGAAAATCTTCCCATAACAATTTTTTTCTTTTTTACTAAAGTGTCAAGGTTGGACTTAAAAATTTAAAATATTGTTTATCAATGATATTATATGTAAATTTATACCTTCCTCCAAATATTATTTAATCAATATTGTGTGAAACTTAAAATTTAAGTCAATTGAACTACTAATTCTTTTAAGGTAATGGTTATTTTTTTAAAATCAACTATGCATTAATTCTTAGATGTGTGTAGACTTTTTTAAATGTGAAATTTTACAAAATGGACGATTAGAGTAAATGCATTGACGATTTTTTAAGAAAATTTTGTCTAAAAGTTTAATTAAGATTTATAAAAGTGTATGAATTTAATTGATACACTTTTAAGCTTTCATATGAGGGCTTTCTAAGGGTGGAAATTGATATGCTTACAAAAGTTTAAGGCTTAACTTGATATATTTATTATTTCATTATTTAAATTGATGTAGTCATTAAAATTTAAGGTTCTAAATTAATATTTAAAAAAACCAAAGGAAAACCACCTGTTTTTAAAACTAACTACAAATTCTTACAAAAACCTCGTAGCTGGACTAGTTCTAATATTATTTTTTAGTATAAAATTACGGAGTGGGAGATTGAAATCCGACCTCAATTTGTATTATTACTGATTCTTATGTTGGAACTTGTATGAATGTCTAAATGCTTAACTTTATCGATTTGTTCTAAAAAACTCAACAACTAGTATAAGCCAACTTTATATATATATATATATATATATATAATTTTAATTATGCCTCTATATCTTTTTTTATGGTTGTTTTCAAGTGAAGAAAAATGAATCAACTTATTTATAATTATAATAAAATATCACTGTTTATCAATGATAGACCACGATAAAACGCAATAGACAACTATTAGAGTATGATAGATGCATAGCCAATCGCGATATATCGTAATGTATTGTTGATAGTTGTTGACATTTTACTATACTTAAAACTTTTTTTCATTAGTTTTACTATTTTAAATAATTATTTTTTTAAAAAATTTTATTTTTATCCTTGAATATTAAAATTTATTTTTAAAATATGACCTTGAATGTCAAAATTGTCGTAGAAATATTTCATTTTTCATTAAAATAAAGTACGAAAATTGACATGAAAGTTTATGCTTAAAAGTTAGAGATCAACATAGAATTATTTGTTGTCATCTCAAAAGATATATTTAAAGTCATTTAGCTAATCAATTTTTCTCATCAACAACCACACTAATTTACACGAATGATATTATAACTAATATCATTCGTGCCTTTTAAGTTTTACTTACTAGCATCAATTTTCGTCATATTTTAATAACAAAATTCTTTTAAGAAAATATTTTAAAAATAAATTTCAAAATTTAGAAGTAGAATTGAATCTTTCCAAAGTCTTGATGCATAATTGAAATAGACTGCAAGTTTAGAGTGAGTTGTTTGGTATAAATTAATCTATTTGTAAACGCAAATATGTTTAATAATTTGCTGGTTTTTCTTTTTCTTTTTTCTTTTTCCTTTTTTTTTTTTCATTTTGACTATAGTAATATTTTTGTTGAGCAGAAAGCATGGTGTGAAAATAAAATGTCGACTATCATTAGAAATTTGGAATTGATGTGTATTTTTTAAAAATTTTATTGCTCTGGATTGTAATTTAATAATAATAATAATAATAATAATAATAATAAATTATTTTAAGAAACCTTTGATCTCGAGGTCAATACTAGTTGAGCTATATTCATAATAGCAAGGAATACTTCTTTAAATATATTATTACCTTTTCTTAGGACATTATTTTTTTCAATAAAACAACGAGATTTTTATTAATTTAACCATAACTTAATTAGTTAAGATATATATTGTAGTTAGAACTCAAATATATTTTATTACACATTAAACTCGAAAATAAGAATAAAAAAATCCAAGTAGAGTGGTTTAGACCCCTTTTTTAAGTATGTACAAAGCATGTATTTTTCCTTAAATAGTGTAATTGGAAATTTGGAAGTATTCAACAAAATATAGTTTCGTTATCCGATGGGCCTTAAGCTTATGGGCCGTTCCTATGAGCGTCTACAGATTGACCAGATTAATCAACAATATATTTTAATTTGGTAGTCGAGAAGTTATATGTCAATCAAGGTAGGTTCATGTTTGCATGAATTTTTTTTTATATTAGGAATAAATTTAATTGTTGCATTTATCTAATTATGTTTTGAACTATTAATAATGATCATTTTTTTCACTTATCATACAACTTTGTTAAATTGGTTAATCCAAAAATAACTTAATGATTTAGAAACTCAATAAAACTTGAATAGGCAATGGTTGCAACCTCCATTTCACAATTGATGAAATAAAAAATGGTCAGATTTTTTTTATAAGGGCTCAAACTTTATGAAAAGGAATTACTGCTTAGCGGATTACAAAATTGAGCATCAAGCTCAAAGTCCAACCTCAACCACATAGGTACATTAAAGATTCATTGACTAGCATCGGCATTAGAAGAAACTCATCTAGCTAAAGAATGAACAACCCCGTTAAAAGATCGAGGAATAAAAGAAGAACCCTAATATGTATTTGTCCACTCTCTAATTTCTTCCATTATCCCCCCAATTGTGAAATTATGCACAGAATTGTTATGAATGACTTTAACTAAAATCTGAGAATCAAAATTAGTTAAACCCATATAAAAAGTCACATGAAGCCCAAATAATATTGCCAAAGCTTCGACTGCCAACACTTCAATTGCCCCCCTCAACATACTCAAATGCAGCGCCTTCACGACAGAGTTTTACTATTGGAATTTCTTTGAATCTACTGATGCTTCGAACAACTATATAGGGGATCTCGCAAGTGAAGCGTTTGAAAGACATCCCCGAAACCCAAATAGAATTCGTATTTAGCATTGTTGACATTCTCTCTAATAAAATTATCCCCCTTCTGCATTGTAGACATAGCTAACCCATTTTGTATTCTTCCTATAAACGAGGCCAACATCAAATGCATCAGATGTACCTTCATGCATATGTAGATAATACGAATTTTCTTCCTAAATAACTTATTGGTTAAATATTTCATCATGTACGACATTTCAACTTCAACTAAAGACTAAAATGTATGTGGTTGACATACAGGTAGAATATATTTAAGTAATAACCTAAATAGTCTATAGTATATGGATAAAGTTGGGTGTTTTATCCTGGTGACACTACGGTTGTAAAGTGTTAGAAACGATGATCCTAATCATTCATGTGGAGACATGTGAATGAGATATCCTATACAAAGAGTTTGTATGAGATCGGACCGCAAAATCATTAATCTCTCTTTATAACACCGTTACTCGAAGAGATTAACATTTCAATAGGATGATCATAGGAGACTTATCTTTAATTCTGAGTGAGTTGTGAATTCTTGTCTATGAGGGCGATCCTTTGATCTGTATGGATGAGAGTGGTCAGATTTGCCGACTTGCCTACCATTTTGGAGATTTGTCTGAGTAGGGAGTTGGGAACATAGATACACAAGATGGAATCACTCCTTATCGACTTTAGGGTAAGTAGATGAATTGCTCCCTTAAGGGTTGATTCTGTCTTGAACAATGAGGTGTATCACCCTCTCACTGGCCAGAAAGGAGTCTAGTTTATAGTTGAACTATAACTAATTGTTCATTAGATGGATTAGTGGTAATTAGGGAGTTAGATGTAACTACAGAGAGATAAAATAATAATTTGACCCAGCTGTAGTTATGAGCAATTCGGGAAAGGTTGACGTGCTCTTAGACATATAAATATATCTACAATGCAAAAACTAAAGTTGTGGATCTTTAGTGGAGTGACATGCAGTTAATGAGTGTTAATTAATTAATCTTGTATCATTGTAGCTTCTAATTTGTAGGTCCATTAGATCCTTTTGCTGGCTCACTAAGGATAAAACAAGGAATCAATGGTTTTGGAATAATTTGAATTGTTTAATTATTTAAGGAAAATTTTATATTGATATAAAGTATAGTGTATATTGATACATTATAATACATAGTTAAATATAAATATGATTTATAATTAATAATATGTATAAGGGAGATAAAAATTTGAATAAGATTCAAATTGATATAACATATATTGATACACTTTAATTAATTATAAAAATGATTTATAATTAATGAGAGAGATAAATATTTGAATGAAATTCAAATTAATATGTAAATTGATACATTATAATATATAGTTAATTATAAATATGATTTATAATTAATACTATATAATATATGAGAGTAATATATTTGAATAAGATTCAAATATTAATTATATGAATGTGATTCATATAAATACTACAAGTTAAAATTAATATGAATGAGATTCATATTAAAAACATAGGTTATGTGAGAAGATTCAAATGAAGTTAAATATATGATATTTAATTATTAATTAATTAATACTATTAATTTATTTATATATTAAATTATATTTAATATATATTAGGAAGAACTCCCAAAGGGAGTTATTATACATTTAGTGGAAGGGAGTTACAACTTTCCTTCCAATGCTTTCATTCTCACGATATGCCCTATAAACCTTAAACCTATTTTACTAGCTAATTATGTTTAAGTCCCCTTAATTACGTACTAATTACCCTAGTATGTGTTTCAATTCTTGTAAGCAAATAGTTGTAATGTTTGTAGTAGTGAAAATAATACGGAAGTTATAATGAGTATCCGTGTGAGGTAGAAATGAGGAAGAACTTTCTAAGTCTTGAAATGGGGTGCTCTTGGGTAATAAAGAGCAACCAACACTGAGACAAAAATTAGGGAAGCTAAGTCAGACGAAGGAGGTGTGACATCAGGTTGAAAAGGAAGTAGGAATTTGCCTAAGTGCCAGAAGTTGTGCTATCGGGTGAGATAAGAGAGTTAACACTTAGAAGGGTATCAGAAATATAGAAATGAGGAACACATGAGCGACTGTAGGCTTAAGAGTCTAAAGGCGAAAATGGGCTAAGTGTATCAGGAGGCATGCGTCAAGGGCCATATGGAGGTTGGTAAAGGCCTCAAGTGGATAGTATGCAGGTAATTGAGGATGTCTAAGTGAACGCATGGTAGACAAGGAGTACTAAGGCATGGGAGATTAAGGGGGCATCGATGAGTTTCCCTAGTGTATGCGTTAGCTAGTGATGCATGAACAAGAGTGTGCGGCGTTAGCCGTGGTATGAGTTGGCTAGTGTAACAAGAGCCATAGGGCCATATGGAGGTTAGTAAAGGCCTCAGATGGATAGTATGCAGGCAATTGAGGTTGCCTAAGTGAACACATGGTAGACAATGAATACTAAGGCATAAGAGGTTAAGAGAGGTGTCGATGAGTGTAACCAGTATATCCGTGGCTAGCGATGTGTGAACAAGAGTGTGCGGTGTTAATCGTGGTATGCACTGGCCGAGGAGGAAGAGTAGGGGGGACACCAACTTGGGTGTTGATGAAGGACTTAAAGCATTCAGCTTAATCATCCAATTATTGAGCTAAGTGGCATGCTTAGAAGTCATAAATAAGGGTTAATGCGCCAGGTGTCATATTAAGAAACTAGCAGATCATGCAACCTTTGTATAAAAAGGAGTTTGAAATTCAAAAGCTTGGTTTGGACATTTTATTCGTTCTAAGAGAGGTGAGTTATGATCAGTCTAAAGCTTGAGCGTTGAAAGAGTTGAATTAGGGCTGCTAGAGGAAAATTTCCATGGAATTGAGCTGAAGGTTAAGGAATTCCTTCAAGTGTTTAAGAACCTAAAGCCACACGGACGAGTTATAAAACTTGGTAAATTTCGAGTTCATAAGGAAGAATATGAGGCTGGGATTCTAAGGTATGCTAATTAAGACGTTTAGGGATAAGTTCTTAAAAGAAAATTTCATTTAAGTTTGGAATTTAAGTTACTCAAGCTAAAAGCAAAATTTAGAATTTTGGTCGGATGAACAAGTAGAAAGCTGCAACCCACACATAAGCAAGCAGTTAACCAGCTGAGGCTAAGTGTGAACAAGCATCCATCACGTAGGCGAGACAGACACATTCTAATGCCTGAGAGCCTCTTGTGTGCAAGTTGACACCCACCTAATAGTCACAAGGTAAAAATTTGGTTACGCGTGGCAATGCGTTAGGTACAAAATATTGAGGATGCGTCGAGTGAAACGGGGAATAAGATGATGCATCGAACTAGGTTTGAGGCTTAACATGCGTTACCTTGAATAATAAGTTAACCTCAAGAGGGAGCCAAGGCATTAATCAAAGACTCTCGGTATTCTTATAGGAAAAACGCATATAAGGGAGGCTTACAACCTTTTGAGGGGGTAACTCAAGACAGTGAGTGACTAGTTTTCAAAATATTTGCTAAGTGTTTTACTTATGAATTTCCGACGCATAGTTACTTTTATTTTGATGTTCCAATGCATGTTTAAAGTAATACGAGTCGGATATGAACACATGTTGATGATTTGAAGACAGTTTTTACTTATAACTTCCATGCATTCCAATCAAGTTTTATGGCATGTTTAACATCAGAATGAACTATTTATTGATTTCCTTAAGCATGATAAGTATGATGTTTTATGATGTTAATATGTATGTTTGATATGTAAAACCTAGTCTTAAGCATTGTTACTGAAGGTAAGGTACCCAGCTATATAACGATCCTTGCTACCGAAGGTATGGTAAGGTAAGCAGGATCCTACTCAGTTCTACATGCACGTAAGATTCATGTTATTGATGTTGATGAGATCGAGTAAAAGGGCTCTCTTTCAACTAAGATAATTAGGGATTGAGAAAAATGCCTCTCCTGCATATTTAGGCAAAGAAGTAGAGGAATTTTATAGGAAATGTTAATGAGATTTTGTCCAGGGTATTCTATGCTATGATTTTATCTCCGAACCCTGGAATGGGAATGTAAATATTTTGTTCTAAACATGTCTATATCATAAGTTATGAAAGTGTGATTTATTTAAAAGAAGTCACTCACTGGGACTTTTAAGCTCACCTATTTTAATGTTTTCCTCCCCAAGTAGTGATTGACGTCCTGAGGCTTAGCAGTTCTGCCAGTCACTCACTTTTAAAAAATATTAGGAACATGAAGCTTAGGTGGCTTATCACGTCTTTGTTAAACTTAAGTCTTATGTTCATATTGTGGGAAGCTAGGGTAGAGTTTTTTTTTTATGGTTGTTGTAAATAGACTTACTAGATCCCTTAACTATGATATATGTGAATAAGTATTCCGCTGTACGAGATCTATATGTTTAAGTTGTGTTGACTATGTGGTAATGGTCTGTTATAAGATATAAACTGTTATCAGGTACCAAGGACGTTAGTTCATGGAATTATGTTGGTGGTAATTGTTATAAGAGGGTTGAAAATTATTGTCTTCACACTTGTTCTCAGATTAGGAGGGTAATTCGGGAAGAGGTGTGACATGATTGGTTAGGCTGTAATGGCTACAAAAAAAAAAAAACAAAAAAAAAAAACAAAAAACTACTCAAGTTTATCTCTCAATTCTCCTGGTAGTCTTGTAGTTTGTAAACAATTTGTAAACATATTATTATTAATAAAATAAGTGTTATTTTATAAGCATTTACTCAATCCAATAAACTAAGATCCAATGTTATTTTATGTAACTTAAGCATATATGTGGAGACTATCCCTCATGGGTTCTCATCCAAATTCAATTAATTATCAAATACTAAGTTTACAGTATACAAACAACAAATATGCATTTAAATTAAATTACAGCATGCTATATAAAAAAAAGAGTTTCAAGAATTTCACCTTTGAAGACCTTTTTCTTCACGAATCCTCCCTCGAATGGAATCAGCAACTTTTTGAAGACCTTCTTCAAGATTTTCTCGAACCAAAACCCAGACACAACCACAATGGAGTTTTTAGCATTCTTGGGTTGAAAACCTAGGAGTGGTGGACTTTGACTATTTTGGTTTGAGGAAAAGTTTGGGTGGAGGAGAAGGATTGAGAATTCTCTCAAGAACACAAGAATGCATAAAACTTCTGTAAAAAATTCAATCGTTCAACAATTTCAACGTAGAAGAAGAAGAAAAACTATTTTTCTTTTATTCTCCTTTTTCCAAATTGAATAATCACCTCCACTAAAGTGGGTGGAGAGAAAAGAAAGGGGAGGGAGTTGTAACTCCCTTCCTTATTATTCAAATAATAATAATATAATATAAATAAATATGATAACTAACTTATCATATTATATTTGTATTAAATTATATGTTATATCAAATATAACATATAACCTATAGTTTTAATATTGTATCACATACAATATAAACTATAGTTTCTTTTCTCTATTATATGACATTTAATATAAATCATATTTATATTAAATTTAACAACTATGAATCACATTCATAGAAAATATATTTTAATCTTCTTCAAATATTTATTTCCTCCCATTAAGCTATAATGAATCAAATACATTATGGTAATTATATCACATATAATTGAAATAAATTAATTATATTATATATAATTAAATCCCTATATTAATTTGAACAATTCAAATTAATCAAAAGACTGATTCTCAACTAAATTCTTTTAAGCTACCAAGGGGACCTTATGGACTTGTAGCTTGAACATCCAATGGTACATGAATAATTAATTAAACTTTTTAATTACATTATTCACCATCCGTTAACTATCGGGCACTCCACTAAAGACCGACAGTTGTACTCTTCGTACTATAAATATATTTCTGTGTCTATTGGATATAACCAATCAACAGTACGATGACCCTTCACAAATTGCTCAAAAGTACAGCTATGCCAAATTATCGTTTTGCCCATGTAGTTACATCTGACTCCTTAAGTACCACTGATTCCTTTAATGAACAATAGATCATAGTTCTACTATGACTAAACCCCTCTCTGGCCAGGAAAGGGTGTGGCGCCACATTGTTCAAGACTCAGAATCAGCCCTTAAGTGAGCAATTTATCTACTTACCCCTACTTCAGGGAAGGAGTAAATTTCATCTTGTGTAGCTGTGTTCCCAGCTCCCCAATCAGACGAATCCTCAAAATGGTAGGCTTGTTGAGTCGACAATCTAGTCACTCTCACTCATACAAATCAAAGGACCGCCTTCACAGAGAGGAGTTCACAACTCACTTAGGATTCAGACCATGTTACCTATGGTTATCTTGGGAAAATGTAAGTCTCTATTATGAATGGTGTTATATAATGAGACTAAATATTTTGTGGTGCGGTCTTATACAAACTCCTTTGTATAGAATATCCCCGCTCGCATGTCTAATACATGAATGATCAGGATCATACCATTTGTAGCACTTTACAACAATTGTAACACCTATAAAGTGGGCCATACTCGTAGTGTCACAAGGACAAGGTACCCAACCTTATCCATATACTATAGATCATTTAGGTTATCACTTAAACATGATCCACCCATATGTCTCCACATACATGTTTAAGTTACAAAGATAACCTTAGATGTTAGTTATTGGTTTGTGGTTAATGCAACTAAAATATCACATATTTTATAGACAAAGTAAATAAAATATCACATATTTTATTAATCAAGGACCCTACAAGATTTTGGGCATCAACTCCAACACAATTCTATAATCCTACTCCAACCAGTCTGCATCTGGGAAGAACATAATTGGCGCAATTGGTTATAGCGGTCTTATCCATTTTTGAAATTTGTAATGTGCTTCCCCCATGGAAATACCTTCCTAAGGGAGGGTGTGCCCAGGGTACCATGAGGCCGAGATGAAGGAAACATTCCAAATTAATGAAGGAGACCACAAGATATGTTATCACATGTCATTCTTCCATTTACTATAAACACTTTTTCCATTCACCTTGATATTGACCCATGCAAATACCTTTCTATGGGAGGGTGCGCCCAGGGCACCACTGTTGGGAATGTCCTAAACTTACAGTTCGTAAATGTGTTAACATAATCTTTTTATCAATAAAAATGTTGTTGAGTTTTTTATTCAATAAATTACTATTGATATTGCATTCTTTTATGAAAATCCAATAAAAATGTCAATGGCTATAACATGATACTTTAACTTTATGTGGCGACATAAAAGAGGATCAAATTTTAGTATGTAACCAAAATGGTCCATAAGTATATGAATGAGATTGGGTACCTCATCCTGGTGATACTATTGGATGCGGCCCATTTTGCATACTGATACAAATGATGTGATCAAAAAATCATTCATGTGGAGACATGTGAGTGGAGGCATCCTGTGTAATAAGTTTACATAAGATCGGACCTCGAAAATAGCCACTTTTCTTTATAACAACCATTTACTGTTAAAACTGACTATTTCAAAATCAATGACCTAGGGTAACTCAATCTTAATCCTGATCTAATCATGAACTCTTGTTTTAAGATTATCCTTTGATCTGCATAGATGAGAGTAGTCCAACAACACTACTCAATAAGCCTCTAATTTTGGGGATAAGACTGGATAGATAGTTGGGGACATAGCTTTGCAATATGGAATTCACTTCTACCCAATTTGGGGTTAGCGGATAGGTTGTTCTCTTAAGTGTTGATGCCTTGTCTTGAACAACAGGGCCCCACCCTCTCATGAAAGAGAGGGTCATGATTTATAAGTTGGGCTATAAATAAATTATTCAATGGAGGACCAGTGGGAGCTCAAGGAGCAAGATGTATTTACAGGGGTAAAATGGTAATCTTTGACCCAACTGTAAATACGAATGAATTGTGAAGGATTGACTTACCGATTATGATTAAAAATGGATAGAAGTATATCTATAGTGAGGAGAGTGCAACTAACGAGCTATATGGGAATGACGTGGTAGTTAACGAATAGTGACTAATTCGGTTTAAAGAGTTTAACCAATTAATTACAAATCATTGGAGCTCATGATCTGTAGGTCCATAAGGTCCCTCTACTCGCTTGTAATTTGGATTAATAAATTGAGTAATCTAGATGAGATTTGATATTAGGGTTTAGAATTTGAAATGTTTGAATTCAATTAGGGATTCTTTTAATTGTATTCGTTACAATTGAGATGTTTAATTTTATCGAAATTAAACACAATTGGAGAATTAATCAATGTTTAAATTATGATTCAAATACTAATTATATGAAATTAAATTCATTGTAGTTAAATTGGTATTTTATTAATTTAATATTAGATATTAAATTAACAAAATTATTAAAAGGTTTAATTAATTAGTTTTATTTAAAACTAATTAATTGAATTGTTTTTATAAAACTAATAAAACAAATAAATTAGTTTATTTCTAAATTGGTTTTTAAAAATCATTTTTTTAAAAAAAATTGAAAATACAATGTAGAAATTTCCAAAAGTTGGAAATCTCCAGTATGGTGCAAGCACCTTATTCTTCCAATTCCACTTAATCCATGAAGAAGGAGCTGACCTTGATGCAAGCTTAAAATTTACATGATGAAAGCTTTATAAATTAAAGTGTTGGACTGAATGATTAAGCTAAGCATTCAGAACTTCTTCAAGAACTCTGAAAAATTCGAAACCCTTTCCAAACCCTTTTCAGTCTTCATAAAAAACAGCTCAATTTAGTGTTTCCACCACACAGTCCTTATAAGAGAACAGTAAAGAAGATCTTCGTGATGGTCTACTTGTAGATTGAAGCATCTTTACATGGAGCTCACCTGGTTTCTGATGAGGTTTCATCAAAGGCATTGTGTTCAGCAAACCCTCTTCTATAATAGTTATTTTGAAGCATGTTTTCAACTCAAATTAAGTATAATTAGAGTGCTTATTAATTATGATTTTCTCCGTTGCATGTTAATTTACTTTATCAACCACGAGACCGAGCATAAATCTCACTCTATGAACTTTTTAGGAGAATGTGGGTGGAAAAATGACATACCATATATATCTTTTTCCTCCCACTAAGTATTCTACCTTTTGGGTTTATTAACTTAGAAAAAAAAAGGCTAAATTATTTTAACTAAGTCCTTGTTAAATTTGCTCAATATAATGCTTATATAGAATAGTTTAACAATATGTGTTTTTGTTCGTTGAACTCTTTTAATGAAAATAATCATTTATTGCATGCTTATAATGTTGGGTTTTATGCCCTAAAAACCTGTAGATAGTCAATTTTTTTACCGTCATCAATAAAGAGTTATGCATGTTAATTCAATAAATGTTATCGCTTGTATTGTTATCTATTTTTCCTGATAACCCTAAATCCAATAAACTAATATCCAAGGGTGTCTTATGAGTTTTGAACTGTATGTGGAGACATAAAGGGATCAATGTTCAAGATACAACCTAAAAAGTCTATAATATACGGATAAGGTTGGGTACCTTATCCTGGTAACACTATGGATACGACCCACTTTTTATTTGATACAAATGTAATGATCCAACGTGTTCGTGTAGGTGATACACGAGTGAGGATATCCTATGTAATGAGTTTGCATAAGTCTGGACCGCGAATAGTATTGACTAGATGTAACACTGTTGACTAGTTAGGTTTCTATTTCAATAGGGTGATCTGGGCGACTTAGTCTTAATCCCAAGTATATTATAAATTCTTGTTCACGAGTGATTATCTTTTGATTTGCATGGGTGAAGATGGCCAATTCGCTGACCTAATATGCCTACCATTTTGGAGACAAGACTGAGTGGGGAGTTGGAAACATAATAATACAATATAGAATTTACTTCTTCCCCTGAGGGTAAGTAAATGTGTGTTTCCTTAAGTGGTGTCTTCAGGACTTGAACAAAGAGAGACCCTTTCATTGACCAGAGAGAGATTTCTGTTTATTGGTTGGACCATAAACAAGTTGTTCATTAGAGGAGTACTAGTACTTAAGGAGTCAGAGGTAACCCAAGGGTAAAATAGTAATTTGACCCAGTTGGAGTTACAAACACTCGTGAAGGACTAACTTGCTGGTATTGGACTATATCCGTGAACATAGAAATATATTTGTAGTGAGACGAGTGCAGCTGTGGGTCTTTAGTGAAGTGTACCCATAGTTAACGAATATTGATTAACTTGGTTAATTAGTTTAACCAATTAATCTCATATCGTTAGAGCTTCTAATCTACAGGTTCACCAGGTCCCCTCGTTAGCTCACTAGAGGATACTAAAAAGGAATAATTTAAATTGTTCAAATTAATTTGAGGAAACTATATATTAATGTGATTAATATATAATTAATTATGGATATGATCTATAATTAAATTGGAGACTAATGTTTGAATAAGATTCAAATTAATTCAAGTGAATTAGATTCACAAAGAATTAATTAATAGGGAGTTTTTGCACATATACATGGGATGTATATGATTATTTAATTATTATGTAAATTAAAATTAAATAAGTGTTATTTAATTGAGCTAATTAATTAAATAACTGTTATTTAATTAAAATGGGCTAATTTATTTGATAAACATTATTTAATTAATCTTAGAAAAGGAAAATATATTAGGAAAGATGCTTGGTTCTTCTCTATATAAAGACCTCCTCATGCCTTTTGGCAACACACACTTTGATTGTAGAGAAACTCTTACATTACACAACTCCTTAGTGTTATTATGCAAAATTTTCTCTAAACCATAAATCCTCTCAACTCTTCAAAACACTTTTCGCCTCTCTCTCTCCCAATAGTTAGATGTCACCTATTCCTCTATTGGAATTCCAGTGAATAACGAGGTAACTCTTGTGGTAGTATTCAAGATCGCTTAAGGAGTTCTTTGTGATCAAGACCATTTGGAGATTCGTTCGTTGGAACCTTAGAGAGGATTGTTTGTGGCACTTGGAGAATTTACAAAGATAAGAATCATTTTAACCCTTTCTCCAATAACATGCTAGCTTACGTGTTTATCTATTTTGTCTAGTACAACGATTTTGTTTAATGTAAAAATCGATTTGTCGGATGTAAGGCATTCTAACACAACGTTTCCACTGCGACGGGATCCGATCTCAGTCCCTACCTATAAAATATTTGTCCAATTCACCTTTTAGATTTGTTACCAAGTAGAGTTGTTCCATTTCTATCAACTTAAAAATCTCAATCTAGACAGAATGTTCTTTAGACAAAGGTCCTTTTATGAGCAATTATTTTATAGACTTAATCTTTTAACCAAGTACATTTTAATCCTATTAAAACAAATTAAAAGATTAACCTATTTCTAATCTCATTAGAAATGCATTTAACACAAGTCTAGGTGAATCAATTTCAAATCATTTAAAAAAAAATTGAACATATGTTTACATGTAACTCTTGATTATCGATTTTAATCTAATTCATTGAACTTATAACCTTTAATAAACAATGAATTTGTCAAAATTCTTTTTTGTTTGTATTATGATGACTTTGATTAAATATAACGTTTATATTAATCTAAGTAATATTATGCTTAATGCAACGTTCATTTTTCATCTAATTAGAACGCTTATAATTATCATACATGAAAAATAAACATACATATTCATTTCTCTATATCATACATTATAATATTTATGACGCAGGAATATACTTACTCAAAACATGCATTCAAATAATATAACAATTATATTATAATGCAAGAGCATACTTATATTAATCATGTAACCATATAACATTTATTTGATGCATGATCATGTTTATTCTAAGGTGAGATTTTAAAACTATATGACATAAATTATGCAACATAAAAAACACACAGTTAAATAATACATCACATACATATAAAACTATATAAAAGCTATGATAGATCAAATATTGGAACCCTAAATTTAACAAAAGTAAAATTACAAAGGAAAGTTGTCATCCTTGCGTTGGAAAAGACTCTTACGATCAACTATCAGCCAGGTACCTTCCATGATGCACAAACTGAGATGGACAAGGGATTTTCGCTGAACTCCATGCATGACAAACAAAGTGCTCGACGCATGGGTTTCGAGTACCGCATGCGTTGGACAATGATGCTTAACACATGGGCATCATCCCTCTGCATGCGACTGTGAACATTGCATCCATCGCGCATAAGTCCCTTCACTGCATGGGCATCGACTCGCCGCATGGGTTTCGAGCACTGCATGCATTAGACAATGAAGCTCAACGCATGGGCATCATCCCCCCGCATGCAACTGTGAGCATTGCATCCATTGTGCCTAAGTCCCTTCATCGCATGGGCATTGACCTATCGTATGGGTATGCTACCTGCCACATGGGTTTAAGTTCAATCTTGTAAGTGTTGACACATGGTATGTGTTGACGCTCTTACCTTCAAGCTCCTCTGCTTTGCAAGGCCATAACCCCATCGCATGGAATGCATCTTGCCGCAAGCCATCATCCCATTTTATCTCGCCATAAGCCATCATCGAATGCTATCTCGCCACAAGCCATCATCACATGCCATCTCACCGTAGGCTATCATCTCATGCATAAATACCAGGCGCCATGAGACAGAAGCAAATCCTCTATTTTTATCTGAAAAACTAGGCTCCAGAAATATTCATTTCTGACCCCGAACGACCCAAAAATACAGACTCGATTGCAAAAATAAAATTCCCAAATAATAGACCCTTACATTGATCAAATCAACATAAAATTTTACAATCAATTGTGCCAATAAATGAAATTACCTATCAAGCAAACATCATATATTTTCAAGAAAAATGCAGAAAAATAACCCACTTCATGACTTAATTTTTGTTTCAAAAAATAAATAATAAAAATGCAAGAAAACCTGCCTCTGATACCAATTAAAGGAATCGAATTCTTGCAGAAGTGGGTGAATTCCTTTCATTTAGACATTCGATTTTTATGGAAACAAAAAATAGTAAAATAAAACATGTATTTGTAGAATAAACATTCAAACAAAACTATAAGCATGCTAGAAAATAGGAAGAAGAGAAGAAATCAAAATTCACATTTATTGATTCTTCTAGCTTTTCTCTTCCATCATTATCAATGATGTCGAACTTCTTCAATGAAGAAGAACCCCACTAACAAAGTTACCTTGCTAATTACTTTGTTAGTGGTTTCTAAGAGGTTAGGTTTTCTTACTTTGTGTAACCCCCCGTTTGGTAAATGAGATATAACTATATATTTATATGGAGAAGGGTAATCCAAGTACTTCCCTTTATAGATTTAGTGCTAATTAATTAAATAATCCTTATCTAATTAATTGACACATTTATTAAATGACCATATATTAAATCCTATTTAATATACATTTAATAATGATCATAAATATCATATATTTATACTAACCTCCAATCTCCATCAACTAAATCATATTTAACATGAAATTAATTAACATATAAATATCACATATTTATATGTATACATCTTTTTATGAATCCAATTTATATAAATCTAAGGATAAGGTTTCCCTCTTTATCCATATACTACAAACCATTTTGGTTATCACTCAAGACATAATCCACTTGTATGTCATCATATACATGTTTAAGTTACATACAAATAACTAGGGATATTAAGTTTATATGTATCTCAATACATGTACAGTTCGCAATACATCTACAGTTGTTGGTTCTCTTCGCACCCTACGTCTTTTTACTTGTTCTTCTTATAACTAAGTTTTTTTTGTTCTTTTCTTTTTCTTTTTGCTTTTTGCTTTTAGATAATTTCTATACTTTTTTGCAGTAACCCATCTTTTCAGGAGTTCTATTCGTTCGGGATCTTCTTTTTGTGTCATGTCCTCCATACTGGAGCTAAATATAATTTGTTGTCTTCCATTATGGTTTTTTTTTTTCTTTATAAATACAATTTTATTTTCTTCTATTTTCAGCCCATATTACCGATAATTTGTTGTCTTCCATATGTCTACGTACATATGTATATCAATGTATATATATACATATTCGACAATGTGACGATGGTGAATTTATTATTGTTTTTTTGTTGGAGGTGATATTGTTTTTCATTCCATATATTTTCTTTTTTTATCACTGTCGCAATATGTTTTTTTTTTACTAATTTAATGAATAATAACATTTGGAAAAGAAAGATTGAAAATAAATCTTCAAGTTTTATATTTTATTTATGTTTGATATATTTAAATTTTACATTAGAAGTAGTTTAAATAAATTGGGTAATGAATGACAATAAATTGGCCACATAGTCATGTTCGTTTTAAATTGAGCGCAACATCGGCTTGTTGGAATGTCTTCGAATTTGTATCTAGTGCTTCGTGAAACTAATAAAACATACAAGCGAAAGAAATTTATATCTAAAGAACTCTAATTACATTAAATTTTAAGGATTAAGCATTCTTGTTCAAAACTGAAAAATAAAGTTTGAAGAACAAACCTTGATGTAGCTCAAAATTGATGCAATCCTCTAGATGTTTTTTTATTATGAATACTTTGTGGACCATTGCTTGAGTCTTCTCCGCTATTCTCCGACCTTAGAACGTATTGTGGGATTCAAAATTGTAATCAATTTTAAGGAAAAATGGAGTTTGAAAGAATTTGGAGCTAAGTATTTTGAGAAGAAAAGAGCTGCTTCAAACGTCAGCCATTCAACAATTCTTGCTTCTCTTTAAAGAAGAAAACATGCAAAATCAGAATCATCTCAAAGTGACATCAAATTAATCACTAATTAGTGGGAATTGCGATATGTTAAAGAGGTTATGTTAAAGAGGTTCAAGTGGTAAAAATTCACTACCTCTAAAATTCAACTAATTTTGGATTCTAAAATTCAAATTTTAAATTAATTTTCTTAAAATTAACCCAAATACGTAATTTTAAATAAAATTAATTCTAATGATTAATTTTAAATAAAGTTAATTCTAATAATTAATTTTAAATAATTAATTAAATAATTTAATTAATAATATTAATTTAATATCAAATATTAAATTAATAATTAACATCAATCTCCATCATGAATCCCTATTTATGGGTACAATATTTAAATCATATTTAAATATTTCCTACGTTTCATATTGTTTAATACATAATTAAACGATAATTTGTTAAGTATATCGAATATAATTAACGCTTACTTCCTAAATAAAATTTGAATGTTTCAAATTTTCTCATCACAATGTTCTAAGGTTTAATTAACGCTTACTTCCTGTATCTTTCTACTCGTTCTTTTGGTAACTAATTTTTTTTTTTTTTTTTTGCTTTTAGATAATTTCTACTCCATTTGTTTGCAGCAACCCGACTTTTTTGGGAGTTCAGTTCATTCGAGATCTTTCTTTTCGTGTCATGTCCTAATTTCTTTTTTTATTGGAGGTGATCCATGTTAAGGATGCCAACACAGCCAACCACATCACCAAAGGAAAATTCACTCAACAGTGCAAGACTTCAAAAATTACAGCCTTGCCTCTTTACCAAAAGAATAGGTTTTACTAAAGGAATATGATTGTTACAACAAAGTGTCTAACCATTTGTTTTGTTGAGTTATTCTTGCATTCCCAAATTAGGGATTTCATATTGTATAAATATATCACCTATGTACATTTCAAGATACAAGAAATTATAAAGAAAAAGTTGGCTTGCCACTATCGTGTACCGTCCGAGTTATCGTCTGCCTGATTGAAACTATCGTTTACCTTTTCTGATACTATCGTCTACCTCCTGACGCTATCATCTACACGATATCATCTGTCGTCTACCTTCTGACGCTATCGTCTACATGATATCATCTGTCGTCTACCTCCTGATGCTATCGTCTATACGATATCGTCTATCTCTTGACGTTATCATCTACCTCCTTCAGACGTCATCGTCTACCTTTACCAAACGCTATCGTCTATCTCTTGACGCTATCGTTTACCTTGTCTAAGTGCTAATGTCCGCCTCTTGACACTATCGTGTACCTGTTGACATTATCGTCTACCTCTCCAGCACTATCTTTTACTGTCCAGTCGTATACCTCTTCAAATGACAACGAGCACTTCGACTTGCCACGTGAGTCTGCCGTATCCTTCAACCTCACACTTTAACTTGGTATCAGAGCTAATAATGACCAACATCAATCAAGGAAAACCTGGGAGCCACCCTTGGCACAGCCTACTTCAACGACCCATCCTTGAACCAACTCCTCAATCAGATAACCTCCATTAAACTTGATCGCAACAATTTCCTCCTATGAAAAAACTTGGCGCTTCCAATCCTTCAGAGTTACGACTTGAAGGACACCTGATCGGACAAAAGGTTTGCTCCCCAATGTTTCTGCAACCTGCAATCGGTGAGAGTATATTGACTGGATCGACTGGAGCAGAAGCTGCTTCGTGCAGCGCAGAAGGAAGCTCCGGCAATGGTGCTTCCAGCTCGTCGACAGCACTTGAGGTAAATCCTCAATACGAAGTGTGGATGGCTATAGATCAACTCCTCCTTGGCTAACTGTATAACTCCTTGACATCAGAGGTTTCCATTTAAGTGATGGGATGTGAATGTACAAGGGATATGTGGACCAACATTCAACAACTCTTTGGTGTTCAGTCCAGGGCTGAAGAAGATTATCTGAGATATGTGTTTCAAAAAACCAGGAAAGGTAATTTAAAACTGGAAGAGTACCTTCGAACTATGAAAATGAATGCAAACAATCTCGAGCAAGCTGGTAGCCCTGTGCCACCAAGAGCTCTTGTTTCACAAGTACTACTAGGACTTGATGAAGAGTACAATACCATCGTGGCCACGATCCAAGGGAGAGTGGACATGTCGTGGCTTGATATGCAATCAGAACTTCTCCTGTATGAAAGGAGATTGGAACATCAGTCAAACCAAAAGATGACAGTAGGCTTTAACCAAGTCAATAATGCATTAGTGAATATGACAAATACTAGACATGTCAACCAGAATAACAAGACCAATAGCAGCAATTAGTCTACTGGGGGAGGACAACGAGGTGGTGGTGGCCATGGTAGAGGTCGAGGCAAGGGAAGAAATAACAACAAACCTGTGTGTTAAGTCTGTGGGAAGGTAGGACACATAACATTTTACTGCTTCAACAGGTATAACAGAGATTTTGTTCCCAATTCTCCTCAAAACAAGGGACAACCCTTCCCCAACAACCAGACCAAAAACACACAACCTCACCCAACAGGCCTAGCCACTATTTATGGAAGTAATCCCTTTCTGACAAGATAAGAAAACATGACTGATGCAAATTGGTATGCTGACAGTGGTGCCTCCAATCATGTTACCTCAGACTTCAACAATCTTGGCAATTCGACTGAATACTCAGGTACTGAAGTAGTCACTGTAGCTAATGATAATACTCTAGAAATTTCTCATGTTGGAACTGTATGTCTATCTAGTGATGCCTGCAATTTGAAACTGAATGATGTGTTATGTGTGTCTGCCATTGCAAAAAATTTGGTCAGTATATCTAAGCTAACAAAAGACAATAACATGTTTATTGAATTTCACACAGATTACTGTCTTATTAAGGACAAGGGTACGAGACAAACAGTAATGAAGGGAATGCTTAAAGATGGACTATATCAGTTAGAAGGTGCAGAAGTCAACTCGAAGTCAGTAGGAAATGGAGTACCATCGCAACCAGTGCACAAGAATAAAGATCTATCTGCTCTTAGCATATCTTCGAAGCATAAGGTGTCTAAGATTATATGACATAGAAGGCTTGGCCATCTTTCGTAAAAAATACTAGAATTTATTATCAAAGGCTGTAATCTCCCTATGTTATCTAATGAAGAGCTCAAATTTTATGATTCTTGTAGCTATGGCAAATCGCATTCTCTAGCCTTCCCTAACTCTAACTCAAGAGCATCTGCAACCTTTGAACTTATACATACTGATTTGTGGGGTCCAGCTCCTCTCTTGTCTACAGATGGGTACAAATATTATGCTATCTTTGTTGATGATCATAGTAGGTACACATGGATCTATCCTCTGAGGTTAAAAAGTGACATACTTGTAGCTTTTCAACACTTTCTCACCATGATACAAACTCAGTTCAATATACTGATCAAGTCCCTATAGTTGGATAATGGTGGAGAATTAGTCAAGATACACAAAGTCTATCATCAGCTTTGCATTTCCTCCAGGTACATCTGTCCATATACGTCAGCACAAAATGGAAGAGCTGAGAGGAAGCACAAAAACATAGTGGAGACAGGGCTAACCCTACTAGCCCAAACACATCTTCCCTTACATCATTGGTGGGATGCTTTCTTATAATCAACTCTATTGATTAATGGCCTTCCCACCCTTGTCCTAAATGGATGGTCTCCAATGGAAGTGATGTTAAAAGCTCAGGTTTGAGGAACTTCGAATATTTGGGTGTGCATGTTTCCCCTGCTTGAAACCGTACAATTCACATATGGAGAGCTATCGCACAGAGAAGTGCATCTACCTCGGTCCGGCTGTGAATCACAAAGACTAGAAATGCCTCAACCCCAATGGTAGGCTATTCATCTCTCAACATGTTGTGTTTGATGAAACCGACTTTCCTTGTCAGGTGTCTCCATCAGCTTGCAGACCAGCCAAGCAAACTGTTGTCGTTCACCCGGTTTCCTGGTTGCCCCTCAGTTAGGACACATCGCATAGTGACTCTATGTCCTCTACGTTCACAACCTCACCCTCACCGATTGTCAGAACAACCCACATCCAATCACCAGCTAATAACTCTACAGACAGCCCAACCTTCCCACCTCCCTCTTCTGATCGTCTACCCACCAATTGTTTACCCAACGATCGTCTACCCTCATCGTCTAGTGTCCAGCCCACTGATCGCCTACCCATCAGTTGCTTACCCAGAAATCGCTCACCCAATGATCGTTCACCTACAGATCGTTTACCCAGCGATTTTTTACCATCATCGTGTAATGTCCAGCCCACCGATCGTCTACCCATCGATAGTTTACCCAACGATCATTTACCCACCACCCGCTTACCCACCGATCGTTTACCTACTGATTGTGTATCCACCGATCGTTTACCACCTGACTCACCATCGCCTAGTGCCCAACCCACCGATCATTTACCTTCGTCGTTTACTGCCCAGTCTTCACCCGATACTGTCTCACACCCTGTACTTGTGTCTACTCATCCCATGATTACCCGAGGAAAGGCAGGCATCTTCAAACCCAAAATAATATCCTCCCAAACCCAAAAAGACTGGTCTCTAACCGAACCTACCCGAGTCAGTGATGCGTTCAAAACCACGTAGTGGAACAAAGCGATGAGTGATGAATTTCAAGTACTGATGAAAAATCAGACCTGCACTTTAGTTCCTCCGTCACCATCGATGAACGTTGTTGGCAATAAATGGGTGTTTAGAATCAAACGGAGTTCTAATGGCTCCATCAACGGTACAAAGCACGCCTCGTAGCAAAAGGCTTCCATCAAAACTCGGGCATTGATTTCTTCGAGACATTTAGTCCAATGGTAAAGACGTCCACCATCTGGATCGTCATTAGCCTTGCTGTATCCAAAGGGTGGCAGCTAGGACAGTTATATTTCAATAACTCTTTCCTTAATGGGGTCCTCGATGAAGAGGTTTACATGTGCCAACCGCAAGGATTTGTTCATCCTCAACTGCCAAATCATGTATGTCGCTTACACAAGGCCATATATGGCCTCAAACAAGCGCCAAGGGCCTGGAATAACACACTGAAAACAACACTATGTAGCTGGGGCTTTCAGAATGCTAAGTCTGATACATCTCTCTTCATATATCGGTGCACTTCTACCTTGATACTCTTACTGGTATATGTTGATGATGTAATTATCACCGACACCGATCCGCGGGTAATCAACAAGCTTGTAACAGCCTTGGACTCCAAGTTTGCTCTAAAGGATCTTGGCCAATAACATTATTCCTTGGAGTCCAACTGCACACTGTCCCAAATGGAGTTCTATTGAATCAGGAAAAGTATGTCGAGGACCTACTTCACTGCTTTGACCTTGCAGATCTAAAACCGGCACCCTCTTTGAATGTTCTAAACAAGTAACTCTCCATGTCCGATATATCTATCGGAGCACGATTGGTGCCCTACAGTACTTAACCACCACGAGACCTGATATTACATATGCGATTAATCATCTAAGTCAGTACTTAAAGTAACCTACAGACATCACTAGCAAGCCAACATAGATGATCGAAAATCAGTTGCTGCTTATTGCATCTTCCTTGATGGTAATCTTGTCTTCTGGTCCTCAAAGAAAAAAATCTATTGTTGCTCGGTCCAGAACAGAATCTGAATATAGAGCGCTTGCTCATGCCTCTGCAGAAATCATCTAGGTACAACAATTATTGTCTGAGATTGGTGTCAAACATAAATCGACTCCAGTCCTGTGTTATGAAAACCTCAGCGTCGGTACTCTAGCCGACAATTTGGTGTTTCATGCGCGGACCAAGCACATTGAGATCGACATTCACTTCGTTCGTGATCAAGTCCTCAGTGGTCAGCTTGATGTTCGTTATGTACCATCCTCCGACCAAATCGTTGACTGCCTCACCAAGACCTTAACACACTCACAGTTCTTCCACCTTCGATCCAAACTCAATGTAGTAGAACTACCCTCTCATTTGAGGGGGGGATATTAAGGATGCCAACACAGCCAGCCACGTCACCAAAGGAAAATCCACTCAGCAGCTTCGTCAGCAGTGCAAGACTTCATAAATTACAATCTTGCCTCTTTACCAAAAGAATAGGTTTTACCAAAGGAATATGATGGTTACAATAAAGTGTCTAACCATTTGTTTTGTTGAGTTATTCTTGCATTCCCAAATTAGGGATTCCATATTGTATAAATACATCACCTATGTACATTTCAAGATACAAGAAATTATAAAGGAAAAGTTGGCTTGCCACTAACGTGTACCGTTTGAGTTATCGTCTGCCTGATTGAAACTATCGTTTACCTTTTCTAATACTATCGTCTACCTTCTGACACTATCATCTATACGATATCATCTGTCATCTACCTCCTGATGCTATCGTCTACACAATATCGTCTATCTCTTGACGCTATCGTCTACCTCCTTCAGATGTCATTGTCTACCTCCACCAAACGCTATTTTCTATCTCTTGACGCTATCATTTACCTTGTCTAAGTGCTATCGTCCGCCTCTTGACACTATCATCTACCTATTGACATTATTGTCTACGTCTCCAGCACTATCGTTTACTGTCCAGTCGTATACCTCTTCAAACGACAACGAGCACTTCGACTTGCCACATGAGTCTTCGTAATGACATACAAGTGGATCAAGTCTTAAGTGAACCAAAATAGTCTGTAGTATATGGATATAAGGGGGAAACTTTATCCTGGTAACACTATGGACGCGGTCATATAACTCTGTAGTGTTACCTGGATCAAGTCTTTGTGGAATTGTTACAAATGTTGTGACTTGTCACAGATGGTCTGATTCTAATCATTCGTGTAGTGGACATGCGAGCGGAGGCGTCCTATACAAAGAGTTTGTATAAGACCAGACCTTGAAGTGTTAAAGTCTCGTCGTATAACCCCATTCATGATTGAGACTTCATTTCACTAGGATGGCCATAGGTAACATGACTTTAATCCTAAGTGAGTTGGGAACTCCTGCCATTGAGGGCGGTCCTTTGATTTGTATGGGTGCGAGTGGCCAAAGTGCCGACTCAAACCTACCATTTTGGGGACTCGTCTGATTTAGGAGCTAGGAACTCAGCTTCACAAGATGAAATTCACTCCTTCCCCGAGGCAGAGGTAAGTAGATAGATAGCTCCTTTAAGGGCTGATCCAGGGCTTGAACGATGTAGCGCTACACACCTTCTCATGGTCCGAGAGGTGTTCACACATAGTAGAACTATGTTGTATTGTTCATTAGAGGGACTAGTGGTACATAAGGAGGAAGATGTAATTGTAGGGGAAAAACGGTAAATTGTCCTACTGTAATTACGAGCATCTGTGAAGGGTCATCATACTGATGATTGGTTATATCCAATGGACATAGAAATATATCTATGGCAAGAAGAGTTCAACTGTTGGTCTTTAGTGGAATGTCTAGCAATTAACAGATGGTGGATATCGTTGGAGCTTCAAGCCATAGATCCATAACGTCCTCTTGGTAGCTTGGATACAAGTTGGGAGTCAGTTTTTGGATCAATTTGGAATGTTCAAATTAACAAGAGGGAGTTCGTATATATGATATAATTAAATTAGTTAATTATATATGATATAATTAACTTTATGTATGAGATACATTAATTTGGAGGAAATTGGATATAAATATGATTTATATCTAGCGGAGGAAAAATAACATGATTAATATATGATATTAATTTATAAGTTATGAATATGATGTGATCACATGCATTGGATGGTTAAAAGGGTAATGGGATGGCATCTCTTATTTTTTAATAACACTTGCTTGAGTTTGCATGGATCTAAAGAGAGTTCTTATCTAACAAAGAATGTCTAAAACTAATTAACTACAAATATTTACTTGCCTACAATTAGAAATCATAAAAATTCAATGGAAACATAAACAATAACTAAGTTATGACTACATAACTGTAGGATAGTCGGAGCACTTCAACACATATTTTAATCTAACACTTTAGAACAAATTAAATTTTAAGATGTCTTATAATATTACCTTTTAAAGGGAACACATCTTGCTTGTTTGAACTCTACTTATTTTCTCCCAAAACAATTGCAAAATTTCCTAAAGACACCAAGAATATAGTTGTAGAGATTAAAATTAGTTCAATAATCTTAACCAAATATTTGAGACGATCTTAAAACACATTAATCTAGTTCAAAATTATATTTAAAGTCCTTAAGGGTATGAAGAGCTTAATACCTAAATTGTACAAAAAAAAAAAAAAAGAAAGTTCCTTATTCGCTGAAATGAGTACGAAGGAGTCCAAAACTAGTTCGAACCTACAATTAATAAATTTCAAGTGTTAGTGACAATTCAAAAACATGTTAATCTAGTTTAGAATTATTCAAAACGATACTGATTAAACTTACCCAAACAATCCCATTGCTTTGTGATTTTAAACCAATTTACAACATTTAGTAAGGATTCGAAAAATTTAAATGAGACTTTGCCAACTAAATCTTACCAAAAAAAAAAAAAAAGCTTATTTGTTGGAATGAGTACGAAGGAGTCCAAAACTAATTTGAACCCACAATCAATAATTCTCAAGTATTAGTGACAATTTAAAAACACAATGATCTAGTTTGAAATTATTTAAAGTGGATCTAAATACCTACTAAAATTACTCGTATAGTCCCAAAACCTTCCTAGTTGGTTTTAAATTAATTTACAACATTTAGTAAAGGTTCGAGAAAGTCTAAACGAGACTTACCACCAAAATCTTACCCAAAAGAGCTTAGTTCTTTGCTGAAGCGAGTCTGAATGAGTTCAAAGCTAGTGTGATGGTTCAAAATAACAAAATTTGTAAGCCACACCAAGTGAATAAAGAAGTTAATTAACATAACAACAGCTTTCAAAATGATCTTGTATCTTTCAAAGTCAATTTGATTCCACTGCATATCTATACTAGGAGTAACCTAGAAGAAAATAGCATACCCAAAAACATTAACATAACAACAGCTCTCATTTTCGATAAACCCTAGCAACTAATCTTATCAATAGAAGCCATGAATAATTTAACAACCCAAAAACTAAACTAATCAATAACAAATTTATGACTACCATAAAGAGATAATGAATAACTAACCCCTTAGATGCTTGGAAATTGTTCTTTGAAGCTTCATCTACCTTATTGAGTTACTTTTAACATTAATTTTTTTTTTTTTTTATTTCATTGAAACGATCCAACCTTAATAAGTTGTGAAATTTATATCCTTCAAATCTAAACTAAAAATTATCTATGAACTAACTAATGATACTTTGTTGCTGGGAATAAGAGTAAAAATGTAACACATTCTTAAATTTATGGATCAAAAGGAAATTAAATCTCAAAGTTCGAAGGTAAAAATATTATGGTTTAAAACATAAGGAACAAATAAAAATTAGACTCAAAATTTAAGGACGAAAAGGGTATTTTCTTAACTTGTTTTATTTAAAGTACAAGCAGTACTAAAGATAGAATGGAAAGGATGGATTCCTTGCTCATACTTAGTAACCAAAGAATGTCACAAAATGATCATAATATTACACAAGTAATTTATGATAAGGAAAGGAAGAGAATACCCACCAAAAAGTTGCAACAAAATTACCAGTTGTACTCAGCTCATCCTCATATATGCTGGGATCAAAGTTTGTAACATCTGCTTTGTCATTACACTTGATTGCAATTTTATCATAAGCGCTAAAACAAGTAGTACTTACAAGTTGAAGTTTATAATCAGGTAATCAAAACAGATCAACAAACACAACAAAGCACTCATTAACGTATCTCGTTGCTTCGATCTTGGAATCGAATAATCCAAATAAATGTTGGGAGTTTGTGAAATCAGAGCCTCACCGAGCAGTATCAAATCTATCTGTTGAAATTTCATCAAATCCAACAACATACAATTCCATCATCAATGAAAACCATAAACAAATTTATCAACTCAAGCAATTAAGCCTATCAAAACTCAAATAGAAATCATAATAATTCATTGGAAACCATTAATGAACTTATCTACCAAGCAAGTTAAGCTTATCAAAGCTAAGATAAAAGATTAATAGAACCCAAATTCATTCGATAAAATACATAAACAATAGAAACCATAAACAAGAACTTAAACAAAAAAAACTTGTAAACACATACAACTCAAAGGAAACCACAAAAAAAAAAACTTATCAACACAAACAAGTAAGTTAATCAAAATTCTAATAGAAATCATAACAACTCAATGGAAACCATAAACAATAATTATGTTATGACTACCATAGTTGTAGGATAGTTAGAGCATTCCAACATATAAACATATTTTTTGAACTCTTACCAAACTACACTAGTCAAATTATAAAACAATTGAAGCTTTATAACATTAACAACAATAGCCAAAAGCTTTGCAACATTAACAACAATAGCCAAAAACTTTAGTTGTTAAAAAGTAAATAAATAAAATAACAGAAGAATAGCTCTTTTAAGCCTTATTTCATTCATTATGATTTTCTTTTTATCAATTTTAACATTAGATACTAACAAATCAATTTAGACTAACTTGTGCTTCTAAATATGATTAGGGTTTTTTTAAGTTTTAGTTTAAAAAATAACGAAAGTAAAACTGTTTTAAACCTAGTTTTAGTTTATTGATTCAAGAATTTCACCATTGAAATTGCAAGAACTAATGTCTAAGTACCTCAAGGCCTCGGCTTCACCAATGGAGTTGGGAATCTCTCCTAAAAAAATGGTTTCATGGAGACCAAAAATTTCAATGAATTTTTATTCACATAAGAGAAACCGTGAAAACAATCTACCCGCATAACAAGAGAAACCCATCATTGTCATGCCAACAAATTCTAAGAATACAAATACAATTCTTTAGAAGAAAAAGAACAAAAGTATTACAAAGAGAGAGATTGGAGCTTCTACCTTCCAAATTCAAATGTCAACCACCATTGAAGAAGAAGAAGAAGAAGCTTCAGAATGGTCTTCAATGGTGCCCCCAACACTACAATAAATAACTCAATTCCAAAGAAAAACAAATGAACAACAAACAAGAGATGGTAACGGAGAGGGAAAAAACATAGAGAATCGTGAGAAGAAGATACAAATGCTAAATAGAAGAAATTAATAATTAAGGCACCAAAAAATCACAAATAACTAAAAACACTCACTGCAGACGTTGAAAGAAGAAACCACCCAGAAGAATGCCAGAGGAGAGAATCGTGGTCGGAACGCGGTGTTTTCAGGTGAACTATAACCGTCGATTCGGTGGTGGCGACGAGAAATCGGACCATAGAAATGAGGGAAAATTCAATGGGAAATCGAAGAAAGGGGAAAGAGGGGAGGGAAACCGAACAAATGGGAAAGATTGGAGGAAATTTGCGGAAATGAAAATTGTGAAAAAGGGGAAGGGAAAGCATGTAGGGGGAAACTAAAACATGGAGGAAAGATGCAAAACAAGGAGGAAAATTGAGTGGGAGAAATTAGGCCAAAATTTTTCACTTGAATTTTTTGCACTTTCAGCAACGAAGTAACATGTTGCTAAAAGTTATTAATTTTTAGTGGCGCCAGTGTATATGTCACAAATTTTTATACTGACGCTAAGATATATTCTATTGCTTATGCTGATACTCTGCGACATGTATTTTAAAACGTTGCTATAAGTCAACTTTTAGTAACAAATATTGCCTCCATCACTAAACCTTTGTTACTAAAAGTGATTTTTCGTATAATGGATATTTTTTACTTTTATCCATCTCTTGAAGTCCAATTGCTTTATTTAGCTTTTAGCTTCTAATTGTCTCAAACTAACCTCAGATAGTCTGTAACACTTCGAAATGCATCGATATCCTACAAATACAAATATATAAGCACATTAACTATAATAAATGAGTGAGATTAGAAGTATTAAAATAATACATTTCAGATTTTATCATATCGTTGCCCAAATCCATTTTAAATTGGTGTAAGGTGATGAAAGTGTGATCTTTGTATGGAGAAATTACCAATTTAATGTTTTAGTGTGAAATCCGGATCTCAATTTTCCTACTTAAGCAGGTAATTAAGGAAATTAACTAAGTATAAGTTAAATCCTATGTTGAAGAGAAGGAAAATTCTAAGTTTTTGAATAGATTTGTTGAGTAGCTTTGAGTTGAGCTTTAACTAGTAAAATATGGCTAAGTATGAAGTCAAAAAGAAACCATGTGTTTGGTGTTAGGAAGTATTAACGCATAAGGCTCTAATGAGGCTAAGTTTGTAGAGGTTATAAGGGATTAAGTATTGAAGCCAAGGACAACCATGCGTTGAGCTTGGATGCATGTTGAACGAAGCATTGGCATGACAAAGGTTGCTCATGCGTTGGGATGATAAAAAAGGCTAGACAATGAGCACAAAATGCTAGGCATTTAGATTGGGCATGTGCACTGACTAGCATGTGCGAGTGTGAGCGTTAGGCGTTGGAGTGTTGTGCTAGACGATGGTACTACACGATAAGCGCAAATGTTATGCGATGGGGCGTAAGCGCTATGCGATGGGCACAGACGCTAGACGATGAGCGACAGTGAGAGGGCTAGATGATAAGCGACGGCTAAACTATGAGCTAAACAATGAGCCAAGCCACCAGAAAAACAATAAGGGATGTTCGTGTGGGCAATTCCTTAAATACACCACGTGAACAGTTAAATAGAAGACTTATACCTAGATTCATGAGCAAAGGAAGTTTCAAGTCAAGGTATGTTTGAAGAATGAATGCAGAAAGAGAAACCAAAGGTTAGGAGACTCTATCTGTCCTGTAGTTATATCTGAGAAGCCAGGTAAGACACAACTCAGAGAATTAGTAGCAAGTGTAGATGTGCAATCTTATTATTCATCTTGTGGCAAGCATTAATGGGGTCAGTGATTGAAAGGGACCACATTCTGTTATAATTGTGGACAACGTGGTTGTTATAGGGAAAAGTGTCCACAACTGTTACATGGGGGTATTATGCAAAAGAATAATTTTCTGTTTGGGAGTTCATTATATAGGATATTTATGGGTTGGGTTCTTGTATGCTGTGTTGTTTTCTTCACTATGTGGGTTTGTTAGAATTAATAGCATAGTGGTGTAGTTTAATATCTTGAAGTATCCAAAAGTGGATGTAACTCTTGAAATAACGTAAAGGAGTGGTAGGAGAATCCTTTAAGCTAGTATGTACTCACTAAAGAAAGAAGATAAGTTATTATGGAAGGATAGCGAGTTATGTACTAGAAGTGTTAGTTAACAAGATTGATAGGTGGTGTGAAAAATTCCTAGATATTTGGCCTAAATGGTTTGGCATGATACCTAGGACAGTAATGACCTTTTCAGCAACGTACAGGTTGGCTTTAGAAGAGTTGGAAAGAGAGTTGGGGAATCCAACTATGGGAACCAGTGGATAAGAGTTACTCCTAACTGGTGTATCTTGTTTGATACATCAATATAGATTAGGTTTAGGAAAGAAAATCAATTGGTCTTAAGCTAGTACAGGTTACTTTGGGAATCTTAAAATTATTAGAGAGAGACTAAGGGCAACTCAAGATTGACAAAGAGACCGGTGGTTTGAGGAAGGATTGAGGAAAGAAATATATACCCCTGTAACAACCAGTGCTAAGTAGAATGAATTATCTAACTAGTGGAAGTTGGTATGTGAATGGAAAAAAGTGTGATGGAAGAAAACTAGGCAGGAGGAATAGTATATATTGGTAATGGATTTAAATCTTGGAGTCCATCTGTTGAATGAACAAGAATTGAGAGGAATAAAATATTTTCACTTGGAATATCTAATAAAGGAACTTTAAAATCGAAGCAGGGAGGTACATCGGGTTTCGATTTGAGTTCGAGTAAAGAAAATCGAGGAACAGAGGGAATTGTTTCTAGTGAGAAACTTAAAGAATCTGTTGCTAGTGTTAGAGGAAACCTTTATGTTTAGTACGCAACAGGTTTCATTAGGATCAGTGTTCGAATGAAACTCATACTTTTTATAAGTGTGGACTACCTGGAAAACCTTAAAAGAGAATGTCCACAGTTGATGCAAGTTTGTTACCAATAACTATTCATCTGACGACCTTACCTGAATTTCGAGGACGAAATTCTCAAAAGAGGGTAATAACTTATAAGTCCTCTCTTCTTCTATTCTTTTTGGAATATTAGGAAGCATATAGTTGAGATTGAACTCGGGGACTCGAGATAAATTTTGATGTGGATCTCTTGTTAAGATTTATAATTAAAAATAAAAAGATTTAGACTGTCGTTTGTTTCATTTATGAAGGTGAAGTAAGAACTTGGGGAATAATTTGAGGGTAATGAACTAGTTGAGCATGTAAAGGACATTCAAGAGTAACGTTGACATGCTCGGAATAGGTCAAAGTCAATTGTCCAAGTCAAAGGTCAAATAGTCAAAGTCAAAGTAAAAAAAGTCAACAATTTGAAAGCTGGTGAAATTTTGGTAATTTCTGAGTTTTAAAAGTAAATTTGGCTTGTTTAAGACTTATTGGGCATAACTGAGCTGGAAAGAAAAGGAAATTAAGGGGAAAATGATGAGAACCGAGAGGAAGAGGGGAAAAGAGAATTTGAGAGATTTTGGAAAATTTGAGGTGCTTTCTATTGAAATTTCTCATTGGATGGCTTTGAGGTTAAGAGTTAATCATTTGGGCACTTATTAAACCGGAAATTGAAGCTCGAAAATGAAGAGAGAAGGGGAATTTCGTATTTTTTGAGTTTAGCCGACCGAAGAAGAGGAAAATGTTGTTTCCGAATTAGGGTCGTTATTGTGAAGGAAAATAGCACAAAGTAAAACCAAATTAAAGAGGAAGTAAATAAGAAGCTCATAGGAGGCTTGATTTGAAGAAATTTGGCCGGAGAAGTAAGGAAAACAAAGAAAAACAGTGGCGTTAGATTTATTGCGAAAACAGAGGATGCTCGGGTTTCTAGCAAATTCTTGGAGTTAGAGACTAATTTGAAGCTCAAAATTTAAAGGTAAGTTACTTATAATGTCCTTCTAGAGTTCCATTGTCTTTTATTTGATCGTTATTGGCTGTAAGTTTTGATTTTAAGCTCTAAAAATTCTGCAACTTCTCGCCAGAAATACAGGGGCATCGTGGAAAGATTGGTCGATTCCAGGAGTTCTATGGCAATTCAGACGTCCAAATTTGAGGTAAGTTAATTAAGAGAATGGGTAAAAGGTTTGTACAGGTTCATTAAGCTTTAAATGGCCGAAAAATGATGAATTTAAGTCTAAAACGCTCACCGGAAAAACAGAGGTCAAATCTGAAAATTTTTGGGCTAGAGGTTGAAGGAAAGAGTTAACTTTGCTGTTTGACTTCTGTCTGTCATCTATTGTTCATCATTAAAAGCTGGAAAATCAATTTTAGGTTAATTGAGGTGTTCTCAAGCATAAATAGGGATCCAATTGGTATTCTTATGATACCTTAAACTTGAAATTATAAGAAATTGGGATCCTAAGTAGACTTTGAAGTTTATTAAATGGTTAATTTGTAGTAAGTCCTAATTAGGGTTGATGAGAAAAATTAAGGAAATTGGAATAGAATTAGTTCCTATTGAAGATTAATTTTAAGGTCCTAAGTTAATTTTAGAGCAACTGAATGATCAAATTACAAAGAAAACTCTACCTTTGATCAAATTAAGAATTTGGGAAAAGTTTAAGTGAAATTGGTTATACTTGAAGATTAATTTTCAAATAATTGGATTATGTTCATGTGGAGGATAAGTAGAGGATTATCAATATAATTTCAGGATAAATGAGAGTCAGAGGAATAAAAAATCTGAGGAGGATCCGATTAACAGTGAGTGGTTTACTTTCGTTTTGATATAGAAACTAATTATATATTATAGTATGCTATGATTCATGAAATGTGACGGCATGATCTGTTTTATTTGTCTAATATTTCAGCAATGTTTAAATCATGATTTCTAAACTCTCAATGGTTTTACATGATCTTGATTTATCAAAATGTAGTTTGCAATCGGAGTTTACATATTTGTGATTTGTATGGTTTTTATGAAAACCTCTTGATGGTGGAATCAAGGTTGTTGAATGGTTGTGGAAATGGTTTCAAACTTCTGATTCTTGTACTCGAGAGATGGTTATTTTTCCATGCTACTTGAATGTGTTTCAGTGGCACTGCTCAGGCGATCAGGGGGTTAACGGGGTTAGATGTGGCCAGAGTATACCAGGAAGTCCAGAGGAATCTGTGCCTATAGCGCCACCCAGGCTATTAGAGGGCTACCACCGGGGTCAGATGTGGCCAGAGTATACTGGGGAGTCCAAAGGAACTTGGGCCTGTGGTGCATATCTATGCTTAGCCTTGAGGCAGCTCTGCGTGCACGTATGACCTTGTGATTTAGTTTACACCGCAAAAGGCATTCTTTGTCCAGAGTAACCCACCGTTGTAAATGAGTATTTTGGTACAGAGTTGGTGTGGTTTTCTGATAACGACGGAATGCTTTATAATGTGCTTATGAGAGTTGATCACGCCACTGTTTTACTAGCACGTGTTTGAGATATTGTTAAATTTTTTATACATTGTTCAATGATTTGATAAACTTTATTGATGATTTAGAAAGTGATAGCTCGTGTTTATATTAAACTACCACTCACTGGGCTTTAGCTCATGCTTTAAATGTTTTATGTTTTTCCCCACCCCCAAGTAGCGACAAAGTTCCCAGTGCTTGCTGAGCCTTCAAATGCCACTAGTATTGTTAAACATATGTTGTATTGTTTATGCATGTATTTGAGACTATTTCAGAATAGCTAAAACTTGTGATTTACATGTCTTGGGAGGTTTTGTTCAAAATAATCCTTATTGTTGATCTGTAAATTTTTTTAAACAGTATTGTGATTTAAACTGAATCAAACTTCTAAACTTTGTCAATGAACATAGATTATTTTTGGAAATGGGTTTGGAAGTCTGGGTTTGATCTTAAGTATAAGATATGTTAAGAGCTGGGACGTTAGATGTCATGGGGAGAAGTGATGTTTAACGTCTTCACGCTTCGTTCTAGGTTAGAAGGGAAATCTAGAATGGGTGTGACAAAGAGCTATTTTTGAGAAACTCAGCCTATTTTTGGTTATTTTAAAGTGGGTAAGCTGGTTATTCGAATTTTTAAGGTTATTTGTGAATAATTTCGAATTATTTGTGGAATGATGGTTTAATTTAAAATTTCTTGGAAAAAAGGAAGAATCCAAGCAAATGGGGAAATGAGCTGCCTAAGAGAATCCCTGAGGAACAGAGCAGGAGGAACTGTGAGGGGTTATTAACTCTTTGTATGATTGATTTCTATGTATATATGTGATTATATATATATAGGTTATATTTAAATTATTGGCATGATCGAAAAATGTGTTTTGCCTGAATTTGATTGTTGTAGTGTTGTTGTGATAATGCGTGTGTAATTGCATTTCGAAATTGGATTTGTACTCGGGACATTGTTAGCATACTTTGTGGACGATTGGCTGGGATTGTCAGAGTATCTGGCTGCATTGTCAATGTACCCAAGCATGTCTAGCAGGAATTATCGACTTGTGCACATTCGGCGGGTTATAGGATGCTGAGATTGTTTCCACATCATTCATTGTGGGTTATTCGCAGAGAATACCCGGGGAAAAATACATGATCATGCCAGGGATATCCAGTTGATAGACTGGGGAGGTTACATTTTATATTTTGAGATACTTGATTCTGGAATTGCTTTCCCAAAATGTATTTCTAAAGTCAAGCTTATTTTCTATTAAGAGCACCACTTACTAAGCTATATAGCTCACGTATTCCATGTTTTCTCCCCCTCCCCCAAGTAATGGAGGTTGAGGAGTTCCAGGGTACTGCTAAGGTCAAGGTCTGCCACACCACAGCCACACTTCCGGTTTTAAGCTGTTGTTGTAAACTTTGTAGTTAAGTCTGGGAGTTGTATAAACATTATACTGTTTGTAATAAAATGAGTTTAGTCAAACAATTTTCTATATCTTTGGCTTAAAAGTTTTATGAATGTAAAAGGTTTAGATAGGCAGTAGGTATCACAAAAGGGTGGTATCTGTCGTCCTCACGCTTCCTCTTGGGCTCAAGAGACGGGCTCGGGAGGGGGGTGTGACAACTGGTAGTGGCAAAGAAGGCTGTTGGCAGCCTAAGTGGTGGACGCTTGGGCATGCAGCAAGCTGGAGGTGTTAGCACCAAGTGAAGTAGGAACACATATAAATAGGGCCAAGGACTTCACTTTAGTTCACAAAAACATTTCCACTTCGAAAATCACTTAAAACGAGAGGCTGAGAGACTTTCTAAGGGAACCTTGCATCGAGCAGATGAAGGGCTTGCGTTGGTAGAAAAACCATGTGTTGATCAACTAGTTCCAAAAGAAGGAGATGTTTTCGGACAGTGTGGTCGTGAAGTAGTATCAACTTAGAACGAAGAGTTCTCTGAGACTACTCGTGCGTTTTGAGTGATTCTTAAGCCATTTGAAAGCTTAGAGAGTCTAGTATTCAAGGCAGGGCTGCCAGAGATGAAGCTCAAAGGAATCAGACTGGAGAGTGAGGAAAAGACAGAAGGGTTGAGCTCTTAGGTAAGCTTGGTCTAGTCTTGATGATTTGAGAATTCCAGCCAAACCACGAGAAGTTCTGAGCTAAGATTTTAAGTTAAGCTTCCTGAAGCAATTTAGAACATGTTTGTAGAAGGATGTATCTCATAATTAGGCTTGGAATGATGAGTAATCTAAGCTTGAAGTTGAATCTAGAATTTACGGTTCAAATAGAAGCCCGAGGAAACCAAGGAACTTCTAGAGAGAAAGATTCCTACCCAACCAAGGTGAGTGGTTATTCTATTGTTTATATGATTTATTTCTATGTATATATGTGGTTACATATATATATATATATATATAGGTTATATGTGTGAATTATTGGCATGATCGGGAAATGTGTTTCATATGAATTTGATTGTTGTTGGGTTGTTGTCATAATGCATGTGTAATTGCATTTGGGAAACTTGATTTGTACCCAGGATACTATTAGCATGCTTTATGGGCGCTTGGCTGGGATTGTCAGGGTATCTGGTTGGGATTGTTAGCGTACCCAAGCATGTCTAGCAAGAGTTGTCAACATGTGCACATTCGACGGGTTATACGGTGTTGAGAATGTTTCCACGTCAGTCATTGTGGGTTATTCGCAGAGAATACCCCGGGGGGAATACATGATCATGCAAGGGATATCCAGCTGACAGGCTGGAAAGGTTACATTTTATATTATGTGATACTTGTTTGATTTTGGAATTGTTTCCTCAAAATGAATTTCTAAAGTCAAGCTTATTTTCTTATAAAAGCACCACTCAACGAGTTAGATATTCCTGGCATGATCATGTGTCCCCTCCCCCCCCCCCCCTGGGTATTCTCTGCGAATAACCCACAATGACCGAGGTGGAAACAATCTCAGCACCCTATAACCCGCCAAATGTCCACGTGTCGAAAACTTTTGTTAGACATGCTTGGGTACGAAGACAATCCGAGCCAGATACCCTGACAATCCCAGCCAAGTGTTCACAAAGCATATTAACAATATCCCAAGCATAAATCCAGTTTCTAAATGCAATTACATATGCATTATGACAACAACATAACAACAATCAAGTCTAGACAAAAAATATTTTCCGATCATGCCAATAAATATAACCTATATATATATATATAATCACATATATACATAGAAATCAATCATACAAACAGTAGAATAACCACTCACCCTTGTTGGGTAGGAACCTTTCTCTCTGAAGTTCCTTGGTTTCCTCGGGCTCCCTTTTTGAACCCTAAATTCCATATTCAACTTCAAGCTTAGATTACTCATCATTCCAAGCCTTCTTTTGCGACACTTTCTTCTACAAATATGTTCTATTTTCTCAAAAAGCTTACCTTAAAATCTCAACTCAGAACTCCTCATGCTTTGGCTGGAATCTTCAAATCACCAAGACTAACCTAAGCTTACCTGAGAGCTCGACCTTTCTGTCCTTTCTTCACTCTCCATCTGAATTCCTTTATGGTTATTCTTCGGCTGCCCTACCTTGAAAACTAGACTCTCTGAGCTTTCAAATGGCTTTGAAATCACTCAAAACGCACAAGTAGTTTGGGAGAACTTCTTGTCCCATGTTGCTGGTACTTCATGATTTCACTGTCTGATAGCATCTCCCTCTCTTGGAACCACTTGATCAACGCATGGTTTTGCTACCAACGCATGCCCTCTTTGATCAATACATAGCCTCCTCCCAATTAGCCCTCATACACTCTTCTTAATGTCTTTTGAAGAGAATTCAAGTTATGAACTGAAGAGAAGTCCTTGGCTAAGCGTTCCCACTTCACCCGATGTTGACACCTTCTGTTCCTTGCATACCCAAGTATCCACCACTTAGGTTGCTAATGCCTTCCTTTGCCACCACTAGCTTGAAGTGTTTACCTCTTTTTCATCCAGCTCAACCTATTCGAGTTGCAAGCTCTTTGGTGCATCCACCTCCTACTTTTGAGTTGTCTTCCTCGTGCATACCTCCTTTGCATGAAATCCTATTTGTTCACCTCCTACTTACTTAAGCTTAACCTCTTCTCGGTTAGCCTCTATCACCCATAACTCTCTCATCAATGCATCACTTGTGGCACACTAAACCTCAAGGCATCGCAAGTTCTTACTTGGCCGCATACCCTTTTTCTCTCGCATGGCTCTCCCTTGGCACATGCGTTCAACTAGGACTATGACCATCACAATCTTCCAACGCATGCTACTAGCTCTAGCCTTGTCCTATGTGCCCACATGCCCTCGGATGTCCTTGGCGTATAACTCAACCTTAGCTCATAGCTTATAACCAAGGCATACCAACCCTTGGGTCAAGCTAGGTCTCAACTCAACGCTTAGTCTCTTGCTAACGCATACCTTATAACTAACGCTAGCATGTCCTTGTTGCTTGCCAACGCCCATAGCCTCTTGCACAAGACCAACGCAATCTAACCTCGCAAGCCTTGTGTATCGCAAGCCCCAACAATGCATAGACACTTCATTATGCACCCATCATGGCTTGGCCCATCGTCTAGCTCATCGTGTAGCTCTTGCGCTCATCGCATAGATCATCGCCTAGTGATCTCTCACCGTCACTCATCATCTGGCCCTCTCACTATCGCTCATCGTCTAGTGCCTACGCCTATCACATAGTGATTACGCCCTATTGCATAGCACATGTGCTTATCGTGTAGTGTCATCGTCTAGCACAATGCTCCAATGCCCAGCACTCACACTCGCGAATGCTAGTCAACGTGCATGCCCAGTGTCTTACGCTTCTTGTCTAGCACTTTTATCATCCCAATGCATGAGCAACCTTTGTCATGCCAATGCTTTGTCCAACATGCGCCGAAGCTTAATGCATGGTTTTCCTTGGCTTCAATACTTAATCTCTTATAACCTCTACAAACTTAGCCTCATTAGAGCTTTATGCGTTAATGCTTCCTAATACCAAACGCATGGTTTCTTTTTTACCTCATACTTAGCCAAATTTTTAATAATTAAGGCTCAACACAAAGTTATTCAACAAATCTATTCAAACACTTAGAATTTTCTTTCTCTTCAACATAGGATTTAACTTATGCTTAGTTAATTTCCTTAATTACCTACTTAAGTATGAAAATTGAGATCCAGGTTTCACAGTTACTTCTCCTTAAGAAAAATTTTTCCTCGAAATTTACTCGGACTAACTCTGGTTTAAGGTTTCACAACAACCTCTGTAACAAACCTTTATAACTTTGTCTATTACTACGCTTCTGATGCACTACTCTGATATTAACTTCCTTAGTTTGTCCAATGATACATCTTCTGACTGTCTCTTAGCTAGTCGTCGAACCAAACTATCTACATTAACTTTTTTATCTCAAACTCTAATTGAGAATAACTTAAATCATTCTTACCTTCCTTGATGGATCTTCAGGTAGCGTTGTGAGTTCTAGCTCAAGTTGTTTGCTAGGTTCTGCCACTTCCGTTATTCCTCTTAGTCTCACTTTGATTAATTCCTAGGTTTCTCTTTAAACCTATGGAATCTACTCTACCACACATCCCTCAGATTTTCCTGAATACAACCCTCAAGTTTCCAACCGTCTGGATTTCCTGAACTGAAACCGCTGTTTTTTTTTCCTGAAACTTATGTTTTGATACCAAACTGGTATCAATTCAATCTTTATACTCAACCTTCCCCCAGGTTTTACGTAAACCTTTGCTCTGATACCAAACTGTTATCGACTAAATCTTCAACCTTGCCAGAAACTTATGCTCTGATACCAAATTGGTTTCAACTCAATCTTTACACTCAACCTTCCTCTAGGTTTTACGTAAACCTTTTCTCTGATACCAAACTATCTACAACTAAATTTTCTATCTCAAACTCTAATTGAGAATAACTTAAATCATTCTTACCTTCCTCGATGGATCTTCAGGTAGCATATTGAGTTCCAGCTCAGGTTTTCTGCTAGGTTTTGCCACTTTCGCTATTCCTCTTAGTCTCACGTTGACTAATTCCTAGGTTTGTCTTTAAACCTATGGAATCTACGCTACCACACAACCCTCTCATTTTTCTGAATACAAACCTCAGGTTTTCCTCAACTCAAACCTCCGGGTTTTTTTTTCCTGAAATTTATTAGCATGATCAGGAAATTTGTTTTGTCTGGACTTGATTGTTGTTATGTTGTTGTCATAATGCGTGTGTAATTGCATTTAGAAACTAGATTTGTACCCGGAATACTGTTAGCATGCTTTGTGAACGCTTGGCTGGGATTGTCAGGGTATCTGGCTGGGATTGTCAACGTACCCAAGCATGTCTAGCAAGAATGTCGACATGTTCACATTCGGCGGGTTATAGGGTGCTGAGGTTCTTTTCATGTACGTCATTATGGGTTATTCGCGGAGAATACCCGGGGGGGTATACATGATCATGCTAAGGATATCCAGCTGAAAGGCTGGAACAGCCCTTCCCGAGCCTGCCTCTTGAGTTCGAGAGGAGGCGTGAGGACAGCAGATACTACTTTTTTTTTTTATACCTACTGCCCATTTGAACCTTTTATGCTCATAAAACTTTTAAGCCAAGGATATAACCAAATGTTTGACTGAACTCATTTTATTACAAACAGTATAACGTTTATATAACTCCTAGACTTAACTACAAAGTTTACAACAACAGCTTAAAACTGGAAGTGTGGCTATGGCATGCCAAACTATGACCTTAGCAGTACCTTGGACTCCTCAACCTCCGCTACCTAGGGGGAAAAGAAAACATGGAAAACGTGAGCTAAATAGCTCAGTGAGTGGTTCTTTTAATAGAAAATAAGCTTGACTTTAGAAATTCATTTTGGGAAAACAATATCAGAATCAAACAAGTATCACATAATATAAAATGTAACCTCCTCAGCCTGTCAGCTAGATATCCTTGGCATTATCATGTATTTTTCCTCGGGTATTCTCTGCGAATAACCCACAATGACTGGCGTGGAAACAATCTCAGCACTCTATAACCCGTCGAATGTGCACATATCGACAATTCTTGCTAAACATGTTTGGGTATGCTGACAACCCCAGCCAAGCATCCACAAAGCATACTAACAGTATCCCGGGTACAAATCTAGTTTCCAAATGAAATTACACATGCATTATGACGACAACACAATAACAATCAAGTTCAGACAAAACACATTTCCTGATCATATCAATAAATATAACCTATATATATAATCACATAAATACATAGAAATCAATCATACAAACAGTAGAATAACCATTCACCTTGGTTGGGTAGGAACCTTTCTCTCTAGAAGTTCCTTGATTTCCTCGAGCTCTCTTTTGGACCGTAAATTCTATATTCAAATTCAAGCTTATATTACTCATTATTCCAAGCCTTATTTTGAGATACTTCCTTCTACAAACATTCTAAAATGTCTCAGGAAGCTTACCTTAAAATATCAGCTCAGAACTTCTCGTGGTTTGGTTAGAATCTTTAAATCATCAAGATTGACCCAAGCTTACCCGTGAGCTCAACCCTTCTGACTTTTCTTCACTCTCCAGCCCAATTCCTTTGAGACTCTTCTTCGGGATCCCTGCCTAGAAAACTAGACTCTAAGAATTTCAAGTGGCTTTAGGATCACTCAAAACGCACAAGTAGTTTGGGAGAACTCCTCGTCCCAAGTTGATGCACAAGTAGTTTGGGAGAACTACTTCTTTTGGAACCACTTGATCAATGCATGGTTTTGCTACCAACGCATGCCTTTCATCTGCTCGATGCAAGGTTCCCTAAAAAATGCTCACAACCTATCCTTTTAAGTGATTTTTGAAGTGGAAATGTTTTTGTGAACTGAAGTGAAATCTTTGGCCCTATTTATAGGCGTTCCTACTTTACTTGGTGTTGACACCTCCAGCTTGTTCCATGCTCAGGCGTCCACCACTTGGGCTGCCAACACCTTTCTTTGCCACCACCAGCTTGAAGTGTCTGCCTTTTCTTCATCCAGCTCTACTTATTCGGTTTGCATGCTCTTTGGTGTCTCCACCTCCTACTTTTGAGTTATCTTCCTCATGCATACCGCCTTTGCATGAAATCCTATTTGTCCACCTTCTACTTACTTAAACTTAACCTTTTCTCAGTTAGCCACTATCATCCCATAGCTCTCTTATCAACGCATCACTTGTGCCACACTTGTCGGGAATGTCCTAGATCTCGCAGTTCGTATTAAACATTCTATTTTATCAATAACAATGATTTGTTGATTTTGCATCTTATTATGAAAATCCAATAAACACATCCTTGGCTATAGTCTGAATGTTGTAACTTTATGTAGTGACATAAACAGGATCAAGTTGACAGTATATAGCCTAAATGGTCTAATAAGTATATGGATGAAATTGGATATCTCATCCTAGTAACACTATTGGATGCGGCCCATTCTGTAGTTGTTACAAGAAGTTGTAAGGTCCATAAATCGTTCATGTTGAGACATGAGAGGGGAGGCATCCTATGCAATGAGTTTGCATATAGACTGGACCACGAAAATAGTTACTTTTCTTTCTAACTACTATTTACTGTTAAAACTGACTATTTCATTTATTATATAACCTAGGTTAACTCGATCTTAATCTTGAGCTAGCTATGAACTTCTGTTGTTCGAGATTATCCTTTAATCTACAAACAGTGAGAGTAGCCCAACAGCACTGCTCAATAAACTTACCATTTTGGGGATAACACCGGATGAATAGCTGGGGACATAGCCTTGTAAGATGGAATTCACTCTTACCCTATTTAGGGTTAGCAGATAAGTTGTTCTCTTAAGTACTGACTCCAGGTTTTGAACAATCGGGGCCCCACCTTCTCATGATAGAGAAAGGATTTGATTCATAGAGATTATGAATCAGAATTGTTCATTAGAGGATCAGCAGGAACTTAAGGAACAAGATGTGGTCACAGGGGTAAAAGGGTATTTTAGACCTAGTTGTGATTACGAACAACCTGTGAAGGATCGACTTACTGATTATGGTTCTTAAATGGACATAATATATCTATAGTGAGGGTTACAAGAAGTTGTTAGGTGCTACAAACGATGTGATCCACAAATCGTTCATGTTGAGACATGAGACTGGGGGCATCATATGCAATGACTTTGCATATAGACTGGACCACAATAGTCACTTTTCTTTATAATTGTCATTTATTGTTAAAACTGACCATTTCATTTATTACATAACCTAGGTTAACTCGATCTTAATCCTAAGCTAACTATGAACTCCTGTTTGTTCCGGATTATCCTTTGATCTGCAAATGGTGAGAGTAGTCCAACAGCACTGCTCAATAAGCTTACCATTTTGGGGACAAGACCGGATGAATAGCTGGGGACATAGCCTTGCAAGATGGATTTCACTCCTACCCTATTTAGGGTTGTAGATAGGTTGTTCTCTTAAGCAATCCGGGCCCCGCCTTCTTATGATAGAGAAAGGATTTGATTCATAAAGATTATGAATCAGAATTGTTCATTAGAGGATCAGTAGGAATTTAAGGAACAAGCTGTGATCACAGGGGTAAAACGATATTTTAGACCTAACCGTGATTACAAACAACCTGTGAATGATCGACTTACTGATTATGGTTATTAAGTGGACATAATATATCTACAGTGAGGGAAGTTCAACTATGGGTTGTAATGGAGTGTCCCATTAGTTAACGAATAGGGGTTAAATCGGACTAATGAGTTTAGCCGATTAATTTCGAATTGTTGGAGCCCATGATCTGTAGGTCCGCGAGATCCCCCTACTAGCTCATAAATGGATAAGCTTTAGGGTAGCTTGAGAGATTATTTTGAAACGTTCAAATTAAACGGAACAAGAGAATAAATATTTAAATATGATTTAAATATATAAAAATGATTATTGTGCAAAAAACTTAATTTAATATTTGATATTAAATTAATTAATTTATGAAATTAATTTAAGAAAATAAAATTTTGAATTAAAATGATTTAATATCATTTTTAGTTTTAAAAAGAAAATGGAATTTCGTTTGCATGTTGCACAAAAATGGAAAATGGGTTTTTTCGATTACCATCATCTTTATGCTCACACAAAAAGTATTATCTTCTCTACTTTGATTCTCCAAGCATGAGTTGCAAGCCATGCACTCCATCTCTTTATATGTTCATAAAATATATATAAAGAAGATTGGAGTTGTTGGAGAGTAGAATAATACAGAATTTCGAGAGAATTTTTTTCTGAAGAAGAAGTTGTCTTCTTCAGTCAAGCTGCTGTGAGTTTCTTTGGTTTCATCACATCTTCAAGCTGTTCTTGAGTCCCACAACTCTGCCTAAAGCTCCAAGATCATAGTAGGGAAGGTTTTTAGGTGGTTCACGTTGATAACAAGTGAAGACAACAGCTGAACATGCGTTTTCTTGGAGAGTTCATCAAAGGTATGTTCAGAAAACCCACTTTTTGAGAAGAGCATGCTTTAGTTTTTGCTAAAATTAGTGAATTAGAAACCTTATGGATCCTTGATACTTTTGCTGCATGTTATTTTACTCTTTCAATTGGTATCAGAGCATCTTTTAAGCTTTCAATTCGGTCTAATTTTGGGAAGGTGGGTGTTTTTTCATGAGATATATGAAACTGATGCATTGCTATGGTTTTCTTTGTTTTGGCATTTTAATTCTCTTTAATTTCTCAATTAAATTTATAATTGGCTCTTGTTTGATGAGCATTTATGTGTTAGCAAGAGTTTGAAATTTATTTGGAGACATTAGAGTTGAAATTAAGATGTAATTAAATAAACAAGCGAAAGAGGTCGAGCTGTTGTTCAAGATTTTTCAGATTCTGCTTAAATCTGTTGCTGAGGTCCAATTGCTAAACGATCGTTTAGCTCCAGATGTTACACGATGAGAAGAAAAGCTAAACGATCGTTTAGTAATATACGTTGGTCGTTGTGATGTTGATCGTTAAACGATCATGTACCTGCGGGAACTAAGTGATGCGTTCATTTGTTATACGATAGCATTACGCGATCGTTTAGTTTTTGTCGTGGGAACTAGATGATTCGTTGATTTTGCTAAACGATGGCGCTATACGATCGTTCAGCAACAATGCACGCTAAACGATGTGATGAAATGCTATGTGATAGCATTGAGTGTTCATTTGGTCGCGAGCTAAGCGATCGTGTAGATAAATGCTATGCGACGCGATGATGTTCTATGCGATGGAGCTATGCAATCGTTTAGCTACGGGCGGATACTAAACGACAACTTGAATGCGCTGGGCGATGGTGTTATATGATCGCTTAGTACTATGCGATGGAGCTAAGCAATTGCACTGCGATGGAACTAAACGATTGTCTAGTTCTATGCAATAGAGCTAAACGATCGTTCATGTTTCAGGAAACACTATGCGATCATGTACTTCCTCTCAACCCCAGGCGATGACACTAGACGATTACATCCAGGCGTTACACGATCGGCCTTAGCAGCATATTGAAGTTAGACCGAGAGCAACCAGTTCGATCGGTTTACTCAAGGTTCAATCCGGTTCAATCTTTGTTGGTCCGGTTCAGACTCGTCCAGCCTGGTTCAAGTTGTTTTGGGTTCAGTTTGGAGCGATTCGAGTGGTTCAAGCGATTCAAAGACGGTTTTGAAGTTGTTTGTAATTGTTAGTTGTCTGTTTTCTTATTTATGCCAAAACGAAAACTATAACAGTTAGTAAGATGTATGTGATAATTAAATAAATTCATGTATATGCATATAATAAGCCATGTAGATTTAAAACCCCACTGTAGGAAGCATGAAGCATGTTACATGCATTGACAGTATGTTATAATTGTTATAATATATAGTATGCATGTTAGGGTTATGTTTAATATAATAGTTATATTAGATACTTTTGTTTAATGTTGTGGATGTTTAAGCATGTCTAAATTTTATAAGTTGTTATAAAATTGGTTAAACGTTTAAAATCCTTAACAAAGAACAGTTGCATGCTCACTTAGGTTAACAACTAATTTTAATCATTAAAATAGATTGTTGCCATATAAAATACGGTTACAAACTCATATCGGTTCATAAACCTACCTAAGGCTGGGGGTATTTAAGTTGATGGTTTTCGGAACACCTCATACCTGGGGATTATGACCAAACAATTGAGAGTTGTTAACTAATTTTATGAGCTTGCATGAACGATGTGAGGTAACAAAATGGTTTATCACCTAGACATTGTAAGTTAAATCCAATTATAAGAGTTATATTTGGAAAAACAACTTAGACTTAGGTTGTATGAAATTAGTCGTCATGCCTAAGTAAATTACCCAAACATTTAGAACACTTCAGTGGGAGATTAACAATATATTTAATATACACTTATTAGCTCTCACGTCCTCAAGAGTTCACACAGTGAGATCCATGCTCGGCTTCTTGTCGATTTTACCTCGACTGTTCCATACGAAAAGTGTTTGCATAGGTCAATAACAAGGTGAATAAGGGAAGTGGTTCATAGTAAGTGGGTGAAGGAAATGTATCAACATTGTCCTACGGTCTCCTCCATTAGTTTGAACCGTGAGATTCTTATGTTGTGCCTACTGTCGTTTTTATGCGGCACTAGCTAGTCGTTAACCGCGGTGATCCCTACGGAGGGTCGTAACATAGGATTCAGAACAACCCAAGCTTCAATAAAATTAATAGGGTCTTATAGTTCTGTCTTAGTTATTGACTTCTCTCTCGGAGGCATATTCATATCGTCCTATAAGATCTGAAAATGGCGGGTCACAGTTACAAAAATTACTAAGTGTTAGTAAAGATCCTGACCGAAAACGATAACCAAAAGAACTATTAGAATATGAGTTATTCTAGATAATAATATTTGGTCAAGAACTGTCTTGCTTCTGTGAAGGAATTCTTGACTGACCCACGGTAGCACTTGTTCTAAATCACTTAAGTATCATTGCAAATAAATAAAGATTTATTGGGTACTTTATTAGTTTTGCTGAAATGGATTTAGATGCATTTTTTAATAGAATTTGTTTAAAATGTTTTAGCAATGTCGAACTCGATTATACAACTACTTGCTTTTGAAAAATTTAATGGAGAGGGTTACTCCAATTGGAAATCAAATATCAATACAATATTAGTAGTAGATGACTTGAGGTTTCTGTTAACAGAGTAGTGTCCTCTAGTTCCCAGTTCAACGGCGACCCAAAATGTTCGGGATGTTTATGATAGGTGGGTAAGGGCGAACAAAAAAGCCCGAGTCTATATCTTGGCGAGTATATCTGATGTACTAAAAAAGAAACATGAGGTCATGCCCACAGCTCGTGAGATCATGGCATGATTATAAGAGATGTTCGGGCAACCGTCATCGTCTGTTAGACATGAAGCCGTTAAATATGTGTATGTGACATGTATGAAGGATGAGACCAATGTGAGAGAACATGTTCTTGATATGATGGTCCATTTTAACATCGCAGAGGCTCACGGGGCTACGATAGAAAAAACAAGTTAAGTGAGCATGTTACTAGAATCTCTTCCTGAGAGCTATCTGTCGTTCAAGACAAATGTTGTCATGAACAAAATCACTTATAACTTAACAATGTTTTTTAATGAATTGCGAACTTATCAATCGATGATGGAACTCAAGGAAAAGGAAATAAATGTTATTTCTAAACTGAAAAAGTTTTACAAAGAGTCTACGTCTGGTACGAAACCCGTTGATAATAAGAACGTTGGTCCTTCTTCTTCTTCTAAAGATAAAACCGTACAAATGAAAAAGAAAGGAAAAGGAAAAAAGAAAACCACTGCGAAGAAAAACAAAAACAAAACACCGAAGAGAAAATGTTTCTGTTACGAAATTGACAATTAAAGAACACAAAAAGGAATGTAAAGTAGGGAAGATCGACACACAGATATACGTGGTTCACTAACAGTGTGTTAGCTACGTCCACAGGCAGAGGGAGAACAATATTATTTGAGAGAATGTTTTAAAATTACATCAAAACGGCACCTCTAGGGTTAGAGAGTTTATATAGAGCACTACTCTAAACCCTAGGGTCAAAATCGTAAATAACAGTAAATAAATAAAATATGCTGAATACAAAATATGAATAGGTTTCGGGGGCGTTGCCCCCGAACCCTCACCAGGGCGCGCCGCCCCTGGACCCTGTACTAGGTTGTTCGAAACACTAGCAAACAGATTCAAGGCATTTCAACAGTTTTCATTGTGGAGAGGTTGGGCATTGGAAGCGTAATTGCCCAAAATATCTAGTTGAAAAGAAAGCAGAAAAGAATAAACAAGGTAAATATGATTTATGATTTACTAGTTGTTGAAACATGTATAGTGGAAAATTCTCATCTTACCTGGATATTATATTCAGGTGCCGCTAATCATCTTTGTACTTTTCTACAGGAAACTAGTTCTTGGAGAAGACTTTCGGAATATGAGATCTTTCAAGGTGGGCACAGGTGAAGTCTTTCAGCTGAAGCAGTGGGAGATGTGAATTAGTGTTTTGGAGATTCATTTATCCTACTAAAAAATGTGTTCTTTGTACCTAAGATGAAAAGAAATCCGATCTCCATTTCTTGTCTTTTAGAGAATATGTACAGTGTATCTTTTGAATATAATGAAGTGTTTGTTTATTCAAGCGGTATTCATATTTGTTCTACTAGACTTGCAAATAACTTATACATATTACAACCAACGGAAGCAAAAGTTATTTTAAATATAGAGATGTTTAAAACGGCTGAAACTCATAATAAATAACGAAAAATTTCTTCTAACGCCTATCTTCGGCACCTCAGGCTTGGTCACATTAATCTCAACAAAATTGAGAGATTGGTAAAAAATGGTCATCTAAATCAGTTAGAAGACAGTTCCCTACCTCCATGTGAATCATGTCTTGAGGGAAAAATGATGAAAAGTTCTTCTTCTGACAAAGGTCTTCATGCCAAAGAACCTCTTGAACTTATACATTCAAACCTTTGTGGTCCGATGAATGTTAAAGCACGAGGAGGATATCAGTACTTCGTCAGTTTTATTGACGATTACTCTCGATATGGCTATATTTACTTAATCAGTCACAAGTTTGAAACTCTTGAAAAGTTCAAAGAATTTAAGGCTGAGACTGAAAATCAGTTAAGTAAAAGAATTAAAACACTTCGATCTGATCGAGGTGGTGAGTATATGGATTTGCAATTCCAGAACTATCTAGTAGATCATGGAATTCAATCCTAACTCACAGCACCTAGAACACCACAACAAAACAGTGTTGCAGAAAGGAGAAATCGACCTTGTTGGACATGGTTCAGTCTATGATGAGTTATGCTCAATTACCTCAATCCTTTTGAGAGTACAGACTGCAGTTTATATTCTAAACGTTGTTCCATCCAAAAGTGTTTCAGAAACACCATATCAATTATGGAAAGGACGCAAAGCAAGTTTATGTCATTTCTGCATTTGGGGTTGTCCAGCACACGTGTTGGTACAAAATCCTAAAAAATTGGAAACACGTTCAAAATTATGCCTATTTGTAGGATATCCCATGGAAAAAAAAGGAGGATACTTTGATGATCCCCAAGAAGATAAAGTGTTTGTATCGAAAAATGCAACTTTCTTGGAAGAGGATCATATCAATAATCATCTACCTCGCAGTAAACTAATATTGCAAGAACTGTCTAAAGATACTACAAATAAATCAACAAGAGTTGTTGATGAAGCTGGTCCATTAACAACGGTTGTTGTCCCGTCACATCCATCCCAAGAGTTAAGGATTCTTCGTCGTAGTGGGAGGGTTATTCAACAACCTGAACGTTACATGGGTTTAACAGAAACTCAAATCATCATACAAGATGATGGTTTAGAGGATCCATTCATCTTTAAGAAGGCAATAGAAGATGTTAACAGGGAACAATGGATAAAAGCCATTGACGATGAAATGGAGTCTATGTACTTCAACCTAGTCTAAGAACCTGTAGATCAACCACAAGGTGTTACACCTATAGGTTGTAAGTGGATCTACAAGAGAAAACGATACCAAACTGGCAAGGTACAGATCTATAAGCCAGGCTCGTGGCAAAGGGTTTTACCCAAAGAGAAGGAATTGATTATGAAGAAACTTTTTCTCCTATTGCCATGATTAAATCAATAAGAATACTTCTTTCCATTGCCACATATTATGACTATGAAATATAGCAAATGGATGTCAAGACAGCTTTTTTGAATGGCTATCTTGATGAATGTATTTTTATGTCTCAACCAGAGGGGTTTATCGAAATAGGATAGGAACATAAAGTCTATAAGCTTAATCGATCCATTTATGGATTGAAACAAGCATCCAGATCCTGAATATAAGATTTGACACTGTGATCAAATCTTATGGCTTTGAACAGAACGTTGACGAACCTTGTGTATACAAGAAGATAGTCAACAAAACTGCAGCATTCTTAGTTCTATGTTGATGATATCTTGCTCGTTGGGAATGAGACAAGATTTCTTGCTGACGTAAAGAGATGGTTAGCATCACAGTTCCAAATGAAAGATTTGGGTGATGCTCAGTATGTTCTAGCAATACAGATCTTTCGAGACCGAAAGAATAGAACATTAGCACTGTCTCAAGCATCTTATATTGACAAGATGTTGTCAAGGTATAATATGCAATATTCCAAGAAAGGTTTATTACCTTTCAGGCATGGAATTCATTTTTCGAAGGAACAATGTCCTAAGACACCTCAAGAGGTTGAAAAGATGAACAGAATTCCATATGCTTTTGCAGTTAGGAGTTTGATATATGTTATGTTGTGTACACGTCCCGACAGATGTTTTGTAGTTGGAATCGCCAGCAGGTTCCAATCTAATCCTGGACACGGTCATTAGACCACTGTAAAAAATATTCTCAAGTATCTTAGGAGAACGAGAGACTATATGCTTGTGTATGGACCTAAGGATTTGATCCTTACGGGATACATTGATTCTGATTTTCAGACTGACGTAGATTCCAGGAAATCTACTTCAGGATCAGTTTTCACTCTTAACAGAGGAGCTATAGTTTGGAGAAGCATCAAGCAAAGTTGTATCGTTGACTCCACCATGGAAGCGGAATACGTGGCTGCATGCGAAGCTGCTAAGGAAGCAGTGTAGCTATGCAAATTCTTAGCTGATTTGGAAGTCGTTTTAAATATGCACCTACCTATCACACTGTATTGTGACAACAGTGGTACTGTTGCTAACTCAAAGGAACTTAGGAGTCACAAGCGTGGAAAACACATTGAACAAAAGTATCATCTCATCCAGGAGATTGTACATAGAGGAGATGTGCTCGTCACAAAGATAGCCTCTGAAGACAACCTTGCTGATCCATTCACCAAGGCCCTTTCGACTAAAGTTTTCGAGGGCCACCTAGTAGGACTAGGACTCCGAGTAGTGTAATCTAGGGCAAGTGGGAGAATGTCTATGGTATTGTAGATGCACTAGTTTATTGTATTTTTTCCATTATGTATCTCAACATTATATTGTATATATTTTTTCTCACTAGAGTTTTAGTCCAAGTGGAAGATTGTTGGGAATGTCTTAGAACTCGCAGTTTGTGTTAAACATTCTATTTTATCGATAACAATGATTTGTTGATTATGCATCTTATTATGAAAATCCAATAAACGCATCCTTGGCTATAGTCTGAATGATGTAACTTTATGTAGTGACATAAACAGGATCAAGTTGACAGTATATAGCCTAAATGGTCTAATAAGTATATAGATGAAATTGGATATCTCATCCTAGTAACACTATTGGATGCGGCCCATTCTGTAGTTGTTACAAGAAGTTGTAAGGTCCATAAATCGTTCATGTTGAGACATGAGAGGGGAGGCATCCTATGCAATGAGTTTGCATATAGACTGGACCACGAAAATAGTCACTTTTCTTTCTAACTACTATTTACTGTTAAAACTGACTATTTCATTTATTATATAACCTAGGTTAACTCGATCTTAATCTTGAGCTAGCTATGAACTTCTGTTTTTCGGGATTATCCTTTAATCTACAAACAGTGAGAGTAGCCCAACAGCACTGCTCAATAAACTTACCATTTTGGGGATAACACCGGATGAATAGCTGGGGACATAGCCTTGTAAGATGGAATTCACTCTTACCCTATTTAGGGTTAGCAGATAAGTTGTTCTCTTAAGTACTGACTCCAGGTTTTGAACAATCGGGGCCCCACCTTCTCATGATAGAGAAAGGATTTGATTCATAGAGATTATGAATCAGAATTGTTCATTAGAGGATCAGCAGGAACTTAAGGAACAAGATGTGGTCACAGGGGTAAAAGGGTATTTTAGACCTAATTGTGATTACGAACAACCTGTGAAGGATGACTTACTGATTATGGTTATTAAGTGGACATAATATATCTATAGTGAGGGGAGTTCAACTATGGTCTATAGTGGAGTGTCCCATTAGTTAACAAATAAGGGTTAGATCGGACTAATGAGTTTAGCCGATTAATCTCGAATCGTTGGAGCCCATGATTTGTAGGTCTGCGAGGTCCCCCTACTAACTCGTAAATGGATAAGCTTTAGGGTAGCTTGAGATATTAATTTGAAACGTTCAAATTAAATGGAACAAGAGAATAAATATTTAAATATGATTTAAATATATAAAAATGATTATTGTGCAAAAAATTAATTTAATATTTGATATCAAATTAATTAATTTATGAAATTAATTTAAGAAAATAAAATTTTGAATTAAAATGATTTAATATCATTTTTAGTTTTAAAAAGAAAATGGAATTTCGTTTGCATGTTGCACAAAAATGTAAAATGGGTTTTTTCCATTACCATCATCTTTATGCCCACACAAAAAACATTATCTTCTCTACTTTGATTCTCCGAGCATGAGTTGCAAGTCATGCACTCCATCTCTTTGCATGTTCATCAAATATATATAAAGAATATTGGTGTTGTTGGAGAGTAGAATAATACAGAATTTCGAGAGAAATTTTTTCTGAAGAAGAAGTTGTCTTCTTCAGTCAAGCTGTTGTGAGTTTCTCTGGTTTCTTCACATCTTCAAGCTGTTCTTGAGTCCCACAACTCTGCCTAAACCTCCAAGAGCATATTAGGGAAGGCTTTGAGGTGGTTCACATTGATAACAAGTGAAGACAACAGCTGAACAGGCGTTTTCGTAGAGAGTTCATCAAAGGTATGTTCAAAAAACCCACTTTTTGAGAAGATCATGCTTTAGTTTTTGCTAAAATTAGTGAATTAGAAACCTTATGGATCCTTGATACTTCCACTGCATGTTGTTTTACTCTTTCAACACTAACCTCAAGGCATCGCAAGTTCTTGCTTGGCTGCATACCCTTCTTCTTTCGCATGGCTCACCCTTAGCACATGCATTCAACTAGGATTATCACAACCTTCCAACGCATGCTACTTGCTCTAGCCTTATCCTATGCACCCACATGCCCTCGGATATCCTTAGCACATAACTCAACCTTAGTGCATAGCACAAGACCATCGCATACTAACCCTTGGTCAAGTTACTTCTCAAGTCAACGTCTCATGGTTTATCTTACCATCACCTAGCCTCTTGTTAACGCATACCTTATAACTAACGCTAGCATGTCCTTGTTGCTTGCCAATGCTTATAGCCTCTTGCACAAGACCAACGCAATCTAAGCTCGCAAGCCTTGTGTACCACAAGCCTCAGCAACACATAAACACTTCATTTTGCACCCATCATGGCTTGGCCCATCACCTAGCTCATCGTGTAGCTCTTGCGCACATCACATAGCTCATTGCCTAGTGATCTCCTGTTGTCACTCACCACCTAGAGCTCTCACTGTCGCTCATCGTTTAGGGTATAGCCCATCGCATAGCACCTGTGTCTATCGTGTAGCGCCATCATCTAGCGCTTGCGTCTATCGCCTAGCGTATCACCTATCGTCTAGAGCCCATGTCCATCGTTTAGCACTATCACTTAGCTCATCGCCTAGTGTCGCAAGCACCTATTCGATCGTCCACAAGCAACGTTCTAACGTCCAGCGCTTACGCTCGCACATACTAGTCAGTGCATGTGCCCAGTCTCAATGCCTAGCGTCTTGCGCTCATTATCTAGCCCTCTTATCATCCCAATGCATAAGTAGCCTTTGTCATACCAACGTCTGGGCAACACCTTTTGCCAACGCTTCGGCCAACATACGTCCATACCTCATAAGCTCAATGCATAGTTGTCCTTGGCTTCAATACTTAATCCCTTATAACCTCTATACACTTAGCATTATACATTAATGTTCCCTAACACCCAACGCATGGTTTCTTTTTTTACTTCATATTTAGCCAAATTTTTACTAGTTAAGGCTCAATTTAAAGCTACTCAAAGAAAATCTATTTAATACTTAGAATTTTCCTTCTCTTCAACATAAGATTTAACTTATACTTAGTTAATTTCCTTAATTACCTACTTAAGTAAAGAAATTGAGATCTGTTCCGGTTTCGAGCTGTTGTTGTAAACTTTGTAGTTAAGTCTAGGAGTTGTGAAAACGTTATATTGTTTGTAATATAATGAGTTTAGTCAAACAGTTGTTGTTTATATCCTTGGCTTAAAGTTTTGTAAGTGTAAAAGTTTCAGATGGGCAGTAGGTATCACAAAAGAGTGGTATCTGCCATCCTCACGCCTTCTCTTAGGTCAAGAGGCAGGCTCGGGAGGGGATATGACAGCTTGGTATCAAAGCATAAGTTTCTGGGAAGGTTAAAGATTTAGTCGATAACAAACTGTTATAGATTAAATCTTCAACCTTAGCACAACGGAAGCGTAGTAATAGACAAAGTTATAAAGGTTTGTTACAAAAGTTGTTTTGAAACCTTAAACCAGAGTTAGTCCAAGTAAATTTCGAGAACGAAATTTTGTTAAGGGGGAAGTAATTGTGAAACCCAGGTCTCAATTTCCCCACTTAAGCAGGGAATTAAGGAAATTAACTAAGTATAAGTTAAATCCTATGTTGAAGAGAAGGAAAATTCTAAGTGTTTGAATAGATTTGTTAAGTAGCTTTGAGTTGAAGCTTAATTAGTAAAAAATTTGGCTAAGTATGAGGTAAAAAAGAAACCATGTGTTTGGTGTTAGGAAGCATTAACGCATAAGGCTCTAATGAGGCTAAGCTTGTAGAGGTTATAAGGGATTAAATATTGAAGCCAAGGACAACAAGGCGTTGAGCTTGGATGCATGTTGGATGAAGCATTGGCATGACAAAGGTTACTCATGCGTTGGGATGATAAGAGGGCTAGACAATGAGCGCAAGACGCTAAGCATTGATACTAGGCATGCGCGTTGACTAGCATGCACGAGCATGAGCGTTGGGCGTTAGAGCGTTGCGTTAGGCAATGGCACTACACAATAAGCACAAGCGTTATGCGATGGGGCGTAAGCGTTATGTGATGGGCGTAGACGATAGACGATGAACGACAGCGAGAGGGCTAGAAGATGAGCGACAACGAGAGATCACTAGGCGATGAGCTATGCGATGAGTGCAAGAGCTACATGATGAGCTAGACGATGGGCCAAGCCATGATGGCGCATAATGAAGTGTCTATGCGTTGTTGGAGCTTGCGGTACACAAGGGTTGCGAGGTTAGATTGCGTTGGTCTTGTGCAAGAGGCTATGGGCGTTGGTAAGAAAAAAGGACATGCTAGCGTTAGCCATAAGGTATACGTTAGCAAGAGGCTAGGCATTGGTAAGATAAACCATGAGGCATTGAGTTGAGACCTAACTTGACCCAAGGGTTGGTATGCCTTGGTGATGTACTATGAGCTAAGGTTTAGTTATGTGCCAAGGACATCCGAGGGCATGTGGGCACATAGGACAAGGCTAGAACTAGTAGCATGCGTTGGAAGATTGTGATGGTCATAGTCGTAGTTGAACGCATGTGCCAAGGGAGATCCATGCGAGAGAAGAAGAGTATGCGGCCAAGCAAGGACTTGCGATTCCTTGAGGTTTAGTGTGCGACAAGTGATGCGTTGATGAGAGAGTTATGGGTTGATAGTGGCTAACCGAGAAGAGGTTAAGCTTAAATAAGTAGAAGGTGGACAAATTGGATTTCATGCAAAGGAGGTATGCATGAGGAAAACAACTCAAAAATAGGAGGTGGATGCACTAAAGAGCATGCAAACCGAATAGGTTGAGCTGGATGAAAAAGAGGCAAACACTTTAAGTTGGTGGTGGCAAAGGAAGGTGTTGGCAGCCTAAGTGGTGGACGCCTGGGCATGCCAGAAGCAAGAGGTGTCAACATCGGGTGAAGTGTGAACGCCTATAAATAGGGCCAAGGACTTCTCTTTAGTTCATAACTCAAATTCTCTTCAAAGGACATTAGAAAGAGTGTATGGGGGCTGATTGAGAGAAGGTTATGTGTTGATCAAAGAGGACATGCGTTGGTAGCAAAACCATGCGTTGATCAAGTGGTTCCAAGAGAAGGAGATGCTATCTGACAGTGAAATCATGTAGTAGCAACAATTTGGGACAAGGAATTCTCCTAGACTACTCATGCGTTTTGAGTGATTCTAAAGCCATTTGAAAGCTCAGAGAGTCTAGTTTTCAAGGTAGGGCAGTTGGAGAAGAAGCATAAAAGAATCCGGATGGAGAGTTGAGAAAGAACAGAAAGGACGAGCTCTCGGGTAATCTTAGGCCAGTCTTGATGATTTGAGGATTCCAACCAAACCACGAGGGGTTCTAAGTTGAGATTTTAAGATAAAATTCGTGAGAAAATTTAGAACATACTTGTAGAAGGAAGTGTCTCAAAAGAAGGTTTGGAATGATGAGTAATCTAAACTTAAAGTTGAATATGAAATTTAGGGTTCAAAAAGGGAGCCCAAGGAAACCAAGGAACTTCAGAGAGAAAAGTTCCTATCCAACCAGGATGAGTAGTTATTCTACTGTGATTTCTATGTATATATGTGATTATATATATATATATGTGTTATATTTATTGACATGATCGGGAAATGTGTTTTATCTAGACTTGATTGTTGTTGTGTTGTTGTCATAATGCATATGTAATTGCATTTGGAAACTGGATTTGTACTCAGGATATTGTTAGTATGCTTTGTGGACGTTTGGCTGGGATTGTCAGGGTATCTGGCTAAGATTGTCAGCGTACCCAAGCATGTCTAACAAGAGTTGTCGACACGTGGACATTGGCGGGTTATAGGGTGGTTAGATTGTTTCCACGTCGGTCATTGTGGGTTATTCGCGGAGAATACCCGAGGAAAATACATGATCATGCCAATGATATCCAGTTGACAGGCTGGGGAGGTTACATTTTGTTATGTGATACTTGTTTGATTCTGGAATTGTTTTCCCAAAAGTGAATTTCTGAAATCAAACCTATTTGCATATAAAACTGCCACTCACTAAGCTATTTAGCTCACATTTTCCATGTTTTGTTTTCTTCCTCCCCAGATAGTGGAGGTTGAAGAATTCCTGGGTGCTGCTAAGGTCAAGGTCTGCCACGCCACAGCCACACTTCCAGTTTTAAGTTGTTGTTGTAAACTTTGTTGTTAAGTCTGGGAGTTGTATAAACGTTATACTGCTTGTAATAAAATGAGTTTAGTCAAACAGTTGGTTATATCCTTGGCTTAAAAGTTTTATGAATGTAAAAGATTCAAATGGGCAGTAGGTATCACAAAAGGGTGGTATCTGTCATCCTCATGCCTCCTCTCAAGATCAAGAGGCGGGTTCAGGAGGGAGTGTGACAACTTTGTATCAGAGCATAAGTTTTTGGGAAGGATGAAGATTCAGTTGATAACATTTAGGACATGTGAAATGGAAGAAATTATTCGAAGAGGTTGGCAGATGATTTTATATCTTTGGAGCATGGAGGTTTGATGGATGGAAAATATTTTTTTGTAGGTTGTTCAAGACATGAGAGGGACTTACTAATTACTATGAGAAGTTATTTAAAGATGGAACAATATAATTAGGGACATTGCATTGGGTAGTAAATTAACAATAGGATTTTTCATCCCTATTTTCTATGTTTGAGGTTTTGTAGGTATGGCAAAATTCTTAGTTTTGATCTTTCATTTTTTGTTATTTTAAAATTGCCCTATAACAAACTTCTGTTTTATATGAAAGAAAAAGCAATAAATGCAACTCCAGCACCCACGACCTCCTTTTGGACAATAGATGAATTTTAAACTTCCATTTACATTTAATAACAAATTCATGAAGATTTGGAATTGCAAAAAAACAACCGCCTCATCCCCCATCTTCGTAAATATAAAATCACACCTCTGAAAGAAGATAAAATTTGGTTTAGATGATTAAAATTGTGATTTTGAAAATTTTCTAGACATATAAAAATTTTGGTTTTTTTTTTCCTCCATAAAAAAGAAAATTAATCATAAACCCTTATTTTGCTTATCCCTCCAAGAAATTGGTTGCTTTTTGAAATATTATATTATGGCACACTTTGTAAATTATATTTAATTGATATGTGTATGTTAATTGACCAATTCATCCATATAGAATAAAGAAAATGGAAAATGGATTTTGAGACTATATGGAAGGGATTTGAAAAATAGGAATAATTCAGAAACGGTCAGTTTAATCAAATCTATCAAGTGTATATCAATAGTATATCAAGTATATCAATTTAGTAAAGTACACCAAGTATATATCAGTAGTGTATAAAGTGTATAAGTTATATCAATGATATATCAAGTGTATATCAATAGTATATCAAATGTAAATCAATAATATATCATAAATATATCAAGTGTATCAGGTATATATCAAAAGTGTATCAAGGGTGTCAAGTGTGTGAAGTGTATATCAGTAGTGTATCAAATATATATTAGTAGCATATCAAGTGTATATCAAATATAAGACATTGGTGTATCAAATACCAATTAGTAAATGCTTGATTAGCTAATATAATTAAAATGAAGTTTATCAATAGTAAATCATATATATATTCCGCATAAAGTATATCACTTAGGGGGCATTTGACGCGCGATAAAAGCAGAGAGTTGAGTTGAGTTGAGTTGGTAATTATTATATGGAGAGTTAAATTATCTGAAGAGTTACATTGTCTGTGTTTGATGTGTAGAATTAAGTTGAGTTGGTAATTATTGTCTGTGTTTGGATGTAGAGTTGAGTTGAATTGAGTTTGGGTATTTTGTGCTGTTTTTGTCAATGAAATTGATTTTTTTTTTTTTTTTTTTTTTTGCTATTGTTGATTTTAATTTTCAACTATACACATATTTTTCTAACTTTTCTAAGAAAAAAACAAAAAAATTTCCAATTCTTTTCCATTCTCAAAACATAAGAAATTCTCTATAATGTATTCATATACAGAACACAAAATTTTGAATTCAATTTTAAACACTCAAATAGAAGTAATTATTCCATTAAAAAATCCAACCTAATCACTAATTACCATAAAAATTAAAAAGGACTGAAAGGGTCAGTACCATCAAATGAAATTATCGACATTGTTTTAGATAGAAGGAATGACACTTAAATGTTAATCTTACAATTTAAATCACAAAAGCAACTATTAGATAGTCTTTTTTGGCCAATTTTGTGGAATATGGATTTACCTTTTTCTAAAACTGGTGAATTGATTTTAGAAATATTGATGCCTATTTTTTCTACTATTATGTTGCATCAGTGTACAAACTATCTTTAAAAAAATAAAAAATAAAAAACTTGAGTCATAATTTCAAATTTCATTATTTCATTAGAAGTATGTAATATTTGAAAACATCAAGGGATAGGTTGTTTAAAAACATACCGTTGAACTTTTATTTAGTGAACAATAATAGGATGTCGTATACAATATTTTTTAGATCTAAGAAAAAATGAAATAGAAGAAGAATAATTAGATCCAAAATAATAGCCACGGAAAGAAAATAAAAAAAGAGAAAGGATGAGTTGAGAAAGAAAAGGGAAAATAAAAAAACTCATGCGAGTCAAATAGAGAAAGAAAAGAGAAAATAAGATAGACGAACTAGACGACGAAAGAAGAGAGAAGATGAGAGAAAGGGAGCAAATGTGAAGAGAGCATGAGAGAAAGAAACGACAAAGTAATTGAGGGAGTTGTGAGAGTAATGAAAACGCATGGAAAATGGGTGAGAGTAAGAGTGATAAAATGGTGGGTAACTAAACCTACCTTTTTTTTTTTTATCAGTGGTCGTGGATGTTGGGCACAAGAAGGTGGTAGGCAAAGTACGTCGCCGAAATTTCTTGTGCGAAGGTAGTCGTTGGAGTTAGTTGCTAGAGTTGTCGTCAGAGGTGGTTGGTAGAGTCCGAAGTTCTTCGTTGAAGTTAATTATGCGAACTAGGAAGTCATAATTTTCTTTTTACCAAGGCGGTTGTCAGAATTGGTTGCCAGAGTGTCCCTAGAGGTGGTTGTCGGAGATTGGAGTTGGTTGTCGGAGTTAGCCACCCGAAGGTGGTCACCGAAGTATGTTGTCGGAGTGTGGTAGCCGTAATCGCCAACGAAAACCGAGGGGGTGGAATTATTAAAAACATTGAAATGAGAGAGAATGGGGAAGAGTTGAGGTGAGTTAGTAAAATAATCAACTCAACCCCACCAACATTTAAAGTTGGTTGTCAAACATTTGGTTGGTAAAAAATACCAACTAAACTCAACTCTCCTCAGTTGTCAAATACCCCCTTAAGAAATATACTTGATATTGAGTATATCAATGTATAGATTTTTTACATTTTTTTAGTGCTTGGGCGAGCCACATTTGGCTAAATCTACCAAAGTAAAAAGTATGATACACGTCTGCAAATTTTATATTCTTTTTTGCTATTCATGCAATTATCCTATGTAATTATATCATTTCATAACCATTGAATACAGATTTACAAGTTTAGTCATGTTTGTGTTTATTTAATCTTAAATATTTTAAATATGTACAATAGGTTCTTAAACTCACTCATTTATATATAATAAACCTCTAAAGTTTCTGTTTTATCTAATAAATTTTAGATAAATTATTTTTAAAAAAATTAATTAATATATTAAATGTTATTAAGGGTTGTATCAGGTAAGACCCAAAACCTGCAGATAGGCTCAAGCCTAAGGGAAACTAGGATGTGGCTTAGGAACCATACATCAAATGAAAAAGACAGATCATCGAATTCTTGGCCAACTAGTCACACTCAAAGGATTACATTGAAAGAGAAATAATTGACCTGAGCTCATTACTGTGTTCTAAAATCTTGAGAGTCACAATCAAAATCCTGATACACCATTGGCGTTATACGTAACTCCAAACAGGTATCAAAGGAAGGACCTTAAAAATAGCCCTATTTCGACAACTTCACCAGAGATAAGTAAGAAAACTCCAAGTGAAAACCTCTAAAACTCTTTTTGTCCTGAATGTTTTATGTACTAACTTAAGCATTAGAGTGTACTCGACTTGGCACCACATCGGTGTGAATACTTTCACAAAGATCAACTCCATTGACGAGGCTAGATCAGATGAGTATGCTCTAGAAGAGCATCTAAGCTCACTTGTGAGTTTCCTATACCAACAGATATTAATTTAGATGTTATGTCAAATAGAATCCTAAATATTTAATTTCATGTAAGATAGATTCGTGAATTTAAAAAAAAAATAATATTTAAAACTTCAAGAATCATAATTTATAATTTCAAAAGATTAAGATCAAATAGATTTTAAAGTTTTTCAACAAAATTTGTAATTCAACTTAATATCCGTATAAAATTTGTCTACTTTTATTCCATTAATCTTCTCATACATTTTTTAAATATAAATTTTAAATTTTCTCCAAAATATTCCAACTTGATAGAAGCACAAATCATGAAATCATATTGTTCTCCCTCATTCGAATATAATAGCTCTCTATCGAACTGCTATTCTTCAGTTTATTTTGTTTTTGAATCCACAAATCTGAAGATTATCAAGAATAGGTATTTTGAAATTTTATATTCTCATATAAAAAGTTGAATTAAAAAAATTTAACCACTCTTTTAATATTAGGAACAATATTGTAAGCAACTAAATTATTGGTGGGAATCAACATCCTTCATGCTAGATTTTTTTTTTAAGAACAATTACTGTGCGAGATTCAATCTCTGGTCATTAGAAACATAGATCATGTCAATACCATTTTGACCACTACCAATCAATATTGAAATAAGAACTTGAGATTTGAATTTGAATACTAGTTTTTATTTAAAAATGATTCACAAAATTGTGGTTACAAATAATAATAATAATAATAATAATGTATCTGTATTAATCAAATATACCAAAAAAAAAAAAAAAACACCCCATAGAACGAATAAATGAATGAATCCTATTAATCTTCAAAACCCGATCATTTCTATACGCCATCGTTTTCGCATTAAACGAGGGTAGAACAAGCGGAAGTGTTGGGATCAAACAGCGCCGGAAGCAGATATTTCCGTCCATTCCGACCATTGGCATTGTAACTCCCTCCGGTGTCGGAATCGACAAGAAGCTCCCCAGGAAAGCCAGGGTAAGAGCCCTTGGCAAAGATTCCGGTGCAAGCCGACGCCGCCTCCAGGGGAGCCTCCTTAGGGCCCTGATAGAACCCATTCCCAAAGGGATTGGTAACAGTTCCGGCGAGAAGAGCGGCGAGGTTAATGACAAGACCGTCCATCCCAACGTCGTTATTGGGTGCGACCAGCGGCGGAGTCTGGGGACCGTACAAGGGCTGGTGGAAGGGCCAAGCGCAGTAACCAGGACATTGGGTTTGGGAATTACCGACCCAAATGTAAGCAAATCTGTGGGGCTTTCCGTTGATGGGAGCTCCAAGAGAGGATCCGTGGGAGCCGCATTTGTTGAAACAGAATCCGTCAACGGTGACATCGGGGGCGGTGAAGACGAGATTGATTGCATTGGTCTGGCCACCCTTGGAAGCGAGAGCGAGAATGTGGGAATTGGTAAGAGATTTGCCAAGGGAGTAATCGGGGAGTTGAATTTGGGAGGCTAATGAGAAAGAGGGGGGTTTGGAATTGGAATTGGAATTGGTATAATAATTGTGAATGGTGTTCCACCAAGTGGAAACAGAGGGACTTGGAGAAATGGGTTTGGAAGAAGAAAGGGAAGAGAGGAAATCGATGACAATGGCTTTCTGGGAAGCCTTGAAATTGCCATACCAAATGAGATTGAGGGATATGTCGCCGCTGAGAAGAGGGCCGTTGTGGTAACGGAAGAGGAAAGATGGGTTTCTAGCGGCGGAGATGAAGTGAAATGAAGAAGAGAGTAAGAAGAAGAAAAGAAAGAAGGAAATGGAAGAAGGCATTGTGAAATTTGAAGTGATGTGGTGGGAAGAAGGGAGAGTAAAGGGGTTATTTATTGAGTGAGAGACAGCAGGATAACGCGTAATGCTGCGCCGCTCTATCATCTACTTGTTGCCAGGTGTCGAAGAGTACAAATTAAGTCAATAATTCCCAATCAATTAATTCATTCTTTTTAATGCTTGTCTTGTCGTAGCCTATTATTTCTTTTATAATTTCAATTTTTCATCATTCATCCATTTCTATTGTATTTTTCGATTTCACATTTTATGTTGAAAGAAAAGAATAAAAATTCTTTGTTTTAAATTTTTAGATTTGGTAATGCCAGGTTATTTATTATCATATCTTTGTAAATTTTTTTAATTGATATTTCACAAATTAAGCACTTAAAAGAAAATGTCTACAAAATGAAAAAATAACAAAAGAAAAAACGCGTACCAGATAAGAAAAAGTCAAAAATAGGATAAAATTAAATCGAATCATGCAAATTATAAGAGTGACGGGAAATTCGAAAAAATGGTCCTAATAATCCCTCGGAAAAAAAAAACTTTGACAAAGGGAAAATTAAAAGGATATTGTCCTTTTAGAAACTATTTAGAAAAATATTGTTGTTTTCAAACTATTTGTAAAAATATTATTGTTTTTTATTTTTTTTTAAATAAGTCGAGGGTTGAAAATTCGACTTACATAGGTCGAATTTTGAACCCTTGACCTTTCCCTTTCGTATTTTTTTGTACGTCGAACTTTGAACCCTCGACCTTGCCCTAACATTATTATTGAGTCTGTTTAATTATCATTCCGGAGACCTTCCTCATAATTATTTGATGTGGAAAGAACGAAAGACCTTCCTTATTTCGGAGACCTTCCTCATAACACTCATAATTATTTGATGTGTTAAAAATAATTTTGTATTGGGAGAGAACGAAAGAGGGAAGAGCAAAAGAGAGAGCGAGATATTGAGAGAAAGCAAGATCTGAGAGAGCGAGATTTTGAGAGAGAGCGAGAGTTTCCAGTTTTTTTCTTTTTAACTTGGGAGTTTTCAGCTTGATATGTTATTCTTTCTAACCCATTCATTGGTGCATATCTGGCACGAAGCTTCTTAACTTGGGAGTTTCCAGTTTTTTTCTTTTTTGGTCTGATTTTTTTTTTTTGGAAACTTTATGAAGGGTAGTTTTTTCATCTCAAGTGATTTGATATGGAGAGAACGAAAGACCTTCCTCATAACACTCATAATTATTTAATATGTTATAAATAATTTTGTATTGGGAGAGAACAAAAGAGGGAAGAGTAAGAGAGAGCAAGATTTTGAGAGAGAGTGAGATTTTGAGAGAGTGTGAGATTTTGAGAGAAAGTGAGATCCTGAGAACGAGAGCAAGATCTTGAGAGCGAGAGTGAGATCCTGAGAACGAGAGCGAGATTTTGAGCGAGAGTGAGATATCCGTACAAATTTCACTTTTTTTTCTTTATTTAATTCCCCATTCCACCTTCTTCTTTCTTTCTTCTTTTTTTTTTTTTTAATTTTCCATTTTATAAAAAAAAAATTAAAAATATTTTTTATTATTTATAATTTAAAAATAAAAAAGAAAAAAAAAACTCCATCAAAATCTCGGTACCAAATGTACAAAAGGAATCCAAGATCATTACTGTAAAATCTTTTGAACTATTGACCTCACTATTGTGATTAAAATTTCTGTTCTTTATTCAATTAATCTTATTTATAGACTTGCATGTGAAGGTTTTGAATGTTGATTTGATTTATTATCCCCAAATTATTATCTAAAATATGTAAATATGAATATTGAAGTTTTTTTTACCTAACTTTTTAAATTTAGACTATCTGATGTTATTATTTATGTTAGTGACATTTAAAAGCTTCTATATCAAAATAATTACTATTCATAATATATAAAAAGAATAAATTTAAAAAATAATATCTCATAAAAATAAAAAATGTAAATTAAATATCTCATTTATATAAAAATAATTACAAAAATCAATGTGTCCCACAAGGCGGACGTCGTCGATTTCGAGCTGGTTGTCGTCGTCGACTTCGAACTTGAGGTTGCTCGGGTTCTTCTTGATGTTGCTCTGGTACCTTTGCAGGCGCTTCATAATATAAATATTCCTTATGCTCTCCACGACCCTGCCCATGTCCATGCACGTATGAAGACGAAGGACCAGCCTCTGAGTCATAATGTCCTGAACCAAATGCTGGCATCATCATCATCGGACTAACATAATCAGTTTGACTTTGCGTCTGCATCATAGGGGGCAACTCTTCCACATTATGTGCAATCTCATCAAACTCATCCTCTTCCCGAACAGGTCCTATACGTCTAGGAGCTAGTGGAGGAACAATAGGTATATCGTACATATAATGAATTTCCTCTATATAGCTTTGGTTGTCACTACATATAGCAAGAACCTGGTTCGGATCATTCGCAAACTCACGGAGTCTACGATTGTTAGATCTCTGTGAATTATAAAAACATAGACAATATTTAAAATAAATTTAAATTAAAAATAATTAGATAATATTCATTTACCAGATGACCTACAGCTGCTCCCGAATGAGTGACGTAGCGCCTTGTGATATTATTATATCAATGAATATAATCTGGAGTGACATCTGTGTCAAACTGTTCAAGAGAAACTTCTACTGCAATAAACCTTGCACGATAGTGCCATCGCACTACCAAATGTGCAACTTTTTTGGACCAATCTCCAGTCCTTAGGTCAATATCATGCAGTATGGGTTCAGTATTACAAGGCGATAGGACATCCTGCTGAAAACCGAATTGTCTCATCATCCTGTCAGGAAGATGTCACTCACCAATGTGAAAACATATTAGAGGACTCATCGTCCGCCATATGTTTTGACCATTAGTACAAAAATTAGGCAAAGTATGGATAATAATTTTGTACGACTCCCAAATAACTTGAAACACAAAATATTATATTAGAGAATATTAAAGACAAATACAATAAAAATGTGTATAAAATAATCAATTAGGTTCAGTGTAATGTACGTTGAAGCAAATCAAACATGTATCTATACTGGCTGACTACATGTGTGGTTGTCCTAGTCACACAAAATTTGTCTCTCCACCTAAATTTTTAAATTGATAATTTAGAATTTAAATTAACTAGATCAGTGATATAAAAATTAAATTGAATTAAAACAACATACCGAGAACCGTAGGCTTGTCCAACTAACTAAGGTCATTAACATGTAGCTGTGGATCCATTGTCGAAAATCGCTCCCAAGCCCATAGTTGCAAAAGTATGAGAGGCCCAACTATCTCTCGAACCTCAGGTCTTGTTGCTTTGCATAGTTGTCTATACAACCATGCCAAGTATGCTCCACCCCACGAGTACCGCCCCACATCATGGAGGTTAGCTAACAGTGGCAGGAACATAAAGTGAACAAAATGGCTTGATTTATTTGAAAACAGAATTCCACCCATCATTTGTAGTATATATGCTCGCACATATCTTATGACGGTTTCCTCGTCTGCATCATCTGTGAGCTGACAAAATTGTGTTCTTAACCATATTAAACTTAACCTCAATCCTTTAATCTTGTCGGCAGGTGGGGTCGCACCGAGGTACAGTTGACAAACTTCTAACCAGTCATCGTACATCACTCTGGTGACCGGCGAGATACTCTCAATCTCGCTCTCTCCTTCAATCTTGATCTCTCTTACAATCTCGCTTTCTCCTACAATCTCGCTCTCTCCTACAATCTCTGAGAATGGAAGCTCCAATGGAAGTAATATACAAACCCATCTCTAAGAATCAATCTTTTGCCATTTTATTCGATCATTGAATTTATCTCAGCTGTTACCTACTGAGAGAATTTATCATTATTTTCTCAGAATTTTGGTTATTTTGTTTGTATGTAAATCATGTTAGATGAAAGTCCATTCTCGAGCGTGGTAACTTGCATAACAAAACCTTTGTTTTTAGTTTAATTATATAAAAGATGGAAATTTGAACATTTTACCTTACAGATATGTAACATCTTGAGTTAATTCAAAGTGTACTAATTAGTGATAACATAGCATCCATTAATGATAGTTCTTATGATAGTTCTTATGATTAAATTAATTAAAACCTTTTAACAACATATGTATGAGAAATGTTGAAGATATGGGATGATTGCATAGGATTAATTAGATTAAGCTTATCTTGATTGTGTAAAGAGCATTAGTCATGACCGTTCTCTCCTTCAATCTCGCTCTCTTCTACAATCTCGCTTTAAATCTCGCTCTCTCCTACAATCTCGCTCTCTCTTACAATCTGCTTCACCCACTTATCTTCCTTGTCGAGGGTTGAAGTTTCGACTTATGTATGTCAAGACTATATAAAATTAGCGAGATTCCCTTCTAGAGCGAGATCCTCATCACAAAATTAGCGAGATTTCCATGTATGTCAAAACTTCAATCCTCGACAACCCTAAAGTGTTTCTTTGTTTGTCGAAACTTCAACCCTCGACAACCCTAATTTATGTATTGTTTCCAAGTTTTTGTTTGTTTGTCGAGTTCTCAATGTTCGACCTCTACATTAGTCGAATCCTCAACCCTCGACTTCTAGCCTCAAACTCCCAAAACAACAATATTTCTCTAATAAGTTTCAAAACAATAATATTTCTCTAATAAGTTTTGAAAACAACAATATTAATATTAAAGGTCCCTTTGACAAAACTACTTTTCTTTCTTACCTATTGTTGATGAATGTAATGTTAACCTAAGATTACTTTTATGTCCTCACTCATTTTACTTACTCCTATTACAATTGTTTGATAATATATATATATATACTCATCTTATCACTTTTCAAATGCATTTTGAAAAGAGTCATCTATGTAATTGTAAGAAATAGTCCCAATATTTTTTGTAATTGTAAGACTGTAATGGTTATTACAGTCTAAGAATAGTCCTTGCCTCAAACACATTTATGGGGGTATTTGTTTCAAGTGTTGGGATTTGATGGATTAGGCATCCTAAGCCCAACTCTTATTTGGGGCATGAATACTTTTTCCATGTGTTTGATAGTAACACTATCAAACCTATGAATTACCCCTTTCTTCTTTTTTCCCCCTAATTTAATATAGGAAATACATCGATCAACCTCCGAAGGTCGCTACCCTCTGGTGACCACCGTTTGCCAACTCCAACTGCCACCTTCTAGTGACCATCGCCGACCAACTCTGGCCACCACCTCGGCGACCGCTGTTGACCAACTCCAACCACTATCGACCAACCTTTAGCAATCCCACTTCCTCTTACACTAGCAAAATTTCGGCCACCAACTCCGTTGGCCAACCTCCAACTGCTACCTCCAGCGACCGCCACCAACCAACCTTGAAAAACATTAGTAAAAACACCCTTAGTATATAACAAACTAGAAAAATTTGTATATAAAAACACTTTTAAGAGAGAATTGCAATACATGTGTGTTTTTTATTTTAAGGAATTTTTTTTCAATAAAAAATGTTTAAATAAAAATGAATTTCTGAAAAAATACATGTGTGTTTTTTTATTCATTTAAATAAAAATGAATTGCAATACGTGTGTGTGCTTTTTTTTTTTTTAATCAAGGTCAATGAGAGGGTGAGACCTTTTGTTCAAGTCCTGAAAATACCACTCAAAGGAACACTCATCTACTTATCATAAAGTTGGGAAGGAGTGAACTCTATCTTGTATTATTATGTTCCCAGCTCCCTACTCGGTCTTGTCCCCCAAATGTTAGGATTATTGAGTCGGCAAATTGGTCACTTTCACCAATACAAATCAAAGGACAATCCCTCGTGAACAGGAGTTCATAATATACTCGGGATTAAGACTAAGTTGCTTAGGTCATCCTATCGAAATAGAAACCTAATTAGTCAACGTTATTACATCTAATGGTTACTATTTTGTGATTCAGTCTTATGCAAACTCATTGCATAAGATACCCCCACTCGCATGTCACTTACACGAACACGTTTGATCATTGCGTTTATATCAAATACAAAGTGGGTCGTATCCATAGTGTCACCAGGATAAGGTACACAATCTCATCCCTATACTATTGACCCTTTAGAATGTATCTCAAACATTGGTTCGTGTATGTCTCCACATACTAAAGACTCATAAGACAACCTTGGATGTTAGTATATTGGATTTAAGGTTATCAAGACAAAATAGAATATAACACAATCAATAATATTTATTGAAACAACATCGATAGCACTTTATTGATGACGGTCAATTAATTACTTCTACTATCTATGAGTTTTAAGACCTAAAACCCCACAAAAACAACTTAGCGACCAAATAAAAACTAAAACTCAAAATTTATGATTTTTTATTCCTCAAATGTAATTTGATTAAAAAAAAAGTATAGTTTTTTAATAATTGAATTTAATATTAAAATAGTAGTTTATTTTAATTTCAAGTTAGTGTATTATGGTAAAAAAAAATGATCATTTTCAAATTAGTTAAAGTGACAAAAGTATATCAAATTTTATTTCAAAGTCTAGGAAAATTAAAATATAAAATTATTAATACAATATATTAAATAAAATTATAAATTTAGTCAAAATCTCTATTTCAACTTTTTTAAAAAAATATTATTCTAAATTTTTTTTAGTTTATTTTAAATTTAACTATATTAAAATAATTAAGATAACAAAATTGTAAACTAATCTAAAATCTAACTAATGATTAAACAAAAGAAAATATTTCACGAACTAAAAATTTATAAATTTGCACTTCATTCTCAGGCAATTTAAGTCTGCACTCCAAACACCGGTTTCTTAAACCCAGACTTCCAAAACCTACGGTCCAAACACAATTTTCTTAAACTCAGATTGCTTAAACCTCCTGGCATAATCCCTAAACTTAACATTTTTAGGTTTAAGATTCCAAACCTATGCGTCAAACGACCCTTTAAGGTAAAACTATAACTTCATATTATCTAAAAGTCGAAAGAGTCCCAAACAAAAAAATAATAATAATAAAAAAAAAATACTAGTTTTCTTTTTTCTAATGGTTCATTATTCCAAGAGAAAAGTTTGAAGTAGTCATTCTTTAAGAATTATCTAAAAGTGAAAGTTAGAGATGTTTCACATTTTATACAAAACATTAAAGTTTAGGAATTTACTAGATATTTTTTTCTTTATCGTAGAGCCACCTGTGAACATATATATAATTAAAAGTTTATTGGGCTAAGAAAAACACACATAGAAAGTAAACTTGTAATTGAAGCAATGATTTATTATTATTGCAAATGGTAGGAGTAATGAATTAAATTTAAAACAAAATAATGAAAGGTGAAATTGACAAATTAAAAAGGAAAAAGAAAAAAGAAAAAAAAAAGTAGTTTGACAAAAAAAAAAAAAAAGAGCTGTTGAATTAGGCATTCCCCTAGATTGTTCCTCTCTTTTCCTGCCTGTAATTGTATGGCTGTATCCAACTCCTCACTTATTTTGACTTACACACCCATTTCTTTAATTCTCTCTTTCATTATTTTCTTTCCATCCACCAAAATTTCAATTTTCAAATTAAAGTAATACAACAGATTCTCCCTACCTCAGTCCCAACTTTTTAATATTTCCTCTTTGTCCATTTCCATTTTGCTGCTGAGCTGTATTATGATGATATTCTCAAACAAAAAACTTAATCCCCAACCCAAAACCAACTCCTCTACCCACTGGATCCCCCAACTACAAATACACACACTCCCATTTCTCTCCTCTTCAAATTTCAAACTTCAAACCCACTTTTGTTCAATGGCATTCTCCATTTTTCTTCCTCTCTTCCTTTCTTTACTTCCTTTCTCCTCATCTACTAGATCATTCCCCAATGCCCAACCTCAACAACTTCTCTTCCATTACCACAACGGCCCTCTTCTCAGCGGCGACATATCCCTTAATCTCATTTGGTATGGCAATTTCAAGGCTTCCCAAAAAGCCATTGTCATCGATTTCCTCTCTTCCCTTTCTTCTTCCAAACCCATCTCTCCAAATCCCTCTGTTTCCACTTGGTGGAACACCATTCACAATTATTATACCAACTCCAATTCCAAACCCCTCTCTCTCTCATTAGCCTCCCAAATTCAACTCCCCGATTACTCCCTTGGCAAATCTCTTACCAATTCCCACATTCTCGCTCTCGCTTCCAAGGGTGGCCAGACCAATGCAATCAATCTCGTCTTCACCGCCCCCGATGTCACCGTCGACGGATTCTGTTTCAACAAATGCGGCTCCCACGGATCCTCTCTTGGAGCTCCCATCAACGGAAAGCCCCACAGATTTGCATACATTTGGGTGGGCAATTCCCAAACCCAATGTCCTGGTTACTGCGCTTGGCCCTTCCACCAGCCCCTGTACGGCCCCCAGACTCCGCCGCTGGTCGCACCCAACAACGACGTCGGGATGGACGGTCTTGTGATTAACCTCGCCGCTCTTCTCGCTGGGACTGTTACCAATCCCTTTGGGAATGGGTTCTATCAGGGTCCTAAGGAAGCTCCGCTGGAGGCGGCGTCGGCCTGTACCGGAATCTTTGCCAAGGGTTCTTACCCTGGCTTTCCTGGGGAGCTTCTTGTTGATTCCGTCACCGGAAGGAGTTACAATGCCAATGGTCGGAATGGCCGGAAATATCTGCTTCCGGCGCTGTTTGATCCCAACACTTCCGCTTGTTCTACTCTCGTTTGATACCTACTTTCGGCTACCTGTTTAAACGACGGCGTACAAAAATGTTCGGTTCTGGGAGATTTATTGGATTAATTTATTTATTCGTTCCATGGATTTATTCGATTAATACATAATTTATTTATAGTGTAATTTTTATTGTCAAATATAAACTCCAACACAACTCAAATTGAATAGAGTATATGGTGTAATTAAAGGAGGAATATTTGAATACATTATCTTTTTGAGTTTCAGTCTAATCACACAATAGAAGAAATTCAAAAATATTATTTTTTTAAAAAATTATTAATCTAGAACTAAACTTTAGATTTGATCAAAGTGGACATGTACTCAATATTCTAAAATTTACTTTTTGATTCAATTTATGATCTGCATACCAATTTTTTTAAAAAATAAATAACAAAAATGAGGAAAAGATAGACACACTCTTCAATCATATTAAGATGAGAAAATGTAAAATTTGTGGTTTGGAGATGCAAGGTATCGAACCCCATACCTCTCGCATGCAAAGCGAGCACTCTACCATGTGAGCTACATCCCCATTTGTTTGATAAAGGTTACAATATAGCTTTTTGGTCCAAGTCTAGTTTTTTTTTTTTTTTTTTTTTTTTTTTTTTTTTTTTTTAATATTACTTTGTTAAGAATCCATGAATTTTTCTATAGCACGTGATGATTTTGTTTTAAACTTTTTTTAACCTTTCCCAACTGCTATTGCATTTAATCTTCTATTCATAGATGCATCAAAGTTTTTAATCCATATTTATTGTTGTGTTATGAGATAGTAGACTGAATAATCTATATCTATTTAAAAGAGTCGTAGGGGATAAACATCTGATTTTTACTTTGTCCCTCTTAAAATATCTTCAATAATTTTACATTTGAAAATCATTAAGAAAATAATTATTTTTTCCTATTTTTTTTTTAAAAGATTATTTTTCCTACTTTTTATTTTCACAGGTTGAAAGAAAAAAAAATTCATTTTTCCCTCTTTTGAAGCAGCACATGTAAAAAGAAGGGAAATTCCCCTATTTTTGGCCTTCACTCTTTAAAAGAAAAAAAAAGGTAAAAATCTACATTTTATTAGATAATTTCTATGTAGAAAAAATCTTTTTAAAAAATCACATTTTATCTCCAATAATTACTTCGGGTTAAATAAAGGGAAAAAAATAAACATGTTATAAAGAAAGTGATATCTTAATTAATTTCATATTAAAACATTATATAATCTCATTATAAATCGGAATTCACGTTCATGATAATGAGTTTTTTTTTTTTTTTGTTTTTTAAATCTCGTGTTATTATCATTTAAATATAATCTAATTGAAAATAAAATAAATTATAATTTGAAATCTAAATTTTGTTGTTAAACTCAACCCTTATTTTTCATTGCTCTCCCTTTTCTTTTTTTTTTTTTTCTTTTCATTTTGTTAATAGACACTATACAACTTATTTGCTTATTTTTTTTTTTTTTTATTTTTAATTTGGTTTTTCTTTTTCTTTTTTTTAGAAATTTGTTGCAACATTCGCATCTTTATGGGCGTTTCTTTTTCTTTCTCTTCTAGGTCTAGAATATATCACCTTTATTTTTTTTGTTTAATAATCTTTTTCAACTTTTCCACTTTTCAATTTTATAAAAACATATAGAATGATTTAATGTATTCTTTTACATACTTTCGTAGCTACTTTTTCATACATCTAAATTCACTTAATTGAGTCTCACATATTGAAAAAAGTTCTTTTACTCTTGAAGTTCAATAAATTTCTAAGGTTCAAGTAATTTAGAGGTCGACAAATTGATGGAGAAGAGAGCGATGGACTCTTTTTATGATTTTTATAGTTCTTTTCATTTTTTTTAATTTTTGTAAATACACACCAATGAGTTTAGAACCCGCTCACTCTATTTTTTTTTATTGATTTTTTCTTATTCTTTAACCTTTTAAGTTTTTTCAACTACATGAGCTACAATTCTTCTACTTTGGACATTTTTTAATCTTGTATTTTTAACCTTTTATGGGGGATTGAGTCGTATAACTTTTTTTTAAAATAAAAAATAGAAAAAAAATAGTCCTTTTCCTTTGAGAAATAAAGTTAAACATTAGAAATAAGTATATTGGAAATAGGTTTTTTTTTATTACTAACAGAAGTGATTAGCTTCATTTTAAAGTTTTCTTATTATAAATGCAAAAATTATTAGTTTGTGTGTTTTCTCGCTTTCAAAAGATTTAAGCCAAGAGATCAAAAATTTAATTAGAAAACTTAAAAAAAAAAAAAAAAAAAAATTAAAAACTATATTAATTTAAATTTACGCTAAGTACTATGAAATCTTTTAAAAAAAGTATATGAAGATAAAAATGATTGTCAAGTTAAAGTTCTTATTTTAACTTAGTTCATTTTCAACATTATGAAATACGTTGAACACGTATTTCTAATTAGTATATATAAAAATACGAATATGGAAATAAACTTTTATCGAACAATTTTAGCCTTGTATATTTTAATGTCTAAATTAACCTTGAACCCTACGCATTCACTAATTACACACTCACAATCATAAGCAACCTCAGTCTCTCTCGCCTCTATCTCACGTGTATGTTTTTCATTTTTAGAAAAATTCAATTAAAATTCACCCATTACTATTTAAATTCCACACAGGATTCTCTCCCTCCTCTCTCTTTATTTGATTTTCCCCAACCCTTAACTACCCATTACAATGTTAATATATTTTAATAGTTGGTAATGAAACATTATTATTTTTTTTTAAATTATGGTCATTGTTGAAAAAATTTGTCTTTACAGCTTGTATATGTTCTATTCATATTTAGGTATCTCTTTTATAGCATGTACACATTCCTATAATTTGTTGCATTACATTTTTTTTCCATTAAAGTGAGTAAATAAAATACACGTCATGACGAGTTTAATATAAATATTAAATATTATTGCACCATATATATATATATATATATATATATATGCAACTTCAAATAAAAATAAAAGAATTGTCAATAAAATAAAATAAAATAAAATGTTTAAAATTTGAGGGACAAAAATAAAATAGATATAAAATCTAGATATATGCATATACAGTTTTTTACGCAATCATTAAAATTGATCATAAAAACTACAATATGAAATTTTTAATGTGAACACTTTTGTTAAGTTTTTTAAATTACCAAAAAGTAATAATAAAATTAACACTTTATTTTTTATCGTAATTTTCTTAAAATATTTTTTTAATCATAATTAAAAACGTAATTTCAAAAGTTAAATGATATTTAAAAATGAAGAAGTTAGATGTATTCATAAAATTGACAAATAAAAATAATGTGAAAAGTTATAAAAGAAAATACTTAAAATCTTGTTGTGAATTTGGACACAGCGGCGCACAATGAGAATATGAATATGGAGAAAATATAATATAATAATATATAATAAATAAATAAACATAATATAATATAATATAGAATAAATATATAGAATAAATAAATAATAAAAAGTAAATGAAATAACAAAAGAGTGGATTTCTCCACTTTCTCCAATCTTTTTGGATTGATCAACCAATATGTGTATTTTTCAAAATCCACCAAATATGCTCATTAATACCTATGAAATATGCCTCATTAAAACATTGGAAAAAAAAATCCTAGTGAAGGAAAAAAAAAATATATTTCATATAATCTAATACTCTTAAAAGATATATTTACTTCCCCTCATGGAAATATCACTTGAGATCTTTGAGTCACCGCATTCTAATGTTGTACACCAATTTTTCAAATGTTGTAGTAGGCAATCCCTTTGTTAATAAGTCTTCCAGGTTATCTTCGAACAAATTTTCATATAGTGATATCACCATTTTCTTTAAGATTGTGAGTGTAGAAAAGTTTCGGTGAAACATGTTTATTTTATCTCCTTTAATATTTCCTCATTTGATTTAGGATATGCATGTTGTGTTGTCTTCATATAATATTGTTGGAAGTTTTTTTCAAGAAGACAAACCACATGTTCCATGAATGTGCTGAGTCAATGATCTTAACCATAAACATTCTTGACTAGTCTCGTGAATTACAAGAATTTTAACATGATTTGAGAAAGTAGCTGTTATGGTCTGTTTCATCGATCGCCATGATATAGCAGTTCCTCCACATATGAACAGATAACCTGTCTGAGATCTAGCTTTGTGTGGATAAGATAAATGTCTAGAATTTACATAACTAATTAGATCAAAAATTGATTTATTTGAATAAAACAAACCCATATCGATCATTCCTTCGAGAAAACAGGGTATATGCTTAATTTCGTTCCAATGTTTTTTTGTTAGAGAAGAACTATATCTTGTTAATAAATTTGCTGAAAATGTAATATCTGGTCTTGTATTATTAGCAAGATACATAAGTGCACCAATTGCACTAAGATATGGTACTATAAGACTAAGAAGTTCTTCATTATCATCTCGAGGTCGAAATATATCTTTCTTGACATCTAGTGAATGAACTTCCATTGGAATGTTCAATGGATGTGCTTTGTCCATATAATATCTTTTCAAAACTTTTTTTGTATAAGTTGACTGATGAACAATTATCTCATCTGTTAAATGCTCAATTGCAAGCCAAGACAAAAATCTGTTTTTCTGAGATCTCTCATTTCAAATTCTTTCTTAAGATATTCTATTGCTTTTGAAAGCTCTTCAAGAATCCCAATTATATTTAAGTCATCAACATATACAGTTATAATAGCAAATGTTAATGTGATTTTTTTTATAAAAACACATGGACATAATGGATTGTTTTGATATCTTTTTTCAACAAATATCCACTCAGGTGATTGTACTATATTCGTCCTAATTTTTTCAATCCATATAGCGTTCTCTGTAACTTTATTGAATACAATTTCCAAGAATTTGATTTATATGTTTTAGTTACCTCAAATCCTTCTGGGACTCTCATATAAATATCATTATCAAGAGATCCATATACTTGTTACTATATCCATAAGATGCATATCCAGACTTTCATACACAGACGAACCCATTAAATATCTTAGTGTAATTGCCTTCACCACTGGAGAATATGTCTCCTCATAATCAATACCAAGTTTTTGTGAGAAACCTTGTGCAACTAGTCTTGCTCTATGTATTGTGACCACATTATTTTCATTTTTTCTCATAAATACTCATTTGTATCCCACAGGTTTGACACCTTCTAACATTTAGACTACTGGTCCAAAAACTTGACGTTTTGAAAGTGATTTTAATTTTGCCTTGATTACTTCTTTCCACTAAAGCCAATCTTTTCTATTTGACATTCTTCAACAGATTTTGGTTCAGAATCACCATTTTTAGATATAATATCAAGAGCAATATTATACGCAAATGTTATCCATAACTACATTAGTTTGAGTCCATATTTTTCTATCATGACATAGTTTATTAAAATCTCATTATTATTTTTATGTATTCCACATTCCTCATTAGTCATGTCATGAATTTCTTCATGGATATTTACATCTTCAATCAAGTCTTCTTGACTTTTAATTTTTTTTTGAGCATTTTTATCGTTGGAATCCACTTACATACCACGCTTTTGGCATGTTCCAAACTCATTAGTGATAACTTACTTTGTTGGGATGTCATTTTTTATGGAACATTTTCAGCTAGAATATGTGACTTAGTTTCTTTCTCTGTATCTATAAATGCATCTGGTAACTGATTTGTTATATTTTTCAAATGAATTATCTTCTAAACTTCAAGTTCACATTAATTTGTACGGGGATCTAAATGAGACAATAACGATACATTCCATGTAATTTCTTTTTCTAACTTTTTAATTCCTCCCCTAATATTGAAAAATTTGTCTCATTAAAATGACAATCAACAACTCGTGCAGTAAATACATCGTCCATCAAAGGTTTAAGATATTTGATAATTGATGGGGAGTCATATTTAATATATATTCCTAACCTCCTTTGAGGACTTTTTTAGTGGAAGCAACAATGATAAATAAGCATTTTAATTTATTAATTTTGGTTGTAAATAAAGCACGCTCATACAATAATAAGAGGGTTTCAAGCAATACCTTTATTGAACTTCTTTAATCTCGAAATCAGCTGTAAATTTTCTCCAAATCTCGTTGTGAACCACCTCAAGATCTTTTCTACTATTCTCTTGGAGTTTTAGATTGAGTTGTGGGACTCAAAATAAGCATGAGTGAAGGGAACTTGGAGAAGAACTTACTGCACCATCAACTTAAAGAACACCTTCTTCAACTCAATTTTTTTTTTTTTATAAAAATTCAACTGACGCATGCCTCAATTCCACTTCCATTTTCTCTATCTATTGCAGGACATTCATGCAAAGAAGAAGGTTGCATCAGATGTAGCTCATGATTGGTGAATTAAAGCAAGAGTAAATGGGTTTTGAGTGAGCTACTTCATGAAGGTAAGTGAGATTTTCCATCTTTTCTCATTTTGTGTTTTTCCAATTTTACAAATTGATTTCCAACATCAATTTTGATTTCAAAAATTGAAATTATTATTAATTTTACAATTCATAAATTAATTTTCTAATTAATAATAAATAAATAAATAATTAATTTAATTAATTCTAATTAATTTAATATCAAATATTAAATTAATTTTACACAAATTCTATCTTCATGTATTTAATATTTAAATCATATTTAAATATTAATTAAAATTTTCAATTCCATTTAATTCTAAAATTAAATGCGTAATTATATCTTATATAATTACTAATTCCCTTAATTCTAATTTGAATGTTTCAATTTAACTTATCACAGTTCTCTAAAACTAATCCATTTACGAGCTAGTAGGGGGATCTTGCAGACCTATAGATCATGGGCTCCAACGATCCGAGATTAATTGGCTAAACTCCTTACACCGAATTAACCCTCATTCATTAACTAATGGGTCACTCCACTAAAGTCCATAGTTGTACTTCTCTCACTGTAGATATATTATGTCCACTCGATATAACCATGATTAGTAAATTAACCTTTCACAGGTTGTTCGTACTAACGGCTGGGTCAAATGTCTTCTTTACCCCCGAGATTACCTCTTGTTCCTTAAGTCCCACTGATCCTCTAATGAACAATTGATTTGTGATACGATCAACAAACTGAATTTCTCTCGGGCCAATGAGAGGGTGAGGTCCCTTGTTCAAAACCCGAAGTTAGCACTTATAAGAACAATCTCTCTACTATCCTTAAAAGCAGGTAGGAGTGAATTCTATCTTGCACCCTATGTCCCTAAATATCTACCCAGTCTTACCCCTGAAATGGAGGTTTATTGAGAAGGCGTTATTGAGCCAACCTTCACCTATGAAAATCTAAGGATAATCCCGAATAAACAGAAGTTCATAGTTAGTTCAGGATAAGGTCAAGTTACCAAGGTCATCGCTTTGAAATAGTCAGTCTTAAACAGTAGATTGTGTTATAAAGTAAGAATGACTAATTTCATGGTCCGATCTTGTACAAATCCATTGCACTGGACACCCCCACTCCTCATATCATAACATGTACGAATTATGATCACATCGTCTGTTGCACTTTACAACTCTTTGTAATAACTACAGAGTGGCTTGCATCCAATAGTGTTACCAGAATAAGGCACCCAACATCATTCATATACTATAGATCATTTTGACTATTTACTCGAACCAGATCCACTTTTATGTCTCCACATAAAGTTCAAGTACTCATGTAATAGTCATGGGTCTTTTAGTTTATTGGTTTTCTAAAACGAAATAAGCAATACATATTTTCAATAACAACTTATTGAATTTTCAGAATAAATTTTATTGTTTACAAACCACGAGTTTTAGGACATAAAACCCAACTAACTCCCACTTGGACCAACTCCAGTGCTAACTTATATATTTGAATATATAAAATCGAGTTTCTGAGTTTTACAGAGAAATACGATAAACTAGGGCATCACATACCCATGGTTTACCATTCGGTATCTCATACCCGATATTTCTCTCACTTGCCCTTGGTTATTAACCTGGTATTCCTAGTCTTACTAGGAAATTCTCAAACAGTTTAGCCGAGAGAATCTTTGTAAACATGTTAGTGTACAATAGACTTCTTATTTAAACTATATGGGGAATGCATCTTATTCTCACAACACTTATTTCTTAAAAATGGCTAGGAAGTCATACTTTCCTCCCACTACTTTAAGGTACTCTCAACTTTTTGAGTAAGATGCATCTAACCTATTTTAAACAACTGTTATTTACAGTGTTAATTCAATAACTCTTTGTTAATATATGCAAGTTTTTATGGAAACAAATAATACAAGGTGATCTGGAACAGTATTTCAATAATTGGAATGTTGTTGAGAAAACAATCTAAGGCAATTAGAAAGTTTGCCACTGGATTTCATGTTCTATCAAATAGACCTAGAAATCTCAAACTTTCTATACTTTGATCCAATCGAAGTTTTTTGGTTTTATTTCACCTAACAAATTTTGTACACATTGAACGTTTCAAGTGTTCTAAACTTATCATTTAGGTTAAATAACTACTTGCTTTAATTGAATTCTAGCCGTTTTAAATATCTGAATATTTATAAATGGCTTTTAACTAGGTTGGTTCTTTAACAGAAGTCTCTATGAGATAAAACAAACATAATTTTCGAAAATGAACATTTCATTTACAACAAAAATATATACAATTTGTTCTTTACAAGATAACAAAAGCAAATAAGATTATTTTCAGACAACAACATCTCCCACTGATTAATTTGAGGATAGAAGCAATCTTCAGAAACTAGTTTGCCTATTTTGCTTTCTCTGCTCTCTTCTCAGCAAGGTATTGAAGGCAGTTTCTCTTCCAGTGCCCTTCTTTGTTGTAGTGGAAACATTTTCCTTTGTCTACAACGTTAGCTTGCCTTTTTTCCTAGCAGTTTTCTTCTTCCCTTTCCCTTTGCTTTTTTTAACAGAAATACTCTTACTATGTGAAGAGGAAGCAACATCAGGCTTTTTGGAGGAAGTTCCTCTCTTCTCAGCGATAGTAACGTGTACTTTTGGTTCCAGACCTTTAGCTCTCACTATTGTCTGGTAAGCCTGTAGCTAATTCAGAAGAGTAGTCAAGCTGTATTCAATTTTATTCATGAGAGCGTTCGTGCAAAACTGTAGAGAACTCTTCAGAAGAGCTTCTAGAATAAAATCGACTTGACTTCTCTCATCAAAGAAAGCACCATTTACTTATGCCATATTGAAGTAAACCATCATGTCCAGGACATGTTCATGAACAGAAGCCTCCTCTTTCATGCAGCAGCTGCAAACGTACTTAATAGCATCATGCCTTGGGGAGAAGGACGGTTGCGCGAACATCCTTCATAGAGATTCAATAATCTCTTTGGCAGTACCTATATCCTCATGTTTCTTTCCCAAAACATCAGATATGCTGACAATGATATAGGCACGAGCTTTGTCATTCGCCCTGATCCATCTATCGTATGCATCCCGAACAGTTCGATTTGTGTTAGAGCTTGGAATGGGAGGACAATCCTTTATTAAGACGAACCGTAAATCGTGTATCACCAGTATAGTATTCAAATTTGATTTCCAGGTTGCATAATATCCCCAATTAGTTTTTCAGAGGCCAATAATTGTACTAGTGAACTTGTCATTCTGAAATATATAAATAAATTTTTTTAACCCAATCAAGTTTTAGCAAAGTAATAATATACCCATTTGCAACGACACTACGGCAAGACATTCTTGACTAAATACTATCTCCATAATAACTCATATTCCGATAGTCATTTAGCTACCGTTTTCGGTCAGAAATTACTAACTCTTTAGTAATTCCGTAACTGTAACCCCCTATTTTCAAACCTCAGAAGTCCGATCCCAACAATGCTTCTGAAGTGGAAAGTCAAAGTTGAAACCGACTTTAGAAATCCTATCCATTTTTGGAGTTTGAGTTGTTTCGAATCCTATGTTAAAACCCTCCAAGGAGATAGCCATCGTTATACGACTAGCGAGGCCTACTTAAAGATGACAAGCAGGCACAATATAAGAATCTGACGGTTCAAACCAACAGAAGAGACCGTAGGATATGTTGACACATATCCTTCACCCACTTACTATGAACGACTTCCCCTATTCACTTGATCTATGACAAACACTTTCCAAATGGAGGTCACTCCCAGGTTGACATGAAGTGCTACACGGATCTCACGATGGGAATTATGTAGGGACATGAGAATTGAAATCAATATATCATATATTTGATTTTCCAGTTAACAACTTCTCCTCATTCACCATGATCAATTCACGCAAACACTGTCCAAATGGAGGTCACTCCCAGGGTGACACGAAGTGCCGCATGAACCTTTCGGTGTGAATATCTTGAGAACGTGAAAATTTTAAAATCGAAACATCATGTTTGATTTTAAAATGAACGACTTCCCCCATTCACCAAAATCTCAATTCATGTAAACACTTTCCGAATGGAGGTCACTCCCAAGGTGACACGAAGTGCCACATGAATTTTGATTGTGAACTCTCAGGGACGTGAGAGCTAGAAATAATCATATCATATATGTTTATTAATCTCCCACTGAAGTAATCTAACATATCATATACATTATTTGATTTTCACTGAAGTGTTCTAAGAGCATATCATATATGTTACTAAACTCCCACTAAAGTGTTCTAATGATTAAATAAGGTATTCGTTTATTAGGCTTGTTTCGACTAATCAAACAACCTAAGTCTAGGTGTCTATCCAAGTATAACATTTATAATTGGATTTAACTTACGATGTCTAGATGATAAACTAGTTTTAAAACCTTACATCGCTCACGTATTGCTCATAAAACTGGTTAATAATGCTCAATTATTCAGTCATAATCCCCAGGTAGAAGGTGTTCCATAGACCGTCAACTTAAATACCTCCAGCCTTCGACAGGATTATATACCAATTGAGTTTGTAACCCGAGTTTTATAAGTTTAATGACCTATTTTAACTATTAAAACGAGTGGTTAACCTACGTGAGCATGCAACTATTCCTGTTACGGATTTCAAATGTCTAACTCAATTTTATAACAGCTTACAAAATTTAGACATGTTAAACATCCACAACATACATCAAAGGCATTCAATATTTAATATAACATTTATATTAAATAAAAGAAACTCTAAACATGCATACTATATATTATAACATTTTATAACATACTTTCAATGCATGTAAGATGCTTTCTATGGTATGATTTTAAATCTACATGGCATACTGTATATGAAACCCAGATTTTTATTTTCCTTACTTAAGCAGGTGTTAAAAGAAATTAACTAAGTGAAAGTTAAATCCTATGTTGAAGAGAAGAAAATTTCTAAGTGTTGAATAGATTTTCCTTGAGTAGTTTTGAGTTAAGCATTAATTGATGAAATATTGGCTAAGTGTAAGGTCAAAAAAGGACCCATGCGTACAAAGTTGAGAAGGCAACCATGCGTTTATAAGGTTGGATGCAGGGCCAAGAAGAAAAATTGTCATGCGTTGAAGGAGAAAAATGGCCAAATGTTGTCATGCGTTGGAAGCCAAGGAGAAAAATGGCCAAGTGTTGGACAATGCATTAATGTGGTGCCATGCATTGGCCATAAAGTTTTGAGAGGTTACTTGGGCATGGAGAGAGATTGAAGCAGGGCCAAGACTAACGCATGCGGCAACCACTGCTTTTGGAGGTTAGATCAATGCATGAGGTGCGACGACTGCGATGGATGCGTTAGACATGATGGTATACGTCTATGCGACTGAAGAAGAATCGTTGGTAGGTTGCGGTAGTGCGAGGGCATGCGGTGATACGAGGGCATGCGATGACGTGGTGCGAGACATGCGTCTATGGATGGCATGTGGCGATGGAGGCAGACGCGATGGATGCGTTGGATGCGAGAGTATGTGGCCGATGGTTTGTGGCTGAAGGGATGTGTTGATGACATACGCGCGCTGCTATACGTTGATGTCATGTGACCGTACTATGCGTTGATGACATGTGGCGGTGCTATGCGTTGATGTCATGTGGCAGTGCTATGCGTTGGGGGCATGCGGTGGCCTTGCTACACGAAAGTATACGGCCGAGGGCATGCGGTGATACGGCCTATGGTGTGCGGCTGATGGTATGTGCATATGCAGTCGAAAGAATGCGTTGGTAGTATGCGATGGAGGCATGCAGCCGAAAGAATGCGTTGGTAGTATGCGATGGAGGCATGCGGCCAAAGTAATGCATTGGTAGTATGCGATGGTGGCATGTGGCTGAAGGAATGCATTGAAAGCATACGGCCGAAGGAATGTGTTGGAAGTATACAATGGCATGTGGCGATGGATGCGATGGATATGATGGATGCGGTGGCCTTACTAAGGTATAAGCTATACGATGTAACAAGCTAATGTAGACGCATAGTGATTTGTCCTTGCATTGTTAAGGCTTGCGGTAAGAAGGTTCATGAGGTGGGTTGCATTGGTCATAAGAGATGCGTTAGCAAGAACCTAGGTGATGGTGAGCTATGCCTTGAGGTATTGAGTTGAGAACCACGTTGACCCAAAGGTTGCTATGCGTTGGAATTCCGAGGGCATGTGGGCGTATAGGATAAGGCTAGTAGTATGCGTTTAAAGGGGTGTTGGTCATCATCTTAGTTGAACGCATATGAAGTTGGATGGATGCATATGAAGGATGAATGCATATGAAGAATGGACGCATCTAAGGACGTCATCCAGACATGTGGCTTGCTAGAAAGAAGTCTTAGGTCTTAAGAAAATGAGGTGGTCGCACGAGAAGACATATAAAATTGAGGGCTATGTGTTGGTAAAAGGGGAGCAAGACACCTTGGGTTGTGCTGATGCAAGATTGCGGTAATAGTGTAAGGAAGAGACACTTGGACATGCGGCCAAGTAGAAGGTATTGCGGCAAAGTAGAATGTATCGGCCTTAGAGAAATCTTGGACGCCTATAAATAGGGCCAAGGACTATAGATTGGAACTCAAATTCTCTTCAAAGGACATAAATAAGAGTGTATTGGGAGGAGACTATGCATTGGTAGCAAGACCATGGTCAAGAAGTTCCAAGAGGGGAGATGTTGTCGGACAGAAATGATAGGAAGTAGCATCAACTTGGGACGAGGAGTTCTCTCAGAATAATCGTGCGTTTGGAGTGATTCCAAAGGCACTTGAAAGCTAGAAGAGTCTAGTTTTCATGGTGGGGCTTCCGGAGAACTCTAATGAATCGGGCTGAACAATGAGGAAAATACAGAAGGGTCGAGTTGTCGGGTAAGATGGGCCAGCCTTGATGTTTTGATGTTTCCGGCCAAACCACGAGGAGTTATGAGCTAATATTTTGAGGTAAGCTTCCTGAGACAAGCATATTTGTAGAAGGTCGAATCTCGAGATAAAGCCAAGAACTATGAGTAATCTGAGCTTTAAGTTGAATCTGGATCTTAGGGTTCAAAAAGGAGCCCGAGGTGATCAAGGAACTTCTTGAGAGAAAGATTCCTATCCATAACAAGGTGAATGGTACTTTCCTTTAAATCTTAAAGAATATCTTTTAGAGTAAATTGTATCTGCTTATGTTATGAATGAGTATCTAGCATGAGAATGAGATTGTTGTGATCGGGATTGTTAGGGGATCAATGGACCTAGTTCCTGAGCCCGTAAGCAAAACCTCACGGGATGGTCAGGGGACCGAGAGGTCTAGTTTTTGAGCCTGTGGAATGATCCTCATATGAGATGGTCAGATGGCCGACGGTCCTAGCTTTTGAGCCTATGAACGGGGAGCTATGTGCACATAGAAGACAAAGGAAATGAAAAGAGTAAGTATTGTATTTTGTAACAGTTAACTATCTACCATGTGTGTAGGTAGACAACATACTCATTCTAAATAGTTATCAGTTTAGCTAGATCCACACGCGTAGATAGAGTTGAGACCAAACTCATTCGAGGCGGAGGTTTGAATGTAACCTCATATTTATGATATGCTTGTTTTTATGAGTTGAAACAGACTCTAGAAGTTGCTTACCACTCACTGAGCTTTGTGAAGCTCATTATGTTATTTCATGTTTTTCTTCCCAGGTAACGATTGTTGAGGAGTTCCAGGGTGCTGCTAAGGTCAAGGTCTACCATAAGCCAAGTTACACTTCTGGAGGGTTTTACAGTTGTTGTTGTAAACTTTGTAACCAAGTCTTGGATTTGTATAAACATTATATTGTTGTAATAAAGTGGGTCTACTTAATCAATTGATTGTTGAATTTGTTCATTGGTATCAGAGCTATTTTCGCAAGAGTTATTAGGCAGTAAGTATCAACAAAAGGGTTGATACTACTGCAGTCATGTCCTTCCCTTAGGCTCAGAGGGTAGTCTAGGGCGGGGTATGACACTGTATGTACATACACGATTTATTTAATTATAACATACATCACATGCATAAATAATTGAACACATATTGATATGGTTTTAGTTTTGGCACAAACAAGCAAACAAAGACCTAATTAAAAAAACAGTAAGAAACAACTCTAAATCGCTTTCGGACAGCTCGAACCGCTCCAAACAAAACCCAAACAGCTTGAACCAGAAGTGAACCACCTAAACCGAACCAGCCAAAACCCTTTTGAAGTTGAACCGGATCAAGTTTGAAGAAAACTGGTCAATCCTCGATGGTCTTCACTCAGTCAACGGGTCAAACTCGTAAGACCGGTTCAAAAATCTCAATCAAACATGATCTTTCGCTTGAACTTGATTCAAAATCTCACTCGAACTTAATCTCTCACTTGAAATTCCATTAGAATCTCACTCGAACTAGAAATCTCGCTCAAACTCTATCAAAATCTTGCTTGAACTTGAAATCTAGCTAAAAAATTCCATCAGAATCTCACTTGAAACTTGATCAAATCTCGCTGCTCGAACTCGATCTTGCTAAAATTGTGAAAATCTCGCTCTCGCTTGAACTTCAAGTGGAAATCTCGCTCTCGCTTGATCTTTAAGTGGAAATCTCGCTCTCTCTCAAGTACAATCTCACTAGTTTTGAACAACGAGATTTATGCAAAAGCTGAATAACTGGTTCCTGCTGCTCGACCTTCTTCACTTCCTTCTTCAATTACAACTTAATTTCAACTCTAATGACTCAAAATAAATTACAGACTTAGTCAAGGAATCAAAGAGAAATTAAAAGCCAAAACTCAAAAAACCATATAAGTGCACCATTTTCATATATCTCATGAAAAACACCCACCAAGCCAAAATAAACCAAATTGAATGCTTAAATGATGCTCTGATACCAATTGTAGGAGTATATCAACATGTAGCGGAAACAACAAGGATCAATAAGCATTCTAATTTATTAATTTTGGTTGTAATTAAAGCATGCTCATACAATAATATGAGGGTTTCAAGCAATACCTTTGTTGAACTTCTTTAATCTCGAAATCAACTACAAATCTTCTTTAAATCTCATTGTGAACCACCTCAAGATCTTCCGTACTATTCTCTACTACAAATCTTCTTTAAATCTCATTGTGAACCACCTCAAGATCTTCCGTACTATTCTCTTGGAGCTTTAGATTGAGTTGTGGGACTCAAAATAAGCTTGAATGAAGGGAACTTAGAGAAGAACTCTGATAACTTGTAGAAATACAAGTTATTTATACTATCTTCTTTAGAATATGCTGCAAAAAGAAGTAAAAAGTTTTATCGAACATATAGAAATTGGCTTAAAAACGCAAAAGTTGTAAAGTGTTAGAAGCACACCCACTAACCCCGATGGCAAAATGGAATGTCCAAGTCTTTGTTTTGCAGGAAACAGGTCACCGCATGCAACGATCGCTTGAGGACAAAAAGAGCAACGCATTCACACTGCATTCGACAGTCAATCGAGAAAAAAAAAGAGCACCGTATTTGCAGCGCATACGACGATCGATCGTGGATGGAAAGCTCAACGCATTAGCACCGCATACGGCAATCAATCCTGGATAAAAAGACCAACACATTAGCACCGCATGCGGCGATCGATCGTAGATAAAAAGAGCGATGCATTTGCAAGGATTTATGAAAGTGTACAGCTTTTCTGTTGTACGATCTGACAAATTGAATGTGGAGCAGAGCGGACGTTTCCACCAAGCCATGGTAGAAAAAGCAGCTCTTCAGAACAGAACCACTGACGAAGAAGGTGCTAAGGTCTATAAATAGCTATATCAATTCCAAAGAAAGGAGGCTGGTCTGAAGAGACACTTAGAGAAAATCTGGGAGAAAGACGAGACAAGCTCTGTGAAAAGATCGCTTCTACCTAGGAAACCAGCCTGAGAAGGATGTTTTCCACCACATTCCTCTTACATGCCGACAAGCAAATCGTCTTCGATCGGGATCCGTATCAAGACATTGACACGCTTTCCTTATTTGTTCTCACTTTCTATTCATCAACTGTTATTCATCTCCAAGCTTTCATTCATCATCTGTAACAAATGCTTTATCGTTATCTTTTAATATCATTATCATATTCATCGTCATCTCTCTATTCTTCACCCTACATTCATCATCCATCTCTCATCATGTGTAACTAATCCCCAGGGTAAAGGAGAAGGATTAAACGAGTAAGTTAATCCTTGTTGAAGAAATTAGCTGAGTTTATCTAACACATGCTCATTGGCATCTTCACCTGTGAGAGCAGAAGTGAAGATGTTATTCCACCTCTCGAAAGAAGGTTGGAAGAATGGGTTAACTAAAGCAAGAAGTATTTCCAGAGATGGAAACAACCTTGCGTTCGCAACGTTCATCCCTGATTCACCATAGACATATGGAAATGCGGCCAATCATTGAGAGGTGTAAGCCAAGGGAAAGCAGAACCTTAGTTGCGTCCTCAACAGGATTGACGAACTTGTGATGTCCTTTCCCCCAACCCATTCTTTTTCTAACACATTTCACAAGACTTGCCACCGCATTCCATCAGATACTTGCACATCTTCACAGTCAGCCATTTATTATTATTATTTTTATTTATTTATCACCACCTTTTATTTTATCACATCATTTTAATTGTCAACGCATTTTATTATATCATCGCATTTTACTTTGACATCGCATTTTACTTTTTCCAATACAATTCATTATTATTTTGTTTTCGGTCGCATATATCACATTAGTATCGCATTGATCATCGCAATCCCCATGTTTGACCTCATATCACTCCGAGAAACTTATGTTGGAATTATACTTGGTTCTAGTGCAAGAAAACTTGTAACACGCGCGTACTACATGAACGCATACTACGAATGCATATCAGCATCATCGCATACATTATTGTAGAACGTAGTATCACATTTATTATCGAGAAGCATGATTCATCACCGCATACACATCATCCACACCATCATCATCCACTACACCATCATCCATTTCCCATTCTCCATCTTTACAGCGGCATTACATTGCATCGCATTACGTTACGTACTGTCTGCTGCAATTTCGTTATTTAAAATTCATTCAACAAGTTTTTGGCGCCGTTGCTGGGGATTGATAATCTTTAGTGCTGAATATTTTTGTGATATTTTGCAAGACAGATTTCTATTGTATAGTCTGTTTATGCGAAGAGCAGACTGACGGTGCATGAGTATTGGAACAGAACCAGAATTTGATGCCGATCCAGAGATCGAGCGAACCTTTCACAGAAGAGCACATCAAAACCATACTAGGCATAGAAGAAATATGGCAAACAACAATGAGAAGCCCGAGGGGAATCAGGGAAAGAATCAGCCGGCGCAAGACCTAGTCTTTTTGGCCGCTGACCGTAACATCCCCATGAGGAACTATGCAGCGCCTAATCTATACGACTTCTCACCTGGTATCGCAAGGCCTACAGTAGAGGAGAACACCAGATTCGAAATTAAGCCCGTCATGCTTCAAATGATTCAGAATGCGAGTCAATTTCGAGGTTTAGAAGGAGAGGACTCGCATACACATCTGACTAGTTTTGTAGAGATGTGTAACGCATTCTCCATCCCTGGCGTGACTCCGGAAGGAATAAGACTATATTTTTTTCCGTATACACTAAGAGACGAAGCAAAGAGGTGGACTCATTCATTGGAGCCAAATGAGATAAATTCTTGAGATCAGTTGATTGAGCAATTTATGAAGAAATTTTTTCCTCCCGCAGTCAACGCAAGAAGAGAAGGGAAGTGTTAAATTTTGAGCAAACAGAAAATGAAACTCTAAGCACCGCATGGGTGCGATTTTGATGATTGGTGAAAAACTGTCCGCATATCGGAATTCCCGATTGCGTTCTAATGGAGACTTTTTATAACGGTTTAGATAGAGCGACACAAGTAGTTGCAGATGCCTCTGCGACAGAAGGATTTATGGATAAAACGTACACTGAAGCAAAAGTCATCTTAGATCGCATCTCGCAAAATACGGATGACTAGGTTGATGATTGGTATGGAGGAAGAGGCCCAGAGCGAAGGAAAATGGATAGCACCATTGTACCAGCTGATACAATGACCACATTGGCCGCCCAGATGGCCATAGTCACCTCGCTTCTCCAAACAATGGCTATAAATCAAGGAACTCTCTCTCAGGGTGCAATGCAAGCCAATGCGCTAGTGCAAGTGGCAGCAGTAAGATGTGTACAATGCGGAGGGGGTACAACCTAGGTTGGAGGGATCATCCTAACTTCAGTTGGGGAGGAAACAATGATCAGGGGGGCCAAAGAAACATGCAGACCAATCATTCCAAGAATCTAGGCAATCCTCTGATTTTTCATCACCAGGGTCAAAGTTAGAGTAACTATCAGAACAGGCAATCGCACAACCAACCCTCTTCATCTAACACCTCATCCAATTTGTCATCCTTTGAAGCTCTGCTCAAGCAATACATAGAAAAAAACGATGCGATCATGCAATCACAAGCATCTTCCATCAGGACTTTGGAGGTACAGGTCGTGCAGCTTGCGACCGAACTTAGAAGCAAAACACCTGGTACACTGCCCAGCAACTTGGAAGCACCTAGACCAAGTGGGAAGGAGCAATGTTAAGAAGTGACATTAGGCAGGAAAGCATGATCGCCTGCGGGGATGCGTTTACGGTAACATTGAAAACCCTTTTAAATAGCATCCCTATAAACTATCTTTACCGCTTTATTTACCATTTTATTATTGCTTTATTGAAATTAGTTTATTACTTTAGTGAACTAGTTTCCCTGCCCATTTGAATTTATTTCCATTTCAATCTCAGCTTGTGTTGATTGTAATTTACCGTTGAATGAATGATTTAAGTGAACACCACAATGTCTTATCATTTTGGTTTTGGGATAAGCGTTGTGATGTTGGTTCTACATTGAAAAGTCAGGTATACATTGCATCGACGGGTGTATCTTGCATTAATAGATACACTTTGTGCCCGTCCTCCAAAGATGAATTGCGTTAACGAATGTGTTGCGCTAGTATATACATTGTGTCTGTCCTCTGAATATGCACTATGTTAACGGATATGTTGCATTGGTAGAAATACCTTGCGCCCGTCCTCCGAATATGCATTGTGTGACGAATGCGCTGCGTTCACAACTAAACATTACGCCCATCCTCCGAAAATAAAAGAAAAAAAAGATAAAATATTCGTGCAGAGGGTAATCGAAAGATAAAAAAGATAACAGGCGTGGGAAGGACGTCCTTTCCTACTATATCATAATGGGAGGGGCGCGACAGGCTTTTTGGATTACCAAGGCCTGCCAACGCACTAATTGTGTTGGGCCCATCAAGGCCCAACCTATAAATCCCCCCCCCCCCCCCCAACCTTGTTTTGTAGCTCACTTACATTCTCTTCGCGAAAACTCTACCAAAAACTCTCTGCATACCTTGACCGCCATCCACACTTTCTTCCGAGAAAAGAAAAATTTCCAACTTCTTTCCCTTCACTGAACTCATGGCCAGACAGTCATCACATTCTCTTCCAAACCATCATCCCCTTCCCACGCCTCTATCACCACACGGGAGGCGGCTTTTCCCGTCGCCAGCTGTCGCCTCGCCACTCAGCACAAGCCAACCTCTAAAATCACGGAAAACCCTCTGTAGTCCCAACACCGTCTACCCACTATGAGGGGCCGAGCACGAAGACTGCCCCTGCCACCAGACCTGAGGTGGCACTCCCAATACCTTCAACCGAGAGTGAGCTGAAAAGAAAAGATGACAAGAAGGTATTCGGGAGTATCCTGAGCCATTTGGAGAAGGACGGGGGTTTTCCGGAGGCCAGAGTAGTAAACCAACCCCTGCCGTCGGAGGAGAAGTTAGCTTTAGCTTCGTGAATGATGGCCCTCACCATCTCGGATGCTAAGAAGACTGCCCCAACAGACTCTAATGAGGGACCCATAAGGTCTATTCTGGAGGTTATGGAGGCGAAAAGCGGACGGAGAAGTCTAAGGAAAAGAAGGAGAAGAGAAGAGTTGAAGAGAAACGGGCAGAGGAAGATGAAGTTACCCGGCTGGAGAAAGAGAAGAAGGAAAACGGAGAAGCGAAAGAAAGCAACGCAGGCGAGTAAAGAAGAGCCTGAGAAAAGAGGAAGAAAGGAGGAAAAGGGCGGAAAGTATGGATATTGCCGGAGAATCAACCACCGCAAGGGTGGAAGTGGGGGGTGTTAGCACAATTTAAACCATCAACGCAACTACTAACTTCATGGCCGCATTCCAGACTAGTTGCGTTGGAGGCTTAACTCTGCGGTTCGGATGACAAGGAAGATCCTGACATCTCCTTTTTAATGCGGCGTTGCAAGGAGAATGCACCATAAGGGTCCACAAGAGACCCAACAATTCATGAACGCATAGAGAAGGAAAAGGAAGAAAGAAGGAAATTAGAGGAGAAGGAAGAGAAAATGGCACGGGCGCGCCAAATCATCGCCTCGGGCGATTTGGCCAGATGGCTTCAAGATGAGGAGGTTCGCCGTGACAACGCAAGGGTGGAAGAAGAAGAGAAAAGAAGGCTCGAGGATCAGAAACGCATTGCGCTCGCCTCTGAGCAGTTTGAAAAAGAAATGAGAGAATAAGAAGAGGCGGAGAAGAAAGCATAGGAGGAAAAAGAGTTGCGCCGCAAAGCAAACATTCAGCGCACCAGAGAGCAGAAAAGAAAAGAAGTGAAAGAATGGGAAAAGGAAAAGCAAGAGCAACACAAGAAGCGAGAACGCATTCAAAGACAAAAATCCCGCTTTGCGTCCACTCAAAATAAAGGCAAAGTAAAGGTGAAAAGCAGCAAGCTTGTGCTGGCCAGGAGGCACCCAAAAACCAAGAAGGAAAATGATGATCTATGGATGGAAATGGGCTTCTTTCCCGCGTTGGCGCCACTACTAGATCTTATCATCAGCGTTATGGTAGAGCATGGGTGGGAAGCTTTCTGCCAATGCCCATCCATTGTCATTCCATCGGTAATGAGGGCATTCTACCATGGCCAGCTCCACAACACCAAAGATGCGGTGATTGTTGACGAGAGGGTAGTGCTATCCAGCGTAGAGGACATCAATCAGCTCTACCAGTTGAAGAATTTCCTAGAAGCACCGGGTAACAAATTGATTGATGATCCTACCGAAGAAGATATGGAGGATGCGTTGAACGTACTAATGCAACTGGGCATCAAGTGGACGGTGTTCTTAACTGGCATTAAAACGCTCGCCTCCAACCGTCTGCTACCTGAAGCGCGCCGTTGGGTCTACTTGATGAAGAGACGGCTCATCCTGACGTCGCATGATAAAACCATTTCAAGGGATAAAGTCATGGTCGTATACTGCATAGTGCGTGGCATTCCAATTGATGTGGGTCAGCTTCTTGCGAAGCAAATTCGAGGTTATATTGGTCGCGTGAGAGGCCAGTACTTCTTCCCATGGACGGTTTATAGCCTATGCCTATCAGTGGGTGTGGGCATTGAAGAAGAACCCATGTCAGAAGTCCACGACATCATCAGCACGAAAATCTTAAGAATCCTTATCAAGGATTCGCCGCATTACCCCGAGCCTCCGCTGAAGTGGCCCCTCATCGATTTGAATGTGCCGCAACCACCGAGACCCAAGAAACGACGTTGCAATGACAAAGGGAAAGAAATCATCCAAGGAAGTGAATCGCCTCAGCAAACCAATTTACCCTTGGATCCTTTACCCTTAGTCATTCGTCCATCAAGCCTAATAGCTGAACCCCTTTCCCCTCTTCCCAAACAACAACCCCCTCCTTGCGCCCGACTCCAACCCCGCATCACCAGCAGCTTCGATCCGCCATCCATCTCCACCCCACTTTTCCTTGCAAACACCACCGCATGTCGATGACCCACACGGTTTGGGAGCAGGCACTTCCGCTCAGCCCCAAACCGATGCTTATGAGACATCGACGACACTACCCTCACCGCATCCTTAGTTACTGCCCTCGAAGACATACGGGGCTTTTTGTCTCAAGAACTATCCTTCTTCTGCCATACAATAATGGAGTTACGAGAGAGCAACGCAGAGCTGCATCAGGCGATGATCAACATTCAACGCAACATTTTTACCCTTTGCCTGAATCAAAGACAGATGGCCAAACGCAACCATGAGTACTTCAATTTCTTGATTTCATATTTGCATGGTTACATAGTGCCTCAACATCTACAGCAGCCTCTATTCTTTCAAGAAGCACCGCAAGGAGCTCATTCGCAACACCCTCTTCACCAAGAGCCCCCGCCATAAAGTTAAATTTGGGGGTGTACCACCTTTTCTTTCACAATTTTGAATTTTTTTTGCGGTCATTCCAATTTTTTTATATATAGCTATACCTTGTATTCTTCTGTACATGCTTAAAATTTTTTGTTTGCGATCATTACAATTCTTTGTGTACTTAGACAATTTTTATATAATTAAGTGATTATTCTTTCCTTATGTCTTGGCCTCTTTTTATCATCCTTCGTCAATTTATTGCGGTATTTCCTTTCTTTTCTTTTGCGTTGTTTATTTGCGCTGCCATGATGAGTTTTATACGTAACCTTAGTGCAATTTCTTTATACATTGCATTTTCTGCCTAACACTTAGACAATTCATCGCAATAGCTCTATTTTACCTTCTCTATTACAAGACTTTTCTCAAACCTTCTAATCGAAATTTTGACTAAGTGTTTTGTCTTTTCTATCCAAAACAACGCAATGAGGACCTTGCGATTCTCTAAATTTGGGGGTGGAAAAGGTCTGAGTAGATGCGATCAAGCGGATGCGTTCATATCAGGCAAATGCGATCTTCAAAAATGAAAAAAAAACTCCGCTGTCAGCGTAAGGAAAAATCCCAACCTGATAAGAGTTAAGTCGTGAAAGGAATCTGCTCGTAGTTGGATGCTCGCATGACACCTATGGGAGCAAGCTAAACCGAAGGTAGGTTACCAAGATCGACACAATACAAAAATAAAGTAAGAATAAAAGAGACAGCTCCACTGACCAGCTAAAGTTAAAACTTGGTTAAGGATCAAGAGTTGAAGTTGAGCTTAGTACATAACCGAAGTTGGAATCTCACATGACACCCATGGGAGCAAGTCAAAACGAAGGGTGTAACCATGATCAACGCTCTTTATAAGAAAACGCAAACTAGGTCACCACATAAAAGGCGCACTTCATTGTTTTTACAAGAATAGGAGAAACATTCTTTTCAAAACAAGAAGTGAACTTTGAGCAGAGGTTTGTCCTAGGTAAGAATAAAGTAGAGCATGCTGAAGAAATGTTCAAAGGATAGAAGGAATTTGTAATTTTGAGAAATCATGTAGAGGTGGAGCATTCGGAGTAGTCGATCGATGCAAAGTTAGGATAAGATTTAAGCTGAATTGCCTTAGTCGAGGATATGCTTGAGGACAAGCATATATCTAAATTTGGGGGTGTGATAACTTGTAGAAATACAAGTTATTTATAAATATTCTTTAGAATATGTGGCAAAATGAAGGAAAAAGTTGCGTCGAACATATAGAAATTGGCTTAGAAACGCAAAATTTGTAAAATATCGGAAGCACACTCGCAAACCCCATTGCGATGGCAAAATGGAATGTCCAAGTCTTCGTTTTGCAAGAAATAGGTCATCGCATGCGATGATTGCTCGAGGACAAAAAGAGCAACACATTCGCACTGCATGTGACGGTCAATCGAGAAGCGCATGGATGGTCGATCATGGACGGAAAGATCCACACATTAGCACTGCATGCAGCAATCGATCCTGGATAAAAAAATCAACGCATTAGCACCGCATGCGGCGATCAATCGTAGATGAAAAGAGTGACGGTCTAGTGATTAATTTTCCTTGAGAGCAAGCATTGCATGATAATTCATTAGATTAAAGAATCTTTTGGCTCTTCAATGTATGTCCATTTGAATTCTAAATAATTATTCTCATCGTTACAGACCTTGGATGACCTAAACTGTCATGCCAAATTGTAAATTTTTTTGAATTCATGAACTTTAGGTTCATTGTTGCATATGTTTCAATTACTTGTATATGAGTATAATATAATACATAAGATAAAGCAGACAACTCTTTCAATATACATTTTTCATATGAGACAATATATTTGATATAAAGATACTCCATATTATCCTTTTTATCAGTCACAAAACGATAACCATTGTAACAAATATCTTTAAAACTAAGTAGATTTCTCTTTGATTGACTAGAGAACAATGCATTGTCAATTGTAAATTTTTTTCCTCTAGGAAAAATAATATTTACTTTTTCAAACCCTTCAAGTAGGTTTATAGAACCTGATATTGTATTCATTTTTGCTTCCAGCATTGTCAGTTTGGAAAAATATTTTCTACTTGTAAGTATTTATGTGTAGTTGCTTTGTCTGCCAGACAAAGATCTTCTTTACTCATTTTTTAGTAACCCAACATATGAAAATGATCCAAGTTTCTTCATTAAAATAAAATAGTTACAATAAGAAAAACAACATTTGGAATATACAAAGGTTAACATCTACTATGAGGAGAAAAAAAGATGGGGATGAATAAAAAAATAACATTAAGACTAAATTTTCAAAGTTAAAGGAAACACTTGATGTTTCATCAATTCTAACGATTTTCTCTTCAGGAGATTCAAAGAAGTCCGTCACATTCAAATTTATCAAATGGGATGGGTCAAATATGTCATTATCCTGATATGCAAAATTTGCTTCCACATTTTTCTCTTTTTCTTTCAGGGATGCTTAATAGAGATTAATTAAGTGTTTTGATCTATGACAGGTACATGACTAATGCCCAGTCATTCTGCATCAGAAGCATTTATTTTTAACACTTTTTGAACTCTTATCTTGTGGATTTTTTTCCTTTGTGGTCATCATTTCGTGTGGTTCTTATGAAATTTGAATGATTAGAACGACCACCATGAAAATAATAATTATTTCTTCCTCTGTCATGATCACGTCCACGACCTCGACCACGATTATTATTAAATTTATTCGGCCACGGGAAGACATAAATTTAGTTCATAATAATGTTTAAAACTCTTCTCACGATATTGTTGATGCATGAGCATGTTTGAGACATAAAATGTAGAAAATGTCTTCTCTAACATATCAACATCAATAAGTTTCTCTCCGCATAACAACAATTTCGAATTGATTTTAAATAATGTAAAATTGTAATCACTTATTGATTTAAAATCTTGCAGCCTCAAATGTGTCCACTCATGACGAGCTTTAGGAAGAATAACTATATTTTTTATGATCTTACATTTATTTCAAATATTTTTCACAAGATACGAGGATCTTTTATTGTACGATACTCCATTTTCAATCCCTCATGGAGATGATGACGAAGGAAAATCATAACTTTTTCTTTGTCCTTACTAGATGTCATATTTCCTTCTTTAATAGTCTGTCCAAGATTCATAGCATCTAGGTGGATTTTGGTATTAAGCACCTATGACAAATAATTATTGTCATTAATATTAAGGGCAACAAAATTTAATTTTTTCAGATTTTTCATGGTGGCGCTATCATAAAATATTGTATTTATATTAGAAATTTAATAGATATTAAATATGAAAAATAACATTAAATTTATTAATGAAGGGATCGAATCCCGTAGTGGAAGCGTTCTCGTGTGAGATCGCTTGAATCACACGATTCAGTTTTACATTAAACAAAAACGTTGTACTAAATAGAATGAACAAACATGTAAACTAACATGCTATTGGGGAAAGAGTTAGAACGATTCTTACCTTTGTATATTCTCCAAGTGCCACAAACAATCCTCTCCAAGGTTCCAACGAATGGATCTCCAAATGGCCTTGATCACAAACAACTCCTTGAGCGATCTCGTACACTACCACAAGAGTTACCTCATTATTCTCTAGGATTTCAATAGAGGTATAGGTGGTATCCAACTATGGCTTAGAGAAAATTCTGCACAATAACACTAAGGAGTTGTGTATTGTCAAAGTTTTTCTACATTCAAAGTGTGTGTTCCAAAGGGCCATGAGGAGATCTTTATATAGAGAAGAGCCAAACGTATTCCCTAATATATTTTCCTTTTCTATAATTAATTAAATAATATTTATTTTATTAATTAGCTCATTTAATTAAATAAAATTTATTCAATTAATTAGCACAATTAAATAACACTTATTTAATTTTCACAATTAAATAACAAAATACAATACAATCTAACTACCCTTCTGAACGAGTTACAGACTTTTCAGTCTCTTATGAAAGATAAGGGACCCGTAGAAGAAGAGACAAATGTTTCCAATTCCAAAAAATTCCATAAGGATTCATTCTCAGGAGCTAAGTCTGTTCCTTCAACTTCTGGTACTAAGAGAATCTAGAAAAAGAAAGGAGGGAAGTGGAAGGCTCCCGTTGCTGGCAAAGGCAAGGGCAGAACTAAGGCTGACAAGGGCAAATGCTTCCATTGTAATGTGGATGGTCACTGGAAACGCAATTGCCCCAGGTACCTTGCTGAGAAGAAGAAAGAAAATGAAGATAAATATGATTTACTAGTCTTGGAAACTTGTTTAGTGGATAATGCCTGGATACTTGATTCAAGTGCTACTCATCATGTTCATTCTTCTTTACAGGGAATTAGTTCCTTCCAGCAGCTAGAAAAGGGTTAAATGACACTCAAGGTTGGAACGAGAGACGCCATTTCAGCTCATGTAGTGGGAACTACTAAGTTGTCTTTTGGAAAAAGATTTTTGCTTTTAGAAAACTTATACATTGTACCTAAGATGAAGAGGAACCTTGTTTCTATTTCCTGTTTAATTGAACAATCAAACATTATTATTTTTAATTCAAATGAAGCATTCATTTTGAAAAATGGTGTGACTATTTGTTCAGCTAAGCTAGAAGAAAAGTTATAAGTGTTAAGACCAACTGAATCAAAAGAATTTTTAAGTCATGAGATGTTTAAAACTGTTAATACTCAAACTAAAAGGCGAAGAATTTCACCAAGTAACAATGATACATACCTTTGGCATTTGAGAATAGGTCACATAAATCTCAATAGGATCGAAAGATTGGTAAAGAATGGACTTCTAAATAAGTTAGAAGATGATTCATTGCCTCCAGTGAATCCTGTCTCAAAGGAAAAATGGTTAAAAAGCCTTTTAGTGGAAAAGGCTATAGAGCCAAAGAGCTCTTAGAGCTCATACACTCGGATCTTTGTGGTCCAATGAATGAGAAAGCTAGAGAGGGTACGAATATTTCATCTCTTTTATAGATGATAATTCGAGGTATGGTTAATTATACCTAATGGAACATAAGTTTGAAGCCTTTGAAAAATTCAAAGAGTATAAGGTTGAAGTTGAAAACCTATTAGGTAAAAAAATTAAAACACTTTGAGCTGATCAGGGTGGAGAGTACATGGATTTAGAATTCCAGGACTATTTGATAGAACATGGAATTCAATCCCAACTCTCAGCATCTGGTACTGTTGGGGTTAATGACCTAAAGTCTTGTATCATGTAGTTTGTAAACAGTTTGTACGAACACTTGTGTTGTTAATATATGATATTTACTTCACATCTTGTATTTTTGCTCGATTACTTTTTTATTTGCTTTACCACAAACCAATAAACATAAAATCCTTGGATATCTATATGTGACTCAAGCATATATTTGGTGACATACAAGTGGATCATGTCTTGAGTGATAACCAAAATGGTCAATAGTATATGGATATAGGAGGGAAACCTTATCCTGGTAACGCTACGGATGCGGTTCGCTTTGTGGAATGGTCACAAGTGTTGTGACTTGTCACAGACGATCTGATCTTGATCATTCATGTTGGGGACATGCGAGCGAGGGCGTCCTATACAAAGAGTTTGTATAAGACCTGACCACGAAGTGTTAACGTCTCGTTATATAATACCGTTCATGACAGAGACTTCACTTCACTAGGAACACCATAAGTAACATGACCTCAATCTTGAGTGAGTTGGGAACTCCTGCCATTGAGGACAGTACTTTGATTTGTATGGGTGCGAGTGGCCAGGTCGGCAATTCAAACCTACAATTTTGGGGATTCGTCTAATTTGGGAGCAGAGAACTCAGCTACACAAGATGGAATTCACTCCTTCCCTGAGGCAAGGGTAAGTAGATAGATATTTCTCTTAAGGGCTGATTCTAGGGCTTGAACGATGTGGCGCCACACACCTTCTCTTGGCCCGAGAGGTGTTCACACATAGTTGGACTATGTCGTATTGTTCATTAGAGGAATCAGTGGTACTTAAGGAGTGAGATGTAACTACAGAGGCAAAACGATAATTTGGCCCAATTGTATTTACGAGCATCTGTGAAGGATAATCGTACTCATGATTGGTTATATCCGATGGACACAGAAATATATTTGTGGTAAGAAGAGTTCAACTGTTGGTCTTTCGTGGAAGGCCTAATAATTAACGAATGGTGGATCTCGTGGTTAAAGAGTTTATTCAGCTATTCACGGATCGTTGAAGCTTTGAGCCACAGGTCCATTAGGTCCCCTAGGTAGCTTGGATAAAGTCGAGAACCAGTATTTGGGTTAATTTGAAATTTCAAATTGACAAGAGGAAGTTCGATTATATATGATATAATTGGACTAGTTAATTACATATGATATAATTGACTAAATGTATGAGATACATTATTTTGGAGGAAATTAGATATAAATATGATTTATATCAAATAGAGGAGAAAATACTATAGTAGATATGTGATATCAAACTTTAGGATAAAAATATAATATGAAAATATTTATTAATATTTTAGTTGGTTAATTATATGATAATTAATCCAAAAAACACGTTTGGACGTGGGTCAGTGGGATGCGTCGGTTATTGTAATCGATGAAAAAAATGAAATTCGTTTCATTCTTGAAGTGATCGTTCAATCAATCGTCCAAAAGAAATCACAGGTGTATGTTGGTGAAAAGCTAATAGATCGCTTAAGCATTTCGAGAGCCTATATGATAGTAACTCTCTACCTAAACGATCATCTACCTCGCACCTAAACGATCGCACACTGTCACCTACACGATCGCATAACTTCTCAAAATAGTCGTACAGTGTGCCAATTTTGCTAAACGATTGTATACCATTTCCTAAATGATCGTTCAGTAAAACCTACACGATCATGTAATGTCTCTTAACTGATAAGTATCGTGCTATGCGGTAAGCCTTTTTCCCTCCCACTTATTTATCGCCTACACGATCTGTGCTTCCTCCTTCCTCTACCAAATTCACCAAAGACCATGTTTTGGGTTTTCATTCCGAGAATACCCGGGGCTCTTTTCTGGAGCTGTCGTCCCAGCGACATTCGTGTTCATGCTGTTGTTCATGCTGTTGTAGTCGACGCTGCTGCTGGGCGTTGGTTGATCGGGTGGAGGGTTCCGCTGCGTTGAGTTTCGAAGATTGAAGATTGTCTTCAACTAGTATGGCACTCTCCCCCTTGTTATTTTCTTATTCATAGCATGCCGTTAATTAAGATTTGTTTGCATAACTATATGTTTGAATGTATATTGTTGTATTTCAATCACGGTTAGATCGAAGCGATCTGAATGCGCTCATGGAACTCTTCAGTAAGAGATCCTTCAATTGGTATCAGAGTCAAGTTCTAATCCTCCGATTTCATCTGTTGCAACGAAATGACTTTTACATCTATAGTGGGTGCATTTCTACACTGATTTAATGGTTAAATTTGCTATGGATGTACGGATTAATAGATGTTTTTGGGATGATTAGCCTCGGTTTGATTTAGATCCTTTTACATTTGCGATTGTTTGTAAAGGCCCCTGCATTTTTGGGCATTAATAATCGTTATCGAGTATGTATTCAAAGTTTGTTTGAATTTTTTAGGAAGGAGGCGATCTAGGGTTGATCGCATCATTTTGAAGATGTGGTACACGATCGCTGTTGATCGCATCGTAATGTCGATGGAGTACGCGATTGCTGTTGAACGCATCGGTTAAACGATGGGGTATGCGATCAAGAGTTGATCGTATCGTTTTGACGATTGGGTAAGCGATCGCAGAGTATCGGGTTGTGTGGACGATGAGATATTCGTGTATCGTTTAACGGACGCGCGCTAGACGATCGTTTAGGTCAGCAAGCTTCATTGCTTAGTAACTGACTAAACGATCACTTAGTAACGCACGGTAAATCGTTTACCTATTGTCGTGCTACGCGATTGCACAAACGATCAGGCTTCGCAGCCTCGCCGTCGTCTACGCGATCGTTTAATTATGCTTCTATGTTTAGTGTGCATTGAACGATCATCTACCTGTAGCGTTTGCTACATGATGAAGACCTCCTGGTGGTTCAAAACCCGGTTCACCTGTGAACCGGTTTGCTCGATGAAAAATGTAATAGATAGAGTTATTTCATTCTAGTTTTTGTAAAGGCTCATCCCGATCCATTAATCCTCTATTTATTACATGCGATGAATATTTTTTATATGTCATATGGTATGCACTTATAGTAAATCCCACCTTAGGTTATGCGATGGTCATGCATCATCTCTTTATTGTAATTGTTATAATTTAGAGAAGCATGAGTTAATTATGTAAGAGCATGCTCATGCATCATATAATATAAGAGTTATATTTATGCATGCATAAAAAGAATTGACATGCATAATCTTTATATTATAATTGTTATAGAATAAGGGTGAATGATAACATGTTTGCTTGGTTGTTACGCGTTATATAAAAGTTATATATAGTAATGACCGAAAATTGCATGAAGCATGACACATAGGTTACTTTATAAATGTTATAAACACCTCGTTGTGCGCAATGGTTTTAGTTGTTTCTTTTTAAATGTTAAAGAGAAATTAGAACTAAAAGAAATGAGCATGTTAGGTTTAATTAATGATTTTAAAGTGTTTAAAACTTGGATCACATAGAGCTACGATCACGGTTCTAATACAATTAGTAACCCGTAGGCTTTAATCTTTTAATTAGTTTAATGGGATTAAATTGGCTAATAAAAGGTTAAAGTGTAGCAAATCTATTTATAAAGGACCTTTTGTCTAAGGCGGGTTCTGTCTAGGCTAGGGTATTTAAGTTGACGGAAACGTAACACCCTTACCTAGGAACTTACCTGGAAAGGTGAATTAGATAGATTTGATGCATGCATGCAAGTTAAGGACAGTTCATTAAAGTGTTTAAATGTGACTACTTGAACTTGTTAATATTTCATAGACAAACGTTGTTTATGAGCAAAGTTTAAAAAGACAACTTAAATTAAAATCAGTAGCCGGATTGTCTAGGTTAATGAACCCCTAGGTAGAACATTCAGTGGGAGGTACTTGGGGCATGAGATGCTTCACTTAAACCTTTTACTTTTCTCCTAAATAGTCCACACCACGAAATCTACCCTTGGGTAGGTCAATATCAAGGTGGATGGAGAGAGTGTTTATAGTAAGTGGGAGCGGGAAGTGCGACAACATATCCCTTGGTCTCCTTCGTTAGGTCTAATAAAGTTACTGCGCATCGCCTTGAGGCACCCTAGGAGTGTCCCCTTAAAGGATGGCAGTTTTGCGCATTTCTTTATTTGATCTCTTGTAAGAGGATAAGGTAACTTAGTCTCTTGTCCTAATCTGCTTCTTCCCTACGGTGGGCTCATTGGGACTCTGGGACTGAAAGTGAGGGGTTACACTCACGCGGAATAGTTAAAAGTTAACAATTCTGGACCGAAAAATGGTGGTTGTTAGGTTCAGTTCCAAAAGTTCGTTCTGACTAATGATTAAGAATGTCTCATCCCAGCGAAGGGGCAACTGATCACCCCACCGGTGACGTTTGTTCTACCTTACTGGGGCATCATTGCAAAATTGAAGTCTATAACTTAGGGTACTTGAAACTGTTTTGCAAAACTGATTGGTTTAAAACTGGTTTAGTAAAATCTAAAAAAAAAAAATTCTTATTTTCAGCAACTTTTTCAAAATAGCAACAGCCACGTTGGCATTATTAAGTGCCGAAAAACTTACTGGCGATAATTTCACAACATGGAAACACATGATCACGATGATCCTGATTACCGAGGATCTCATATTCGCTCTCACGGAGGCTTGTCCTCCTATTCCAGCTTCGAATGCCGCTCAAAATGTACATGAGGCATATGAACGATGGACAAAGGCGAATGAGAAGGCCCTAGCCTACATCTTGGAAAGTCTTTCTGAAGTCTTGGCCAGGAAACATAAGCCTATGGTCTTAGCACGTGAGATCATGGAGTCCCTAGGGGGATGTTTGGACAACTGTCTGAACAGCTTATTCATTAGGCTCTTAAATACATATTCAACTCCAAAATGGAAGAAGGCACCTCTTTTCCTGAACATGTGCTAAACATGATGGTCCACTTTAATATGGCGGAGTTGAATGGGTCTACCATCGATGAGGGCAACCAGGTTAGCATAATCCTGCATTCTTTGCTGGAGAGCTTCCTACACTTTGTTAGTAATGTGATTCTTAACAAAATGAAATATAACCTTACAACTCTCTTCAACGAGTTGCAGACATACCAATCTTTACTGAAAAGTAAGGAGGGGCAGAAGGGTGAGGCAAATGTTGCTTCATCCTCCAGGATGTTTCATAGAGGTTCGACCCTAGGAACGACATCTGCACCTTCTGCTTCTAACTCTGCAAAGGAGAAGAAGAAGAAGGGTGGTAAGGGAAAATGGAAGGCACTTGCTAACCCACCGCCTGTCGCCCCAAGGAGACATCCACAGGTTGCTAAGGGAGAATGTTTCCACTGCAACCAAGATGGACACTGGAAGAGGAGTTGCCCTCGATATCTGAAAGAGAAGAAAGCAGCCAAGGCTAAGGCTAAGGCCGATGAAGGTAAATGTGATTTACTTGAGCTTGAAACTTGTTTAGTGGAGAATGATGATTCTACCTGGATAATTGATTTGGGCGCAACTAACCATGTTTGTTCTTCTTTTCAGGGGATTAGATCTTGGCGATAGCTAGAGGCTGATGAGATGACAATGCAAGTAAGAACCGGACACGTCGTCTCAGCTATGGTAGTGGGAGGACTCCAGTGAACTTTCATGGTTTCCTTTGACTTTAAGGTCAACGCAACCTTAGGTTTCACTACTTCATTTTCTCTTTCTTCCTCTTGCGTTACCACAATCTCAGGCTCAGTTGTGATGGAAATTGTTCTACTATGCTCCTTCTTTTCCCCCTCCACAATCTTCCCACTACGCAACGTCACAATCTGACACTGCTCCTTACCTGATCCCCTCGAGTTGTATGGAAGTTCAGTAGAACTTGGCAACGTCCCTTGTGGTTGACGTTTCAGCTCACTCGCAATCTGACCCATTTGCAATTCAAGGTTGCGGATGGATGTAGCCTGACTTTGAAGCACTATCTCGTTTTTCTCTATATATTGCTTCAATAGGCTCTCCTGAGAAGAGGATTATGGTGGTTGTTGTGAGCTACTTGCTTGATTGCTCTGTTGACCGTTGCTGCGTTAGAAGAATCCTGATGGCCCTTCTTTTTGCGCCATAGGTTGAAAATTTTATTGTTGATTCTTCCAGGTAAAATTAGGGTGGTTTCTCCACCCAGGGTTGTAAGTGTTTGAAAAGGGGTTATTCTTTACAAAATATACAGACTATGGATTTTGCGGGCAATCTTCCATCGCTTGCCCATCACCGCAAGTCGCACACCTTGCGGTGTTTTGACTTATTGCGTTAATTTTCCCACTTTATGGTGTTCGGCTGCTGATCGCCATTCCTTGAATCAAATTCATCATTGTGGACATTTGGTTTTGTAATGAAACAATAGCACCGTTATTTGCGTCAGAATCTTTAAGTCTCGATCTCTGGTCACTCTCCCTCCAGTCTTTATCGTTCTTGGAGATGCGATCCAAGATATTCTTCATCTCATTGTAAGTTTTGTCAAGCAGACCACCAGCGGCTACCGCATTGACAGCGGTCTGCGAAGCGGGGTTCAAACTGTGATAAAAGATTTCCATTTGAAGACAATCTCGTAGCCCATTATACGGACAATCTCGGACCAACCTTTTAAACCTCGCCCAGGCATCACTAAGCGATTTGTCCATATCTTGTTCAAAATTTATGATAAGCTTTCTTCGTCTTGCATTCTCGGTAGATGGAAAATACTTTTTTTTTTTTAGAGAAAGAATAAGTGAAAAACTGATAATAGTAAAATGACGAAGAGTTAAATGTTCAAGAGTTGAGTAGTCGAGTTTTCCAACTTTTTCGAGACTGTTTCTGGCTAGAAATCTCCTCTGCAATAAGCCTTTATCCGTTGTCCATTAACTTTAAATGTTCGGTTGCCATCCTCGGTGATCAGTTCTACCATACCATGTGGAAATATTTCTTTGATGATGAAAGGACCGGACCAGCGCGATTTTAATTTTCCCGGAAAGAGTCGCAACCTTGAATTGAAGAGTAAGACCTTTTGCCCAATTTGGAGGTTTCTAGCGCATATGCAATTATCATGCCAGCGTGTGGTGCGCTCTTTATAAATCTTCGCATTCTCATATGCGTTGACCCTTCATTCTTCTTGCTCGACCAGCTGTAGTTTTCACACTTCCCCTGCTTTCTCCAAATCAAAATTCAGTTTTTTGACCGCTCACAATGCTTTATACTCCAGCTACAAAGGCAAATGACACGCCTTGTCAAATACCAACGCATAGCGGGACATACCTATTGGTGTTTTAAATGCGGTTCAGTATACCCACAATGCATCATCAAGCTTCATTGCCCAATCCTTCCGCGAAGGTTTTACTACCTTTTCAAGTATCAATTTAATTTGACGATTGGACAGTTCAGCCTAGCCATTTGCTTGCGAATGGTATGCGGTGGCCACTTTGTGAAGGATATTGTACTTATGCAGCAGCTTCTTTACATGGTGATTGACAAAGTGTGATCCTTCATCACTTATGATGGCACGGAGAGTTCCAAAACGAGTGAAAATATTTTTCTTGAGGATCTAGGAGACTATTTACGGCGCATGCAATTACCTTTACCCACTTAGAAATGTATCAATGGCCAATAAGATATAATGCTTGCCATGCGAAGGAGGGAATGGTCCCATGAAATCAATCCCCCAAACGTCAAATAATTCCAGCTCCAAGATAATGTTCATTGGCATTGTGTTTTTCCATGAAATGTTGCCGGTGTGTTGACACCGATCACATTTCATTGCGTAGTCAGCAACATCCTTAAATAATGAAGGCCAAAAGAATCCACTCTTCAAAACTTTAGTTGCAGTGCGTTGCCCTCCAAAGTGCCCTCCATATGGCGAATCGTGGCACTATGACAATATGCATTGTTGAGCAGCATTTGGTAGCATAATCGAATGATTTGGTCTGCACCTCTTCTATACAGATTTGGCTCATCCCAATAATAGTGTTTGCATTCATGCTTGAGCTTCCGCTGTTGATGGTAGGTGTAATCTTCAAGAAATTGTTCACAGACTAAATAGTTAACGATGTCCACATACCAGGGCAATTCTTCTATGTGGAACAGCTGCTCGTCCGGGAACATAGCACCACCTCAGATTCATTGCGGTCAACCTCGGGATTTTTTAATCTGGACAAGTGATCCGCAACTTGATTCTCTGTCCCCTTCTGATCAATTATCTCGATATCAAATTCTTGAAGGAGGAGAACTCATCTGATCAATCTTGGCTTTGCGTCTTTTTTTGTCATCAAATATTTAATTGTCGAGTGATCAGAGTGAATGAGTACCTTGGTTCCCAATAGATATGCCTGTAATTTTTCCAACGCAAAAATCACAGACAGGAGTTCTTTTTCAGTGGTGGTATAATTTATTTAAGTAGGCTTTAGAGTTTTGATCGCATATGTGATGGGGTGAAAAATAGTTTTCTTCTTTTGCGCTAATGCAGCCCCCATCGCATACCCACTTGCGTCGCACATGATTTCAAATGGCATTGTCCAATCCGGCGCAATTAGTACGAGTGCGATAAACAGCGCATCTTTTAATACTCTAATGCGTTGAGGCAATTGTTGTCAAACTCAAATTTCCTGTCCGCCTCTAACAACGCACTCAGTGGTCGTGCAAATTTAGAAAAGTTCTTGACAAATCGTCTATAGAATCCGGCATGCCCCAAGAAGCTTCGCACAGCCTTCATGCTGGTTGGAGGTGGAAGTTTTTCAATTGTGTCGATCTTTGCTTTGTCCACCTCCAACCCTTCTTAGGAGACCTTGTGTCCCAACACTATACCCTCTTTCACCATGAAGTGACATTTTTCCCAGTTGAGCACCAGGTTCATCTCTTCACATCTTTTCAGAATTTTCTCAAAATTGGCTAGACAGACTTCATAAGTGTTCCCATAAATGGAGAAGTCATCCATAAATATTTCCATTGAGTCTACGAGAAAATATAAAAAGATTGCCATCATGCACCTCTAGAACGTGCTCGGCGCATTACAGAGACCAAACGACATGCGGCGAAAAGTGAATGTCCCATATGGGCAGGAGAATGTGGTCTTGTCTTGGTCTTCAGAAGCTATTATGATTTGATTATATCCAGCATACCTATCCAAAAAGTAGTACAAATCATTCCCTGCTAGTCTATCTAGCATTTGATCAACAAATTGCGGAGGAAAGTGATCTTTCTTTGTGGCCACATTCAACTTGCGGTAGTCCATACATATACGCCATCCAGTGATGGTTATGGTATTTATTCATTATTCTCATTTGAGACTACTGTCATTTCGCCCTTCTTCGGCACACATTACATTGGGCTGACCCACATGCTATCTGCTATGGGATAAAAAATGCCCACATCCAGCTACTTGATAATCTCCTTTTTTATGACCTCCTTCATCGCAGGGTTAATTTTGCATTGATTTTCAATAGTTTCTTTGTGGTCGTCCTCAAGACGAATGTGGTGCATTATGCGGGCTAATTCCTCTGATGTTAGTGAGCGTCTAGCCAATTGCTCGCACATGTTTCTTGAGAATGCTCATCAACGCATTCTCCTGATTTTCGTTGAGCGCAGAAGAAATTATCATTAGCAGCTTCTCATTCTACCCCAGAAATGTGTACTTCAAATGGGTTGGTAGGGTCTTTAGTTCAAGTGTTGGTGGTTCCACGAGGGAAGGTTGCGTTGTTTCTTTTTCTTCTTTTGGCTCTTCTTCTTGCATTGCGATCATTTCTTCTTCTTTGTTTACTTTTGCTACGATCGCATTGCAGGCAGCTACAGATGCGTTGGCATCCTCTTCTTCAAACTCTTCATCATACTTTTCTTCTTCAATCAAATACAGGTCCTCATCATCAGAATCTTGCAGTTCTTCTTCGTCCGGGAATTTCATGGCACGAATTATATTAAATTTGAGCTTCTGTTCGTTTATGCTCAAAGTGATTTCTCCCTTGTACACATCAATTTGAGCACGACCCGTTGATAGGAAAGGTCGCCCCAAAATGATGGGCACATCTTTGTCGACCTCAAATTCTAGAATGATGAAGTCAGGTGGTAGAATAAATTTATCAATCGTGTTCAGCACATCCTTCACCTTACCTTCTAGATGAATCAGAGGTCTATCAGCCAATTGGAGAGTCACTGATGTGGGCACAAGTTACCCTACATTTAATTTTCTAAAAATCGACAGCAGCATCAAATTTATACTGGCCTCCAAGTCACACAAGGCTTGCCCAATATAGAGTCCTCCTCTGAAGCAAGGAATAGTGAAGCTCCCAGGATCGCTCATCTTCGGTGGGATAATGGATTTGGAACTTTGCGTTAATGCCACCATGGCAAATTTTCCAGTTCCTCTTTTCTTAGTTACCATGTCCTTCAGAAACTTGGCATAGGCAGGCATTTCCTCAATTGCTTCACTGAAAGGAATGTTAACATGTAATTGTTTTAACATAGATAAGAAGCGTTGGTACTATACCTTTTCGTTTTTCTTCTTTCTTAGCCTCTGAGGGAGAGGTGGTAACTGAACTTTCATGGTTTCTGTTTTCTTTGAGTTTGAGGTCGACGCAACCTCAGGTTCCACTACTTCATTTTCTCTTTCTTCCTCTTGCGTTGCTGCATTCTCAGGCTCAGTTGTGATGGAAGTTGTTCTACTATGCTCCTTCTTTTCCTCCTCCACAATCTTCCCACTGTGCAATGTCACAACCTGACACTGCTCCTTACCTGATCCCCCCGAGTTGCGTGGAAGTTCAGTAGAACTTGGCAACGCCCCTTGCAGTCGACTTTTCAGCTCACTCGCAATCTGACCCATTTGCAATTCGAGGTTGCAGATGGACGTAGCCTGACTTTGAAGCACGTCTCGTTTTACTCTATATATTGCTTCAATAGGCTCTCCGGAGAAGAGGATTGCGGTGGTTGTTGTGAGCTACTAGCTTGATTGCTCTGTTGATCGTTTTTGCGCTGCAAGAATCCTTGTGGCCCTTCTTTTTGCGCCATAGGTTGAAAATTTTGTTGTTGATTTTTCCAGGTAAAATTAGGGTGGTTTCTCCACCCGGGGTTGTAAGTGTTTGGAAAGGGGTTATTCTTTACAAAATATACAAATTGTGGATTTTGCGGGCAATCTTCCATCACATGCCCATCACCGCAAGTCGCATACCTTGTGATGTTTTGACTTATTGTGTTAATTTGCCCATCTTGTGGTGTTGGGCTGTTGATCGCCATTCCTTGAATCAAATTCATCATTGCGGACATTTGGTTTTGCAATGAAACAATAGCAATTTGCGTCAGAATCTTTAAGTCCTTATCTCTAGTCACTCTCCCTCCAGTCTTCATGGTTCTTGGAGATGCGGTCCAGGATATTCTTTGCCTCCTCGTAAGTTTTATCAAGCAGACCATCAGTGGCTTCCCATTGGCAGCGGTCTGCGAAGCGGGGTTCAAACCATGATAGAAGATTTCCATTTGAAGACAATCTGGTAACCCATTATGCGGACAATCTCAGACCAACCTTTTAAACCTCGCCCAGGCATCACTGAGCGATTCGTCCATATCTTATTCAAAATTTGTGATAAGCTTTCTTCGTCTTGTGTTCTCGGTAGGTGGAAAATACTTTTTCATGAATTTCTCCACTACCTGTCCCCAAGAAGTAATCTCTCCTGGTTCGAGCAAATAAGCCCATTTCCTAGCCTGATCACAGAGAGAAAATGAGAAAGACGTTAGTCAAACTTCTTCAGTAGAGATGTTCAGGAATATAAAAGTATTGCAGATTTCAATAAAACTTCGGAGGGGGGCAAGCGGATCCTCGCCATGCCTTCCTCCGAATTGACCTGCAGTCTGGATCATCTGCAGCATCACCGGTTTCATCTCAAATCTGCTTCTGTCGACGGCAGGCCTCATGATTCCTGAAGAGAAATCATAGATGTTTGGCGATGCATAGTCTCTAATGGGTCTATTACGATCGTTTGCCAACACAATCGGATTCGCCATGACATTATTATCGTTTGGTACTCTACCTCCAGGCTGCTCCGCCATCTCTTCTTTATCGGATTGTGGTTTCTGATGGTGGTCTCTCAATCTTCGTCTAAAAGTCCTCTCAATCTCTGGGTCATAATTCGCCAGAGATTGAGAGTCCTGCAAAGAAATAAAAAAAAACTACCGTTAACAAACTATTTTGCCGAAGTCCCCGACAACGGCGCCAAAAACTTGATGCGTAATTTTATTAAGTGGAAATATGGATGATATGCGTTGGTGGATTGCATTGTGCATTCAAGTTTCCCTAGCGAAATTCAAGTGTAAATTCCCCTGAGTTTCCTGGTAAGTTCAGGGTCGTTCACAGGGTCTTGTGAAAATATATTGTGTTGATAGTTTTTGATGAAAACTTTGCGGTAATCGGGTAAATAAATGAAGTGTTTGGTTTGTTGTTTGCGTTGATAAAACGAAATGAATAAATGTGGCGTATTTGAGAAACGAAAGTTGCGTTGATAGATGCAATGAGTATGCGATAAACGGGTTGAGAAGATTTTTAGCTGGCGTTACTTGGGAATACGACAGACTATGCGATCATGTTACTACCATGCACAGCAAGTCATTTTCCAATGTAAAGCGATGCTCCTAAATCTAGGACGAAAGTGTTGCATGCAAAATGTCCATAGAGCTTATTCCTAAGTCTCTACTCTTGTCCTATGCGTTGATGCAAAATGCATGAAAGCAAGGTGACTGCATACAATCATATCTTATTGTTAAGATGCATGCGATGCGTTGATAACACATAGTGCTCATCCCTAAGTGCCTATCTCTCGTTTATGCATTCTAATATGGTTCTTCCAAACCTAGATTCTGACCTAACCTTCCCAAGTCTAGATCCTGTCCTTAGACTACCCTCCCGAGTATCTCTAATAGACGAATGAAGCATACATAAACAAGATAATCGCAAAAAATGAAGATTCCCTTATTGTGCTAGCTAAATGCTTCTGAATCCATTCAACTAATTTAGCTACTCAGCGTGAACCACAAAGAGTGAACAGATATAGAGAAAGAAATTCCATTCTTATAAATAAGTTAAGTACGAAATGCCAATGAAAGTTTAAGGTAGAGAGTCTGGTAGCAATTCCTTGTTGATCGAGGCTTTTTACACTGGAATCTCTATTTTGAACTAAAGATATTCCCGCTTCCACAGGAGTTGGCCCTCTCTCTGCCTTTGTAGCTTCTAGCGCTCTCCCAAGCTTACCGGAACGATCTACCAGCACGAATTCTTTCTCGCATCCGCCTTAAAATGAAAGAAAACTATGGACAGAGGCGTGAACTTGTAAAGTGGTGAACTAATTGACTGTTTAACCCCTTTCTGAAGAATGCACTTGGTATTTATAGGGCATCAATGGTGAAACGCGGCTTCTCTCTCCTAGTTGTACAGATGGGACAACTTCAATTCCTGACTGATGCGCCAGATGATTGTCACTAATAAAGCTGAATGTACTTTGTGACCGTTACCAGCTGTCAACTTAATTTGGATCCGACTGTCATCAGCTTTCTGTTCCATCGCTCTTAATTGGCCTTCACCCAGATGCGCCCACCATGTTGTGCTGACCAAGTTGTGGTGATTCTTCTCGGGCGAATGCTTGCGAGCACGATCAACGCAAGGTCTTGCGGTGAAGTTACACTCGACCGAAGAATTCCTATGATCGCAATCTTTGAATTGCGTTAACGTATTTTCTGCACAAAAAATACAAAAATCAATACTTCCAGTGCGTTGATGCATGCGATCGCAATATTATAGAATTTATGCTTAATGGACGCAATTTATCATATTTCATCAATGCAATCCAACATTGTTTAATAACTTAGCACTGTGATAACGTGCACTTCTGCTCGTTATCACACAGCAAATCTGGAATTGAATTTATATGTGCTAAGGTCGTTAGCAATTAATTCCCTCCATAATACTGAATTATTCAAAACTTTCGTAACTCAATCAAAACGTCGACGAATTTCTCCAAAAGAAAATTACCAACTTTGGCATCTTCGTTTAGGGCACATCAATCTCAATAGGATTGAGAGATTGATGAAGAATGGACTTCTAAGTGAGTTAGAAGAAAATTCTTTGCCAGTGTGCTAATCTTGCCTTGAGGGTAAGATGACTAAAACGATCTTTTACTGAAAAAGGTTATAGAGCCAAGAAGCCTCTTGAGTTAGTACATTCTGACCTTATGCAATAGAATGTGCGACTCCGAGGTGGCTATGAGTATTTTAACAGTTTTACTAATGATTACTCCAGGTATGGGTATGTTTATCATATGCAATAGAAGTTTGAATCCTTTGAAAAGTTCAAAGAGTTCAAGGCTGAAGTTGAAAACGCATTAGATAGACGGATTAAAGCACTTCGATTGGATCGAGGTGAAGAGTTTTTGGACTCAGTATTCCAGGACTATTTGATAGAACATGGAATCGTTTCCCAACTATTACTGTCGGGTACACCTCAGCAGAATGGTGTAGCGAAAAGAAGAAATAGGACCTTGTTAGACATGGTTCGCTCGATGATGAGTTACGCTTCCTTACCTAACTCGTTTTGGGGTTTCGCAGTCGAGACTGCGATATATATACTCAACTGTGTTCCCTCCAAGAGTGTTGCAAGAACACCTCTGGAGTTGTGGAACGGGCGTAAAGCTAGTTTACGTCATTTCCGCATTTGGGGTTGCCCTGAATATGTGCTTGAGGCTAATCCTAAGAAGTTGGAACCACGGTTGAGGTTATGCCTCTTTGTAGGCTACTCCAAAGGAACACGAGGGGGTTATTTTTATGATTCGACGAAAATAAGGTGTTTATTTCAACAAATGCTACTTTCCTGGAGGAGGATCATATAAAGGAGCACAGTCCACGAACAAAAGTCGTGTTGCGTGACCTTTCCAATAAAACTACTGAAACTTCAACAAGAGTTGTTGAAGAGCCTACTACATCAGCAAGAGGTGTTGATGGGAGTTCATCTAGTAGGTCGGTTCCATCTCAAGAGTTGAGGAAACCTGAACATAGTGGGAGGGTTGCGAACCCACCCATTCGCTATCTTGGTTTTACGGAAATCCTTGCTATGGTAGCAGATGGCGACGTTGAGGATCCATTGTCTTACAAGAAGGCAACGGAGGATTTTGACCGGGATGAATGGGTCAAGGCCATGGATCTCGAGATAGAGTTGATGTACTTCAACTCAGTATGGGATATTGTGGATCAGCCTGATGGGGTTTGTCCTATAGGTTGTAAATGGATCTACAAGCGCAAATGGGGTGCTGATGAGAAGGTACAGACCTTCAAGGCTCGACTTATGACAAAGGGTTATACGCAGGTAGAGGGAGTCGACTATGAGGAGACTTTCTCGCCTGTTACCATGTTAAAGTCGATCCGCATCCTCCTGTCTATTGCAGCTTATTATAATTATGAGATCTGACAAATGGACTTCAAGACGGCCTTTCTGAATGGTAATCTTGAGGAGACCATTTATATGGTGCGACCTAAGGGATTCATAGCCCAAGGTCATGAGCAAAAGGTTTGTAAACTGAATTAGTCCATTTATGGACTGAAACAGGCGTCTCGATCTTGGAACATACAGTTTGATACTGCGATCAAGTCATCTGGCTTTGACCAAAACGTTGATGAACTTTGTGTCTATAAGAAGATCATCAACGCTTCAGTAGCCTTCTTAGTGTTCTATGTAGACGATATCCTACTCATTGCGAATGATGTAGGTCTACTGACTGCAGTTAAGAACTAGCTAGCGACCCAATTCCAAATGAAAGATTTAGGAGAGGCTCAGTTTATTCTAGGTATATAGATCTTACGGGATCGTAAGAACAAATTGCTAGGACTATCTCAGGCATCATACATTGACAAGATGTTGCTCAAGTACTCGATGCAAGACTCCAAGAGGGGCCTACTTCCGTTCAGGCATGAAGTCACTTTGTCTAAGGACATGTGTCCTAAGACGCCTCAAGAGGTTGAGGAGATGAGACGAATCAGTCTAACCCAGGCCATTTTAATGTTGCTGACTTGTTTACGAAGGCTCTCATGGCTACAGTGTTTGAGGGTCACCTATGGAGTATGGGTCTACAGGATCGCCCGCGGTTTAACTAGGGCAAGTTGGAGATTTTCATGTACTGGGCTTTTGTGCCGTAGTTTATTGTTTTGTACTAGATTTTTGTACACCCCATTTCACTTTAGGACAAGTGGAAGATTGTTGGGGTTGATGCCCTAAAGTCTCGTGTCTTGCAGTTTGTAAACAGTTTGTACGAACGGTTGTGTTGTTAATATATGATATTTACTTCACATCTTGTATATTTGCTCGATTATTTGTTTTATTTGCTTTACCACAAACCAATAAACATAAAATCCCTGGTTATCTGTATGTGACTCAATGTATGTGGTGACATACAAGTGGATCATGTCTTGAGTGATAACCAAAATGGTCTGTAGTATATGGATATAGAAGGGAAACCTTATCCTGGCAACGCTACGGATGGAGCCCGCTTTGTGGAATGGTCACAAGTGTTTTGACTTATCACAGATGGTCTGATCCTGATCATTCGTGTTGGGGACATGCGAGCGAGGGCGTCCTATACAAAGAGTTTGTATAAGACCTGGCCACAAAGTGTTAACGTCTCATTATATAACAACGTTCATGACAGAGACTTCACTTCACTATGATGACCATAGGTAACATGACCTCAATCCTGAGTGAGTTGGGAACTCCTGCCGTTGAGAGTGGTTCTTTGATTTGTATGGGTGCGAGTGGCCAAGTCGCCGATTCAAACCTACCATTTTGGGGATTCGTCTGATTTGGGAGCTAGGAACTCAACTACACAAGATGGAATTCACTCCTTCTTCGAGGTAAGGCTAAGTAGATAGATAGCTCCCTTACGGGCTGATCCAGGGTTTGAACGATGTGGCGCCACACACCTTCTCTTGGCTCGAGAGGTGTTCACACATAGTTGGTCCATGTTTTTATTGTTCATAAGAGGAATCAACGATACTTAAGGAGTGAGATGTATCTACAGGGTCAAAATGGTAATTTGGTCCAACTGTACTTACGAGCATCTGTGAAGGGTCATCGTACTCATGATTGGTTATATCCGATGGACACGAAAATATATTTGTGATAAAAAGAGTTCAGCTCCTGGGTAGCTTGGATAATGTTGAGAACCAGTGTTTGGGTTAATTTGAAATGTTCAAATTGACAAGAGGAAGTTCGATTATATATGATATAATTGGACTAGTTAATTATATATGATATAATTGGCTAAATGTATAAGATACATTATTTTGGAGGAAATTATATATAAATATGATTTATATCAAGTAAAGGAGAAAATACTATAGTAGATATGTGATATCAAACTATAGGATAAAAATATAATATGATTATATTTATTAATATTTTAGTTGGTTAATTATATGATAATTAATTTAAAAATCATGTTTGGACATGGGTTAGTGGGATTCGTCGGTTATTGTAATTGATGAACAAAAATGAAATTCGTTTCATTTTTGAAGTGATCGTTCAATCGATCGTCCAAAAGAAATCGCAAGCGTGCGTTGGTGAAAAGCTAATCGATCGCTTATGCATTTCGAGAGCCTATGCGATAGTAACTCTCCGCCTAAACGATCGTCTACCTCGCGCCTAAACAATCGCACACTGTCGCCTAGACGATCGCATAGCTTCTCTAAACAATTATACAGTGTGCCAATTTTTCTAAATGATCGTATACCATTTCCCAAACGATCGTTCAGTAAAACCTACACAATCGTCTAGTGTCTCCTAAACGATAAGCATCACGCTATGTCATAGCGCCTTTTTTCCTCCCATATGTTTATTGCCTGCATGATTCGTGCTTCCTCCTTCCTCTACCAAATTCACCAAAGACCACACTTTGGGTTCTCATTTCGAGAATACCTGGGGCTCTTTTCTGGTGGTGTCGTCCCCGTGGCGTTCGTGTTCGTGAAGTTGTTCGTGCTACTATAGTCGATGCTGTTGCTGAGCATTGGTTGATCGGGTGGAGGGTTCCGCTGCGTTAAGTTCCGAAGATTGAAGATTGTCTTCAACTGGTATGGCACTCTCTCCTTTGTTATTTTCTTGTTCATAGCATGTTGTTAATTAAGATTTGTTTGCATAATTGTATGTTTGAATGTATATTATTATATTTCAGTCACAGTGAAATCGGAGGATCCGAATGCGCTCATGGAACTCTTCGGTAAGAGATCCTTCAGGTACACCTCAGCAAAACGGTGTATCAGAAAGAAGAACTAGAACCTTATTAGATATGGTTCATTTATAATGAGCTATGTTTAATTGCTTTACTCGTTTTAGGGGCATGCAGTAGAGACTACAGTTCACATCATGAACAATGTTCCCTCAAATAGTGTTTCTGAAACACCTTTGAAGTTATGAAGGGAGCATAAATCGAGTTTACGTTACTTCAGAATTTGGGATTGTCCTGCATATGTGTTAGTGAAAAATCCTAAGAATTTAGAACCTCATTCAAGATTGTGCCAATTTGTTGGTTACTCTAAGGAAACAAGAGATCATCTATTTTATGACCCTCAAGAAAATAAAGTGTTTGTATCGACAAATGTTACATTTTTAAAGGAAGACCACATGAAAGATCACAAACCATGTAGCAAAGTAGTATTAAGTGAAGCTACTGAAGAATCAATAGGTTTGTTGATGAAGCTGGTCCTTCATTAAGAGTTAATGAAGAAGTCAGCACTTTAGGTTAGTCTCGTCCCTTTCAATCGTTGAGAGAGCTTCGACGTAGTGGGAGGATTGTGACACAACCTGACCGTTACTTGGGTTTAACAGAAACTCAGGTTGTCATACCAGATGGGATGTTGAAGATCCATTGTCTTATAAATAGGCAATGAATGACGTAGATAAGGACCAATGGGTCAAAGCCATAGAGTTTGAAATGGAGTCCATGTACTCCAATTCAGTATGAAAGCTTGTAGATTTACCTGAAGGGGTCAAACCCATAGGGTGTAAATGGATATATAAGAGAAAAAGAGATGTAGCTGGAAAGGTCTAGACTTTCAAAACTAGACTTGTAGTAAAGAGTTATACCCAAAGGGAAGGAGTTGACTATGAGGAAACTTTTCCCCCCATTGCTATGTTTAAGTCTATAAGATTCTCTTGTCTATAGCCACATATTATGACTATGGGATATGACAAATGGATGTCAAGACTGCTTTTCTAAATAACAATCTTAAGAAGAATATCTTTATGTCTCAGCCCGAGAGATTCATAGTCCAAGGTCAGGAGCAAAAGGTTTACAAGTTGAATCGATCCATTTGTGGGTTAAAACAAGCATGCAAATCTTGGAACATTAGATTTGATACAACAATCAAATATTTTAGTTTTAATCAAAACGTTGATAAAGTAATTTTTCTAGTACTTTTGGTGGAGATATCTTACTCATGGGGAATGATTTAGGATACCTTACTGACATTAAGGAACAGTGTCCTAAGACACCTCAAGAAATTGAAGATATGAGACATGTTCCTTATGCCTTAGCTATGGACAGCTTAATGTTTGTTATGCTCTACACTAGGCCAGACATTTGTTTTGTAGTGGGAATAATCAGTAGGTACCAATCTAATCCAGGGTTAGAGCACTAGACAACGGTTGAGAACATCCTCAAGTATCTTAGGAAAACAAGGGACTATAAACTAATGTATGGAGCTAAGGATTTGATCCTTATAGGATACACTAAATCTGATTTCTAAGCTGACAAGGATTCTAGGAAATCCACATAAGGATAAATGTCTACCCTGGGAGCTGTAGTGTGGTGTAGCACCAAGCAAGGATGCATTGAAAATTCTATCATGGAAACTAAGTATGTGGCTGCTTGTGAAAAAGAAAAGGAAGAACTTTGGTTAAGAAAGTTCCTAAGCAATTTGAAGTGGTTCCAAATATGGACTTGTCCACCATCTTATACTGTGACAACAACAAGACAGTAGCCACTGCTGATCCGTATACGAAGACTCTCTTTCGACTAAAGTGTTTGAGGGTCATCTAGAAGAGTCTAGGTCTACGAGAAATGTACATTATATAATCTAGGGCAAGTAGGAGATTTATAATGGATATATGGATGTCATAGTTTATTGTATTTATTTACTATAATCCCCAATTTAGATTGTGTACAACCCACTTACTAAAGTTTTAGTTCAAAGGGGAGTTTGTTGGGTTTTATGCCCTAAAATTCGTAGATAGTAAACATTGTTAATTGACTGTCATCAATAAAAAGTTAGCGATTTGAATTCAATAAAGGTTATTGTTTATGTTATTTGTCTATTTTGTCTTAATAACGCTATATCCAATAAACTAACATCCAAGGTTATCCTATGAATCTTGAACTATATGTGGAGTCATACAGGGATCAATGTTCAAAATATAGTCTAAAGGGTCTATAGTACAGGGATAAGGCTAGGTACCTTATCTTGATAACTTTATGGATACGACTCACTTTGTATTTGATACAAATTCAATGATCAAATGCATTCATGCAGATGACACATGAATGGGGGTATCCTATGCAATGAGTTTGCATAAGTCTGAACCACGAAATAGTAACCACTAGATGTAACACCGTTAACTAGTTAGGTTCCTATTTCAATTGGATGACCTAGGCAACTTAGTCTAATCCTTAGTATATTATGAACTCCTGTTTACGATGGATTGTCCTTTGACTTGTATGGGTGAAGGTGGCCAGATCGCCGACCCAATATGCCTACTATCTTGCGGACAAGATCGAGTTGGGAGTTGGGAATATAATGATACAAAATGGAATTCACTCTTTCCCGCCTTAAGGGTAAGTAGATGAGTATTCCCTTAAGAGGTGTCTCCAAGACTTGAACAAAGGGTTCTATCCTCTCGTTGGCCCGAGAGAGGTTTCTGTTTATTGGTTGGACCAGAAATAGGTTGTTCATTAGAGGAGCACTAGTACATAAGGACCCAGAGGTAACCCAAGGATAAAACATTAATTTAATCTAGTTGGTGTTACAAACACTCGTGAAGGACTAACTTGCTGGTATTGGTCTATATCCGTGGAAACAAAAATATATCTGTAGTGAAAAGAGTGCAGCTTGGAGTGTACCCACAGTTAACGAATATTGATTAATTTGGTTAATAAGTTTAGCCAATTAATTTGGAGATTTTGATCTACAGGTCCACCAGGTCAGCTCACTAGAGGATACTTAAAAGGAATAATTTGAATTGTTCAAATTAATTTGGGAAAACTATATATTAATGTGATTAATATATAATTAATTATGGATATGATCTATTATTAAATTGGAAAGTAATATTTGAATAAGATTCAAATTAATTAATTCAAGAATTAGATTCATAGAAAATTAATTAATAGAGAGGTATTGCACATATACATGCGATGTATATGATAATTAAATATATATATATATATATATTAAATTGGGTTCAATATATAATTGTTTATTTAATTATTGTGCAAATTATAATTAAATAAGTGTTATTTAATTGGGCTAATTAATTAAATAAGTGTTATTTAATTATATGGGTTAATTAATTAAATAAGTGTTATTTAATAATTAAAGAAAATGAAAATATATTATGGAAAGGCCTTGGCTCTTCCCTATATAAAAACCTCCCTACGGCCTTTTGCAAATCACATAGTACAGTCTCATTATAGAGGAGCTCTTGCAATACACAACTTCCTAATGTTATTGTGTAGAATTTTCTCTGAGCCACTCTACTCTCCAAAAAACACTATTCTCTTCTCTCTCTCCCAATGGTTGGATACCACCCATCCTTTATTGGAATCCTAAGAGAATAATGAGGTTTCTCTCGTGGTAATGTTCGATGTGATCAAGACCATTAGAAGATCCATTCGTTGGAACCTTGAAGAAACTTGTTCGTGGCATTAGGGAATCTACGAAGGTAAGAATCGTTCTAATCCTTTCCTTAAAAGCATGCTAATTTAGGTGTTTATTTATTCTGTTTAGTGTAATAATTTTGTTTAATGTAAAATTGAATCGCGGAATGCAAGGCGTTCCTCATCAAACCACTTCCGTCACAAGATCTGATCCCTTACAAAGGGAACACTCATCTATTTTCCCTCAAGGAGGAAGGAGTGAATTTTGTCTTCTATTATTATGTTCCCAGCACCCCACTTGGTCTCGTCCCCAAAATGGTAGGCATATTGAGTCGTTGATCTGGCCACTCTCACCCATACAAATCAAAGGATAACCCCTTCTGAACAAGAGTTCATAATATACTCAAGATTAAGATTAAGTCATCTAGGTCATCCTATTGAAATAGAGACTTGACTAGTTAACGGTGTTACATCTAATGGTTACTATTTCGCGGTTCAGTCTTATGCAAACTCATTGTATAGGATACCCCCACTTGCATGTCACCTACATGAACGCGTTGGATCATTACGTTTGTCGAATACAAACTGGGTCGTATCCATAGTGTTACCAAGATAAGGTACCAATCATTATCCCTATACTATAAACCCTTTAGGTCGTATCTTGTGAAGGAACCTATGAAGGCCCTTGAGCGAAAATGTGGATCATCCCAATTTTTGGTTTTTCACAAAATGAAAAATTACAGAAACAAAATAATGCAGTAGCACAAAATTTACAGCATGCTTAATAAATTGAGAAAAGGAAAAATTAATTAGGGCTTAGAAACCCTTACCTTTGAAGATCCGATCTTCTTCACGAATTTCCTCTTCTTCAAAATTGGTCACGTACTATCATGAAATTGAAACCCCTCGAACGATCCAAATGGTCACCACCAATTGGATTCTTCTATATTCTCTGGGATGAGAATCTAAGAAGTTGTGCACTATTGGGAAGATTGGAAGAGAGTGAGAGAAAATTAAGAGGAGAGAGAGAGAGTCAAGGAGATTTTTCTAGAGAGTCTCTTCATCTACTCTCTGTGTAATCTTCTCTGTAAAAAGAAAAACCACCTCCACAAAACTCATATAACCTCCCACTCATTACATGAGTTGAGAGAGATCAGGGGAAGGAAGTTATTTCCCTCTCTGAAATTCGAAATTAAAATTAATAAATTGATTTTAACAAAACCATTATATATATATATATAAGTATATGTTATGTCATATATATAACACATAACATATGGTTTAATATTGTATGATATACAATATAACCTATAGTTTTAATTCTCTCATAAATGGTATTTCATATAAATCTCGTTTATATTAAATTCAATTTTATGAATCCAATTAACATAGTTAATATTTATTGTGGTTTTGTTTTTGTTTGAATTTTCCTTCTTTTTTGTTAACATGATAAATAAAATGGAAATACCACGTGCAAAGCACACGTTTTAAAAGATTAATATTCTTAAAAAGGAAATTAATAGTTTAGTTAATACTTAGTTAAGTTGTTAATTTTGGATTAATTAGTGTTTCAGGTTTAATTAGTTACCTATATGTTTTCTAATTAATGCTAAAAGTATCACTTTAGCTTGACTAATTAAAAATATATATATATATATATATATATATTCATCCAAGAGTTTAGGAGTTCAAATATCTCACCAGATTGTTGATCTCTAAAGTTAATATTTTTTTAAAAGAAGAAATACTAATTTTGTGATAATTTCTGAAGTCTTGTTTGTATTTAGGTGAAATCAAATAGGGATGGACAACAAAATTGCTCAATCCGAACCGAATTGCAAAACCGAACCGAACCGAACTGATTTATAAGCAAATCCGAATTTTTCGGTTCGATGTAGTTCGTTGGGTTGTTGAAACCGAATTTAAACGGTTTGGCTCAGTTCAAAGCTTGAGAATCGATTTCTAAACCGAACCGAACCGTTTAAATATAAATATATATATATATATATATATATATATAATATTAATATTTATTTAATAATAAATAACCTAAATTTAAATCAGCACTAGCAGACAGCGATTCCACCCCTGTAGTTGCACGCATTCGAAATCGCAACGCTTTCGAAAGGAGAATTTCTAGGGGTTTTTTTTTTGCCGCCGCCACCGTTCTTCTTTCGTCGACCAGATCAGAGGAAAGTTTCGCCGGACACCATTCTTCTTTCGTGAACTAGAGGACCGCCGCTTTCGAAAGACTTTCGCCTCGCCGCCACCGTCCTTCTTTCGTAGACCGCCGCTTCCGTTCTACTTTCGCCGTTCTTCTTTCGTAACTTCGTCGTTCTTCTTCCGTTCGCTTCATTCGAGCCAATCCATGTAAAAAATTTTGTCACTTCGTTCGTTTCATAGAACTTGGAAGGAAGAAGGAAAATAAAAGGAAGAACAAAAAAAAAACTGAAACCGAATTGAACCGGTTCGGTTCGGTTCGGTTTCATGTATAAACAAAAGTGGTTCGGTTCGGTTTGGCCATCAAATCGAACCAAACCGAACCGATTCCACCCCTAAAATCAAACCTACAAATCAAATCATATAAAATAAGATTCTCAACCATAGTAGGATGATAAAATGTAAAGATGTGGTAAGGTTGGAGATACAAGATATCAAACCTCATACCTCTCGCATGCAAAGCTTACTCTTTACTATGTGAGCTACATCCTCATTCATTGAGTGTTTGTCACAATGTAGATGATTTATCCAATCCAATTCTTGTAAGGAAAAAAAAATCGACTTTGTTAAGGATCCATGAATTTTTCTATACCATTTGAAATCACTTCGAGGATAATTTTGTTTAGCTACATTTACCTTTCGTAACTAATATGGTATTTAATCTTTATTTCGTAGATGCATCAAAGTTTTTATTCAACATTTATTATTGTACTTGACATAGTAGACTATCTAGCATTCTTAAAAAATAAATTAATAGTTTCACAACTAGAAAGAAAAAAGAGAGAGCAACTTAAATGCTCAATAAATCAGAAGGGACAGCAAAAACTCCCCAATGAGGTATATCTTCAAGCCAAATAGCCGAAAAGCTATAACTTCAAGCATGAACAACTATAAAAAAAATATGTCACAAATGAAATCAACAAATACCTATACCTCATTCTTGAATCTAGACTTCCACATCAAAAGGTTTCAAACGATTTAAGAATAAATTTCAGTCTAAAGAGGTGAAATATCTATAAGAAATTTGGTAAGATAAATGGATAAATGTCAAGTCTTAGTAGTTTAGTTAATACTTAGTTAAGTTGTTAATTTAGGATTAATAGATGTTTTAGATTTAATTAGTTAAATCTATATGTTTTCTAATTAATGCTATAAGTATCACTTTAGCTTGACTAATTAAGATATATGTTCTCATCTAAGAATTTAGGAGTTTGAATCTCTCACTACTTAAGGTTTAATTTTAAAAATAAATTTTTAAAAAGAAAAATACCAACTTTATGAAATTATTGTTAGATTTACCATGGTTAATTTAATTCTACACATTAATCAAACCGTACAGAGTTTGATTTCCATTTGAATTTGTTAGACTAAAAAACATTAGAACATTACATTGGTATTTCTTGAAACTATTTGGTGAATTAAACAGGGAAGGGCACTCGGAATAATTTGTATCCCTTCACTTTAACGTTTACAGATTCACATAATCAAGGCTCAATAAAAAAAAATTTTAAAAATTACTTTTTTTTTTTCTAACCAAGTCTTTTGATCATTTAATTTTTATATTTAATACGCCATTGATCCATTCAACATCTTTTACGGGTCTTGAACATAAAATTCATTCTTAAATGTAAAAAATTTTAATAAACCAGAATACATTAAGAATTTATAAGTACAAAGTTAAAAATTGAAAACTTATTATATACTTCTTGAAATACTGAATCTATTAACACATAAATATATATAAAAAAAAATTAGGGAGTAAATTTATAATTTGACCTAAATAATATTAGATTACACATCCATTTGCCTTGAATAAGATTGCCTCAATTACTTTGAAAAGAAAAAAAAAAAAAAAAAACAAAGATTAGCTCATAAATATATACACACATATATAGAATAATAGAATACTATAATTGAAAATATGAAAATGTAATATAAAAACAATAAATGTTGCCAACAACAACCTACATAATAAAATAAAAATTAAAAAACAGGAGTATAGCACAATGTTTAGCAATAAATAAATAAACAAATAATGCAAATCCAATTAGTTGCACCAAAAAACTAAATTGACTCATCAAATCAAAATCCATCATGCGCCGCACTATCACAACTCATCCTGCTCTTTCTCACACAATAAATACCCATTTTCTTCCCTCCATTTCTCTTCACCTTCCAATTTTTCCCCATCATGTCCTCCATTACTCTTTCTCTTCTCCTTTTACTTTCTTCCTCCGTTCACTCCATCTCCGCCACTGCCACCGTCGTCGCCGCCAGAAACCTTGCCTTCACAGACCAACCTCTCGATCTCGACTCCTTCCCTTTCGAATACCATGGCGGCCCTCTTCTGTCCGGTAACATAACCATTAATCTCATTTGGTATGGCAATTTCATTCCCTCCCAGAAATCCATTGTTACTGATTTCATCAATTCTGTTTCTTCTTCTTCCAAATCAACTGTTTCCCCTCATCCCTCTGTTTCCACTTGGTGGAACGCCATTAACAAATTTTACAATCTCGCTAAGAAATCCCATCGCGTTTCTCTCTCATTGGGATCGCAAATTCTCGACCCCAAATATTCCCTTGGAAAATCTCTAACCGATCGTCACATTCTTTCTCTGGCCTCCAGAGGCAGACACAAATATGCAATCAATGTGGTTTTAACGGCGGCGGATGTCACCGTTGACGGATTCTGTTTTAACAAATGTGGGTCTCATGGGATTTCCGTCGGAGCTCCGATTAAGGGGAAGAGGTACAAATTTGAGTATATTTGGGTGGGTAATTCAGCAACCCAATGTCCAGGGCAGTGTGCTTGGCCGTTTCACCGGCCGGTGTACGGTCCTCAGAATCCGCCGTTAGTGCCGCCAAATAAGGATGTGGGAATGGACGGTATTATAATAAACCTGGCGAGTCTTCTTGCCGGAACTGCGACGAATCCGTTCGGGAATGGGTTCTATCAAGGCTCCAAGGAAGCACCGCTGGAGGCGGCGTCGGCCTGCACCGGAATATTTGGGAAAGGGGCTTTTCCGGGGTACCCTGGGGAGCTTCTGGTGGACCGAACCACCGGAGCGAGTTACAATGCAAACGGCGGCAATGGCCGGAAATATCTGCTTCCGGCATTGTTTAATCCGATCACTTCCACTTGTTCAACTCTGGTTTGAGACTTTAAGATACGATGGCACCGCACAGTTAAACGAGACGTATTAAGATGATTTGTTCATTTATAATTTATAATTTATAATTTTAAGAAAAAACCCAAAAATATTTAGCAAAAAGTTTAAAAAGTACAACTTTTTTGTGTAAATATTTTTAAATGTTATTTTATATTTAAAAATGCCTATTTTCCTTTTTATTCAATATACAAAATAATATGCATTTTATTCACTCTTATTTCTTGTTGATCGATGTTTGAATGGAAAACCTTGTGGATATACTTGTTAATGGTCATGATATGGTGATTGTTGTTATTTTCATATTTTGAGCTAAGATAAACTCATATTTGATTAGTCCCTTGAGTTTCATGATTATAATTGTTTAGAAGCTAATGTTGGATTGAGTGGTGGGTGTTTGGTCATATTTTTATCCTTGAATAGTTTCTTCTTAATATGCAATGTGGTGAATATTCTTGAAGTTAAAGTTATTTCACCATTTGTGATGCTCTCGATTAGTGGCTTTATATAATTTAGTAAAAATAAATATAATGAGTGAGGTTCAAAATATAGAAGGTAGATTTACCATTGGACTAGCTATTGATTTTGATACTATGTCATTTATATATATATATTATATAAAGAGCATAAAGTTGAGAGGTCTGAACCCCGTAAATCCATACTAAATTTGTCCCTACTCTTGATGGTATTATGTCACTTCACGTTAGTAATGGCTTGTTTAAGTTGGATTAAGATATTGTATTCTTCAGATGGGTGATGTCTCATTTTCCTATGGTGTTGTCGTAATATTATGACGCATTCACTCACAACTAAGGTGTCGGAGGAGCAAGATTCTATTCTTCTCCGTGTTCCTTATCCGATGAAATTATTTAGTTAGTTTTTTTTATGTGTTCTTAAAAAAAGATTGTGATGTGATTTTTTTAATACTTAATTTTAATTTTAATGGGAAAATTAATGAAAACTAATTTGATATTAATAATTTAAATTCATTTGAATTAATTAATAGAAATTTAACACATACGACTAAAAAAGGAAGCATTATAGAAAACTCCTAGTAAAAATATAAAATCTTAAAGTCCATAACAAATTGAAACTAAATTCACAAGTCACAACAATTTGAGGGTAAAAATATGACATTTTGGAATATATTGACCAAATAGATATTAAACTAAAAAAATTCATGAGTAAAATGTAACTTTTTGAAACTTAGAAACCAAATGAAAATTATATCTAAAACTAAAGATTATATAAGTATTAATTTTCACTTAAAATATATATATATATATTACTTTTTAAAAGTGTTTAATAAATTTCTCAACTTTTAATTTTGTGTCTAAATGGTGATTTTCAATTTTTTGTTTAATAGGTATTTGACATAATAAAAAATTTGAATTTGAATTTATGCCTTATAAATCCTAAATTCTAGATTGTGTTTATTGTTGATTCGTGAATTTTTAAAAATATTGAATAAGTTGAGGACCTTTGAGTAGGAGTGTGTAAAAATCGAAAAAAAAAATCGGACAAGCTGGACCGAATCGACTGGTTTGGTCTGTTTTTTAAAGCATATAGAACCGTCAGTGCAGAGTATAATCGATGGGTCTGGTTCGGTCCACAGTTCAATACCCTTAAAAACTGGGACAAACCATACCGAACCGGCCCCATTATATTAACACTAATAGATATATTAAATTTTATATGAATAAATATTTATTCAATTCTTTATCTCAGCTCACGCCTAGCAGCCCAATAGATACCCAATCTTATTTTTATCAGCCCAACCCAATCTTTTGTCTTCTCTCATAAGATGCCCAACTTAATAATAATAATTATTATTATTATTTCTTTTTTTTTTTTGAAAAAGCCCTAAGGAGTTGTTTTTTAACCCACCGTTTTACCTCCTCGTTTCATGCTCCAATCTTGCAGGTTTTGATTATTCCACCTCCCTCTATCTTCCCGTCACGTGTAAATAATCAGAACCATCTCTCTCTCTTCTCATCTTCTCCTTTCTTTCGCCGTTTCATTTGTCTTCTTCGTTCATCTCTCTATACTCCCTCTGGCTGGAATGGGTTGTATTTCTCTTCATCTCCTTGCTTCTCTGCTTTGGTTTCTCCGTATGTCTTTTTTTTTTTTGTTTTTTTCTTAATGATTTCTTTGTATATCTATTCCTCTCAGACTTCTTTGATTTCTTCTCAGACTTCTTTGATTTCTTCTTAGATCGGTTACATACGAACGATTTTCTTGTAATCTAACGATGTTTCAGTAGATCAAACTATTTTCTTAGTAGATCTAATTATTTTATTGGACAATTTTATAGTAGATCTAGTTTTTCTTTTTTGTTCATATCTAATTTTCTTTTTCGATTTCTTTGTTCGACGCTGAATATTTGTATGTTGTTCTCTTGATTTTGTCATGTCATATTCTTTATTGCATGTTTTCTATTCTTTTTTGCATGTTTGATTTTTTTATTTCGGAGTATTCTGATTTATCTTGCATGTTTGTGACTACCTAGGGTTTACTCCTAAATTCTTTTTCCTCTTACGATTACTATCCACTGTTTCTTCATTGCTTTGATATTCTTTCTTACATGTTTGCTTTTTCGATTCCAGAGTGTTCTGATTTATCTTGCATGTTTTGACTACCTAGGGTTTACTCCTATAATTTTTTTTCTCTTACAATTACTATCCATTGTTGTTTTCCCTTACAATTCGTCTCTATTTCCTGACTATTTTCCATACTTTTTTATCCAGATTTTCTCTTACCGCTTCAATATTAAAACATGTGACATTCCCTTGCTATTTTTCTTCTGCTTTTCCATCGGAATTGGAACGGGAGTTAATTAAGAATGTTGACCGTGTTATTGGAGCTTGGTGAGGGGACATTCCACCCCAACAACAGGTTTGTTTTCTTTCCTTTTTTTTTCAATGAAGGTCGATGATGATTTGTTCCAAGTCTCATATTTGAGTTTGATTTCTGTTTTAATTTTATTTCTTTATGATTTTTGGACTTAAAAAAGGGCATACATCTCTGTTTTTTAATAGTTTTTTTATTTCCTTTGAATTCGTTTTTCCTAATCTTTAGAGTATGTTTTCTGTTTTAGTTTCATTTCCTTTCAATCTGTTTTAGTTTTATTTCCTTCAAATCTGTTTTTAATTCTAATTTTTGTACTTTTAAATTTCACTTCAATTTTAGAAATGTTGAAATTATTTCTTTTCTTTGTTTGGAGTTGGATTTGTTCCAATGAAATAGCTTCTTCAAATTCTAAGGCCTCTAATCTGTATTATTATGTCTTTTCATATGTTAGATAATATGTTGTATTTATGTCCATTTTTAGGTCAACTACCAAATTAATATTGACTATTTATTTTTTACTTGACTGCCGTTAATATGGGTGTATTTACTTTTCGCCTCACTGTCTTTAATATGGATACTATAATTATTGTTTGGATTTATTAAGGTTAGGTACACTTAAGTTTTCTTAACCTTCTTCACCAATCAAACTTATTGTATTCTCTATTTATATCCCAATTTGTCCTCATATTTTTTTAAGACTTCTCCACAAACTCCTTTGGTAAAGTGTGTTAGTAAGTCCCTATCCTTCCTTTTTATTTCAACTTTCTCTTAAATCTATTTTACTTTCTAGTATGTGTTGTCTAGACGTTGCAGTATACTTTGTTTCCTTTTTCTACCTCAAACTTCAACTTATTTCATCCATATAAGGTATGCTTCTTTCTCCCCTTATAATCGAAGTAAAATCTGTCACTAACAATTTTCTTTTTTTTGTTTTTGTTAGAACCGAATATTCTGCCCCAGTGTGGATGTCTCGACCCTTGCTTACTCCAAACATAAACAAAGATATGAAGTCGTATATTTTATTACTACTTCCACCGTTTTAATATATATTATTGTCTAAATACATTTATTTTCTTCCATGTAGGGCCGAACTAATCGAACATACCTTTTGGTACTAGTTTGAGGTTTGTAAGTTTTTAGTTCGGGATGCTTTTCGTTACTGTCTACTCTTTCTTGTACTTGTTGGGGAATGTTTAATTATTGTCTACTCTTTCTTGTACTTGTTGGGGAACATACCTTTATGTATTATGATTACATATTCTTTGACTTGTATTGGACATTTTCCCACATTTTCTCCCTTGTAAGAATATTGTACTACATTTTTTTTCCTTTTTTTCTTCAAGAAGATTATTATAACAAAAAGTTATTATGAAAAATATTATTTTATATTAAATTATGAGTTATATCAATTTAAGTCTTGGTTTATCAAATGAATGAATTTGAATCATAAATTTTGTTTGGATCAATAATACGTTTGGTTTGAATCAACATAGTACCAAAATTATAGTTTGAATATTTTTCCACATTTTCTCACTGTTTATTCTCCAATCAACCTTGTTTATTTTTTTCATCTAAAAATAATTATGCTAAAGAAAAGGGAAAAAGTAATAAATAAATTATTTGGCTCTTTCTTTTAAAAAATGAGAAATAAATTATTTTTAATTCTAAGTCTAAAGAATATTAATTAATACACTTATGAGAAGTTCAAAGTTTCAATTGATACCAATATCATTTTACAGTTTTGAATTACACAATAAAAAAATAAAAATGCTATGAGAACTAAATTTTTCCAAATTATTTATTATTAACCCACAATATTTACATTTTATTCAAATCAGAAGAAGTTCAATTATTGCAATTTATGATAAATTAATTTATGGTTTGATGTTTTTATTGATACCATATTCAAAGTTAATAGGTTTTTTTATATCCTTTTTAAGTATAAATTTTAAAACTATATGCATGAAATAATTCTAAATTATGCTTATAATACGTATGTCTCGACTTGTGTCCCTAGTATGTAGAGATAGTTATAATGTGTCAACTAAAATATCTAGTTGCATACTTTAGTTTTTTTTATAGGTAGTAAAGGTTGTATGAGGGGACCCTTATACCATAACTTGTGTATCCTAACTCCCACAAATACTGGTATTTACTACCCTTATTCTAAAAATATAGGTAGATGAAAAAACGCAAATTCTATGTCGTTTTCATTGGTCGTATCCCAGGGATCTATCTATCCTGGCACAAATGTCATGAACAAGTCAGCGGGTACAAGGAGGCATTATACAACTTGTATGAAACATTCGATGAATCGGAGCACGCATATAGGTCTTACAGTACAATGCACATTGGACAAGTTAGTAACTAAGATGTACGACAATGCAATACAATTATTGCAACTGTAATAGGCTTCTTTTTTGGGATGATCGTAATGTATACTTGGCTCAAGATGATCGTAATGTATACTTGGCTCGGGATGATCGTAACTAATTTAATACACATATACATAACTATATGTTATATCATATATAACATATAACCTATAGTTTCTATATTGTATCAAATACAATATAACATATAGTTTCAATTCTCTCACCAATGGCATTTAATATAAATCTCATTTATGTTAAATTTAATTATATGAATCCAATTCATATAATTAATATTTGAATCATATTCAAATATTTATTTCCTCTCAGATAAACTTTATAATGTATAAAATACATTATAGTAATTATATCATATATAATTAAATTAGCTTAATTATATCACATATAATTAATTCATTCAATTCAAATTAATCCAAAATTGATTCTCATTTAATCCCCATTGAGCTACAGAGGGGACCTCATGGACCTGTAGATTGAAGCTCCAATGGTACTTGAATAATTAATTAAACTCTTTTAATTAAATTACTCAACTTCCATTAACTGTCGGGCACTCTACTAAAGACCGACAACTGCACTTTTCTTACTACAGATATATTTTTGGGTTCATTGGATATAATCAATCAACAGTATGATGATCCTTCACAAATTACTCGTAAGTACAGTTGGGCCAAAATTACTGTTTTCTCCTGTAATTATATCTAACTTCTTAAGTACCACTGATCCCTCTATTGAACAATAAATCATAGTCCAACTATGACTAAACTCGTCTCGGGCCAGGAGAGGGTGTGACGCCACATTGTTTAAGCCCTAGAATAAACCCTGGAATAAGCCCTTAAAAAAGCAATTTATCTACTTGCCCGACCTTGGAGAAGGAGTGATTTTCGTCTTGTGTAGTTGTGTTCCTAGCTCCTCAATCAGACGAATCCCCAAAATGGTATGCTTGTTGAGTCAGCGATCTGGTCACTCTCAACCATACAAATCAAAGGACTGCCTTCATAGGCAGAAGTTCACAACTCACTCAGGATTCAGGTCATGTCACATATGGTCATCTTGGTGAAATGTAAGTCTCTATTATGATCGGTGTTAAATAATGAGACTAGTCATTTCGTAGTCAAGTCTTATACAAACTTCTTTGTATAAAATACCCTCGCTCACACGTTTTCACATGAATGATCAGGATCAGATCATTTATAGCACTTTACAACAATTGTAACATCTACAAAGCGGGTCGTACTCATAATGTCACAAGGATAAAGTATCCAGCCTTATCCATCTACTATAGACCATTTAGGTTATCATTTAAACATGATCCACCTATATATCTCTACATACATGTTTAATCTACAGAAGATAACCTTGAATGTTAGTTTATTGGTTTATGAGTTTAATGCTACTAAGTGTCAAATAAAACATCTCATATTTTATTAAATAAATAAAATATTTGTACAATACAACTACAAACTATAGAACCCTACGAGATTTAGGGCACCAATCCCAACAATCTTCCACTTGTCTTAAAGCTAGTGGGGTATACAATATACAAGTCATACTAATATACAAGTACGTAACTCAATAAACTAGGGCATAAAACACGCCCAGTACAAAATCTCCCACTTGCCTTAGACTATATGTGGCTTGTCCCGTAGACACCTTACCCGTAAGGGCCTTTGTAAATGGATTAGCAACACTGTGCTCTGAAGTTATCTGTTTGATGATCACGTCCCCTCAATGCACAATTTATCGAATGAGATGATACTTCCACTTTATATGCTTCAACACCACTATTATTACAATAAAGGGTGATGAGCTTTGACATGTTTGAAACCGCTTCCAAATCAATCAGGAATTTCCTAAGCCACACAAATTCCTTAGCAACTTCACAAGCTGCTATGTACTCAGCCTTCCTGGTGGAGTCAGCAATACACCCTGCTTGGTGTTCCTCTAGACTACTGCTCCTCCGTTAAGAGGAAACATTGATCTAATGTGGATTTCTTAGAATCCTTATCAGTCTGAAAATCAGAGTCCGTGTATCCTATAAGGATCAAATCCTTAGAACCATACACGAGCATGTAGTCCCTCTTTCTCCATAGATACTTGAGGATGTTCTTAACGACGATTCAGTGATAATATCGTAGATTATAATGATATCTACTAACTATCCCCACCACATAGCAGATGTCAGGTCTAGTACATAACATTGCATACATCAGGCTGCCAGCAACTGATGCATAGGGGATCCGTCTCATTTCTCTAACTTCTTGAGGTATCTTAGGACATTGTTCCTTAGACAATACAACTTCATGCCTGAAAGGGAGTAAGCCTCTCTTGGAATTCTGCATCGAAAACTTGATAAGCATTTTGTCAATATACGATGCCTAAGAAAGAGCTAGCGTTTTGTTCTATCGATCTCTAAAGATCTGAATGTCAAAACAAACTACGTTGCACCCAAATATTTCATTTGGAATTGGGTTGCTAGCCAATTCTTAATTTCAGTCAATAGTCAAACATTCTTTCCAATGAGTAGGATATCGTCTAAATACAACATTAGAAAAGCTATTAAACAGTTGATGATTCTCTTGTATACACAAGGCTCATCAACATGCTAATCAAAGCCACAAGATTTGATCAAAGTATCAAATGTTATATTCTAAGATCGAGAAGCTTCCTTCAAGCTATAAATGGATCGATTAAGCCTGCAAATCTTTTACTCTTGACCTTGGGTTATGAATCCCTCAGACCGCTCCATATAAATAGTCTCCTCAAGATTGCCATTCAGAAAGGCAATCTTGACGTCCATTTTTCAGATCTCATAGTCAATGAGGCAATGGTCAGGAGGATCCAGATAGACTTCAACATGGAACAGGTGAGAAATTCTCTTTATAGTTAACTCTTTCAACCTCGGTATAACCCTTTGCCACAAGTCTAGCCTTGAAGGTTTGCACCTTCCCATCAGCACCTTATTTTTTCTTGTAGATCTATTTTGTAACATATAGGTTTTAGTTGATCTACAAGATCCCAAAATGAATTGAAGTACATAGACTCCATTTCGACATCCATAGCTTTGATCCACTCATCTTTGTCAACATCCTCCATTGCCTTCTTATACGACAATGGATCCTCAATATCTCCGTCAGCTACCATAGCAAGGATTTCTGATAAACTCATGTAACAGAAAGGCAGGTACGCAACCTTCCCACTACGTTGAGGCTCCCTCAATACTTGAGGTGGATTTTGTTGGCTTTTTTGCCCTTAATCTCAAATTAATTAATTTTAATTAATTAACTAATCAATGTTTTGATGATAACAAACTCAATTCTTAATTACTGAAAATATTAGTATTTTAATATGGCCATAGCGTAGAGCTCGAAGCAATGATTCCAACACCTCTTGAATCACTCAAATCGGAACTAAAACGAAGACGATATGACCGAAACAAGTCTATAGAGAAAATACCATGGTGGATTACGTGGCATATCCAGACCATTTGCATGTAGACATGTGGCAGCATATTGGTTGAATGGTGGATCATTAAGAGATTAACATATGAATGACTTTTGATTTTTGGATTGATTTAAAATAAAAAAAAAAATGAAATTTAAAAGAAATTTAAAAGGAAAATAAATTTAATATTATTTTTGGATTGATTTTTACACATGATATGTTTTTTTATTTTTGGATTGATTTTAAAAATAAAATGAATTTAATTTATTTTATATTTGTGTCTAATGGCTAGTTTTTGACACATGGTATGTTTTTTTTTATTTTTTGGATTAATTTTAAAAGAAAATGAATTTCAAAAGAAAATGAATTTAATATTATATTTTGTTTGTATCTAATGACTAGTTTAGTTTAAAATCTCCACCATTGATTTGTCTTTTCCAAAATCCAATGGTCCAAATTAATTGTGGTTTCTAAAAAATTTTTCATCTCTATATAAACCATCTTCCTCTCCAAATTTTAAACCAACAAATTTTACATCTCATAATCCTCCAAAACTCAAAAGTTCCATTGTTGTTCTCTCTAAGTTCCCAATTTTTTTTTCTTTTTATCTTATTCTTGAGAGAGTGTTATTGTATTATGAGGATAAACTTGTTGAGTGCTTAAACTTGTAAATCCACTCTAGTGAGAGTTGTATTGTGTTCTTCAAAAATGCCAACATTTGTAACGGTTTGATCTTAAACCGTGGAAAAGATCGGGTTTGCTCTTGAACCCGTAAAAGGAGCGGTGATGTAACGATTAGGCTCTAATCCGTGGAAAGAGTCGGAAAGATTTTATTCAAATTCCCAAGAGGGGCGTGGGGAGTGGAGTAGGTCGAGTTTGACCGAAGCACTATAAAAATTACATTGTCTTCTTCTCTAACTCTTTCTTTTTTATTTTTGAAATTAATTTAAGCAATTTATTGTATGTTTTAGTTTGTTCTTATTTATTTGCTAAAATTTGATGAATTAAATTATCACATGTTTGTCATTTTATTTGTTGCATAAATTGAATTTTTCTTATTATTTATAAAAAGTGTATTAATTAGTTTAATTGGGTTAATTTAGAAAAAAAGTTTAATTAAACCCTATTCACCCCCCTCTAGGGTTGCCATATCGATCCAACAATTGGTATCAGAGAGGGTTGCTCTTCTTGAAATATTTATTTCTTGATAAACTTAATTGTCTTTTAGTTATGGCAACTTTAGGTTTTATCCCTTTTAGTCAATCTATTACAAAACTTCCTTTCTTTAATAGTACTAATTATAGTTATTGGAAAAATAGAATGAGATTTTTCTTGCTTTCTATTGATTATGATTTATGGGATATTGTTGAGGAAGGTTTTAAAATTCCAACAAAAGATGTTGATGGTGTTAGCACTATAAAACCTAAGGAAGAATGGTCAATAAATGAAAAGAAAGCATGCTCTTTAAATGCCAAAGCTATTAATTGCTTATTTTGTGCTTTGAATGAAGTTGAGTATAATAGTGTCTATTTGCAAAACCGCTAAAGAGATATGGGATAAATTAGAAATTACTCATGAAGGAACTAGTCAAGTAAAAGAAACAAAGATTGATATGTTAGTTCATCAATATGAAATGTTTAAAATTGATGAGAATGAAGCTATTTCCGATATGTTTATTAGATTTACTAACATTGTCAATGCTTTAGAAGGACTTGGGAAAAAGTACTCAAATCTTAAGAAGATAAAGAAGCTATTGTGGTTTTTGCCTAAATAATGGGAGCCTAAATTCACCGCTATTCAAGAGGCAAAGGATCTCAAATCTCTCTCCATTGATGAACTCATGGGCTCGTTGTTGACGCATGAGATAAAGATCAAGAAAAACATGGAGGATGAGAAGAAAAAGAAAGAAAAGAGTATAGCTTTAAAAACCATCTCTTTAGAAGTTGACTCCCAAGATGAAGATGACTTTGATGAAGATGATGTTGCCTATCTTTCACGTAAGTATAAGAACTTCATCAAGAGAAAGAAGCAATTCAAGAAGCATCTCTCCAACCAAAAAGAGTCAAAAGGTGAAAAGAGCAAAAAGGATGAGGTAATATGCTATGAATGCAAGAAGTCGGGTCATGTTAGAACTGATTGTCCTTTTCTCAAATCATTCAAGAAATCCAAGAAGAAAGCAATGAAAGCTACTTGGGATAGCAATGAAAGCGAAAGTGGGAGTGATAATGAAGAAATGGCCAATTTTTGCTTCATGACTCATAGTGACAAAAAGGATGAACAAAATGATGAGGTAACTCTAGAACCTCTTTTTTATAATGAATTGTTCGAAGCTTTTGAAAATATGCAAAATGATTTAGAAAAACTTAACTCTAAGTATGTTGTGCTTAAAAAGAAATACAATGTTTTATCTAGTAAAAATAAGTCTTTACTTGAAGAAATTGATTGCTTAAAAGAGAATGAGCATGATGCTATGCATATTGGTGAAATGAATATGTCTTGTGACAAGCATGCTTTTGATTGTGATGAGAAAAATGTCTTGCTTGACAAAGTTAAATTTCTTGAGCATGATAGTTGTGAAAAAGATAATTTTATTAAATTACTCAAAGAAAAGGAATTTAGTGTTTTGCAAGAACTTGATAAGGCAAAAGAATCTATTAAAAAGTTGACAATAGGTGCTCAAAGATTAGACAAGATAATTGAAGTAGACGAGCCTTTTGGTGATAAAAGAGGTTTAGGCTATATTGATGAATGTTCTAATCCTTCAAGTTCTAAAACTATCTTTGTTAAAACATCTCATAATATGCCTAAGCTTAATATGCCTAAGGTTGTGTCTAAGCATGTTAAATCTAACTTTGTGCCTATATGTCATTATTGTGGTGTTGAAGGTCATATTAGACCTAAGTGTTTTAAATTAAAATATGCTCATACTACTTCTCCAAGAAGAAATTTTTCTCAAAGGGCAAAGTTTCACAATGCTCCAAGGAATAATTTCTCCAAGAAAAGTAGAGTGCATAAATTTATTGTAAGAGATAAATCTTTGCATAATGTTGTTTGTTTCTCATGTGGCAAGTTTGGACATACAACTTATTCTTGTTATTTGTCTAAATTCAATGCCTTAAATATCTATGCAAAAATGAAATGGATTCCCAAGTTTGTCAATGCTAACCATCTAGGACCCACAAAGAATCAAACTTGAACATTTGTGTTTGTAGGTTTGTTTGAAAACCTCTAAGAAAAACAAGTGGTACTTGGATAGTGGCTGCTCGAGGCACATGACAGGAGACCCATCCAAGTTTGTCTCTCTCTCCAAAAAAGATGGAGGTCTTGTAACCTTTGGTGACAACAAAAAAGATAAAATAATTGGTAAAGGTAGTATAGATAATGAATCTTCTATTTTAATTGAAAATGTACTTTTGATTGATGGTTTGAAGCATGATTTACTTAGTATTAGTCAATTGTGTGTTAAAGACTTTAGAGTTGTGTTTGATAAAAAGAATTGCATCATTGAAAATGCTATTGATAGAAAAGTTATATTTGTTGGAAATAAAGATGAAAATGTTTATACTATTGATTTGAATGATTGTCCTATTAATGATAAATGTTTATCGGCTTTGCATAATGATTCTTGGTTATGGCATAGAAGACTAGGACATACTAGTATGCACTTAATTTCAAATATTTTCAAGAATTCTTTGGTTAGAGGTCTTCCCAAATTTAAATTTGAAAAAGACAAAGTTTGTGATGCTTGTCAAATGGGTAAGCAAACTAAGTCCTCTTTCAAATCTAAAAATGTAATCTCTACAACTAGACCCCTTCAACTATTATACATGGACTTATTTGACCCTTCTAGAATTGCTAGTTTTGGAGGAAACTATTATGCCTTTGTGATAGTTGATGATTTTTCAAGATTTACTTGGGTTTTGATACTAAAAATAAGGATGATGCTTTGAAAAGCTTTTCTAGTTTTGCAAAAAGAGTTCAAAATGAAAAAGGTTTTTTGATTTCTAAAATTAGGAGTGATCATGGAGGAGAATTTGATAGCAATGCTTTTGAAACTTTTTGTGAAGAAAATAGTTTTTCTCATAATTTCTCCGCTCCAAGAACTCCTCAACAAAATGGTGTAGTTGAAAGGAAAAATCGTACTTTGCAAGAATTTGCTAGATCAATGTTGCATGAGTATGGTTTACCAACATACTTTTGTGCGGAAGCCGTTAACACCACTTGTTATGTTTTAAATAGAGTTTTAATTAGACCTTCTTTGGATAAAACTCCTTATGAACTTTGGCATAATAAAATTTCAAATATTGGGTATTTCAAAGTTTTTGGTTGCAAATGTTTTATTTTGAATAACAAAGAAAAACTTGAAAATTTTGATTCTAAGACGGATGTTGGTATTTTCCTTGGCTATTCCTCTACTAGTAAAGCTTATAGAGTTTTCAATAAAAGAACTTTAGTAATTGAGGAATCGATGCATGTAGTATTTGATGAATCTTGCAATGTTATTTCTAATGAGCCTATTTATAGTGATGTTTTAGATGAAAATTTTGGAGATTTACTTGTTAGTGACAAAGGCAAGGAAATTGTTTCAAGTAAGCAAGAGGTGAGCTTAATCGAAAAGAACGAAGTTGGTTCTTCATCCATGCCTAAAAAGTGGAGGTATGCTCCTTCCTATCCCAAAGAATTAATTCTTGGTGATCCCAAACAAGGTGTGAAAACTCATTCCTCTCTTAATATGTTTAATAATCTTGCTTTTGTTTCTCAAATTGAACCAAAAAATTTTAAAGATGCTGAAAATGATGAATTTTGGATTTTAGCTATGCAAGAAGAATTAAATCAATTTGAAGGGAATAAAGTTTGGGAGTTAGTCCCTAGGCCCTCTCATGCTTCTATAATTGGAACTAAATGGGTCTTTAGAAATAAAATGGATGAAAATGAAAATATCATTAGAAATAAAGCTAGACTTGTAGCTCAAGGTTATTGTCAAGAGGAAGGAATAGATTATGAAGAAACTTTTACACCCGTTACTAGATTAGAAGCTATTAGAATGTTGCTTGCTTTTGCTTCTTATAAGATTTTCATTTTGTATCAAATGGATGTGAAAAGTGCATTTTTAAATGGTTATATCATGGAGGAAGTTTATAGAACAACCTCCAGGGTTTGAAAGTTGTGATTTTCCTAATCATGTCTATAAGTTGAAAAATGATCTTTATGGCTTAAAACAAGCTCCAAGAGCTTGGTATGATAGACTTAGTAATTTCTTGCTTGAGAATAAATTTAAAATGGGTAAAATTGATACTACTATTTTTATTAAGACTAAAGAAAATGATATGCTTTTAGTACAAATATATGTGGATGATATTATTTTTGGTTCTACTAATCCATCTTTGTGTGAAGAATTTTCTAAGTGTATGCATAGTGAATTTGAGATGAGTATGATGAGAGAACTTAGCTTCTTCCTTGGACTCCAAATCAAACAAATCAAGGATGGTATTTTCATAAGTCAAGAAAAATACACAAGGGATTTGCTCAAAAGGTTCAAATTCAATGAAGGTAAAATTGCAAAAACTCCTATGAACACATCCACTAAGCTTGACAAGGATGAAAAAGGTAAGTATGTGGATATAAAAACTTATAGAGATATGATTGGATCTTTACTTTATTTAACCGCTAGTAGACCTGATATTATGTTTAATGTATGTCTTTGTGCTAGATTTCAATCTTGTCCTAAGGAATCACATTTACATGCCGTTAAAATAATTTTTAAATATTTGCTTGGTACTATTGATTTAGGCTTATGGTATCCTAGAAATGTTGAATTTAATTTGGTAGGATATTCCGATGCGGATTTTGCGGGTAGTTTACTTGACCATAAGAGTACTAGTAGGACTTGTCAATTTTTTGGTAGTACCTTAGTTTCTTGGTTAGTAAAAAGAAAAATTCAGTTGTCTTATCCACTACCGAAGCGGAATATATTGCAGTTGCTAGCTGTTGTGTTCAAATTCTTTGGATGAAACAAACTCTTTGTGATTTTGGATTAAAGTTTGATAATGTGCCTATATTTTATGATAATACTAGTGCTATTAATTTGATTAAAAATCCTATACATCATTCTAGGACTAAGCATATTGATATTAGGCATCACTTTATTAGAGAGCATGTGCAAAATGATAATATTACTCTTGAATTTGTAGGCTCTAATAATCAATTAGCAGATATTTTTACGAAACCTTTGAATGAAGAAAACTTTTGCAAAAATAGGCTTGAGCTCGGTATTATTCGTTGTGATGCCTCTTGATTTTATAATTTTACTTGTTAAATCTTTTAGAAGGCATTTTGATAGGGGGAGATATGGAAAACATGTGTTAATATTCTTATGGGGAGTTATGCTAAATTTATGTTCATGTTTTTAAGGGAAATATTTATGTAGTTCTAAATTTTTCTTAATTATTCTTTTTTATGATTCCAAAGGGGGAGAAGTTTAAGAAAAATATGCTATAAATTTGTTATGATTTTGATTTGTATTAATTAGGGGGAGAATTTATTTTTTTTTTGAGTGAATTTCAAGAATGATCTTTATAGTGATATGTTTTTATTATGTGCTACATATGGTTTACATGTATTGCAAGCTATTTTTCTTGAATGGTTCGTCATCATAAAAAAGGGGGAGATTGTTGACTTTTTGGCCCTTAATCTCAAATTAATTAATTTTAATTAATTAATTAATCAATATTTTGATGATAACAAACTCAATTTTTAATTACTGAAAATCATAGTGCTTTAATATGTCCATAGCATAGAGCTCGAAACATCGATTTCAACACCTCTTGAATAACTCAAATCGGAGCTAAAACGAAGACGATATGACCAAAACAAGTCTACAGAGAAAATACCGTGGTGGATGATGTGGCATATCTAGACTATTTGTATGTAGACATGTGGCAGTATATTGGTTGAATGGTGTATCATTAAGAGATTAACATATGATGGACTTTGAATTTTTGGATTGATTTAAAATAAAAAAAATTGAAATTTAAAAGAAATTTAAAAGGAAAATAAATTTAATCTTTTTTATGTTTGTGTCTAACGGCTAGTTTTTTAAACATGATATGTTTTTTTAATTTTTGGATTGACTTTAAAAAGAATGAATTTAAAAAGAAAATGAATTAAAAGGAAAATGAATTAAATATTATTTTATGTTTGTGTCTAACGGCTAGTTTTTGACACATGGTATGTTTTTTTATTTTTTGGATTAATTTTAAAAAGAAAATGAATTCAAAAGAAAAGGAATTTAATATTATATTTTGTTTGTATCTAACGACTAGTTTAGTTTAAAATCTCCACCATTGATTTTTCTTTTCCAAAATCCAATGGTCCAAATTAATTGTGGTTTCTAAAAATTTTTCCATCTCTATATAAATCATCTTCTTCTCCAAATTTTGAACTAACAAATTTTACATTTCATAACCCTCCAAAACTCAAAAGTTCCATTGTTGCTCTCTCTAAGTTCCCAATTTTTTTTCTTTTCATTTTATTCTTGAGAGAATGTTATTGTATTGTGAGGATAAACTTGTTGAGTGCTTAAACTTGTAAATCCACTCTAGTGAGAATTGTATTGTGTTCTTCAAAAATTCCAACATTTGTAACGGTTTGATCCTAAACCGTGGAAAGGATCGGTTTGCTCTTGAACCCGTAAAAGGAGCGATGGTATAACGATTGGGCTCTAATCCGTTTAAAGAGTTGGAAAGATTTTATTCAAATTTCCAAGAGGCGCTTGGGGAGTGGAGTAGGTCGAGTTTGACCGAACCACTATAAAAATTACGGTGTCTTCTTCTCTAACTCTTTTCTTTTTATTTTTGCAATTAATTTAAGCAATTTATTGTATGTTTTAATTTGTTCTAATTTATTTGCTACAATTTGATAGAATTAAATTATCACATTTTTGTCATTTTTTTTGTTGCATAAATTGAATTTTTCTTATTATTTATAAAAAGTGTATTAATTAGTTTAATTGGGTTAATTTAGAAAAAAAAAAGTTTAATTAAACCCTATTCACCCCCTCCCCCTTCTAGGGTTGCCATATCGATCTAACAGATTTGACCTACTAGATTATCCAACTTCAACAATTCTTGTTGAGGTGTTGGATTCTTCAACAACTCTTGTCGAAGGTTCAGTAGTTTCCTTGGAAATTTCATTCAACACAATCTTACTACAAGGTTTATGCTCTCTAATGTGGTCCTTTTCTAGAAATGTAACATTTGTTGACACAAACACTTTATTTTCTTTAGGATCATAAAAGTAACCATCTCTTATTCCTTTAAGTAGCCTAAAAATAGGCACAATTTTGAACGAGGTTCCAGTTTCTTAGGATTTATCTCAAGCACGTGTGTTGAGCAACCCCAGATCCTAAAATGTCGTAAACTACCTTTACGGCCATTCTACAATTCCAAAGGTGTCCTGGTAACACTCTTGGATGGAACACAGTTCAAAACATATGTTGCAGTCTGCACTGCATAACCCCAAAACGAGTCCGGTAAGGATGCATAACTTATTATAGACCGAACCATGTTCAATAGGGTCTGATTTCTCCTTTCTGATACACCATTCTGCTGAGGTGTATTAGACGCTGAGAGTTGGGATACTGTTCCATGCTTTATCAAATAGTTCTGAAATGTAAGATCCATAAACTCTCCACCTCGATCAGATCGAAATATTTTAATCGCTTTATTTAATGCATTTTCAACTTCAGCCTTAAACTCTTTGAACTTTTCAAAGGTTCCAGACTTTTGTTGCATTAAATAAACATACCCATATCTTGAATAATCATCAGTAAAAATGATGAAATATTCAAACCCTTCTCTTGCTTTAACATTCATCAGACCATAGAGATTTGAATGTACAAGCTCTAAGGGTTCCTTGGCCCTATGACCATTTCCAATAAAAGATCTTTTAGTCATTTTGCCTTCAAGGCATGACTCACATACAGGTGAAGAATTTTCGTCTAACTCACACACTGGCCATTCGCACCCATACCAATCTCTCAATCCTATTGAGCTTGGTGTGTCCTAACCATAGGTGCTAAAGACGGGCATTTTCTTTAGGAGAAATTTCAAGTCTTTTATTTTGAGTTATTGCAGTTTTAAACATTTCAGTGTTAAAGAGAGCTTTAGTTGCTAACGATATTAGCACATACAAATTATCTTCATGATTAGCACAACAAATCAATACTCCATTCTTGTAAATAAACACTTTATTTACTTGAAAATTAAGAGAATAGTGTTGTTAAAGAAGACATTTTACAGAAATCAGGTTCCTTTTCAAACCTGAAACCACATATACATTATCTAATAAAATATAAGATTTCTATAAGTAGAGTCTGAGCCCTCCCATTGGCATAGCTGAGATGACGTACCTAGTTCTAATACGCATCGTCATCTCCCCAGCTTCTAGTTACTGCCAGAAACTAATTTCCTGAAATGAAGAACAAACATGGTTAGTGGCTCATAAATCAATTACCCAAACAGAATCATCATTCTCCATTAAACATGTCTTCAATATAAGTAAATCATATTTACCTTGCTTGGCCTTCTCCTTTTCTGCCAAGTATTTGGGACAGTTTCTCTTCCAATGTCCCTCGTGTTAGGATTGATGCCCTAAAGTCTCGTGTCCTGTAGTTTGTACACAGTTTGTACGAACGCTTGTGATGTATAATATATGATATTTTACTTCACTTCTTCATTTTGCTCAATTGTTTGTTTTATTTGCTTTACCACAAACCAATAAACCTAGAATCTCTGGTTATCTGTATGTAACTTAAGCATGTATATGGTGACATATAAGTAGATCATGTCTTAAGGGATAACAAAAATGGTCTATAGTATATAGATATAGGAGGAAAACCTTATATTGATAACGCTACGGATATGGCCCGCTTTGTGTAATGGTCACAAGTATTGTGACTTGTCACAAATAGTCTGATCCTGATCATTCGTGTTGGGGACATGTAAGTGGGGCGTCCTATACAAAGAGTTCGTATAAGACCAAACCACAAAGTGTTAATGTCTCGTTATATAACGTCGTCATGACAGAGACTTCACTTCACTAGGATGACCATAGTTAACATGACCTCAATCTTGAGTGAGTTGGGAACTCCTGCCATTGAGGGTGGTTCTTTGATTTGTATGGGTGCGAGTGGCCAGGTCACTGACTCAAACCTACTATTTTGAGAATTCGTCTGATTTGGGAGCTGGAAACTCAGCTACACAAAATGAAATTCACTCCTTCTCCGAATCAGGGGCAAGTAGATAGATAGCTCCCTTAAGGGCTGATTCCAGGGCTTGAACGATGTGGCGCTACACACCTTCTCTTGGCCCGAGAGGTGTTCACACATAGTTGACTATGTTGTATTGTTCATTAGAGGAATCAATGGTACTTAAGGAGTGACATGTAACTACAGGGGCAAAACGGTAAATTGGCCCAATTGTACTTACAAGCATCTATGAAGGGTCACCGTACTCATGATTGGTTATATCTGATGGACATAGAAATATATATGTGGTCAGAAGAGTTCAATTGTTGACCTTTAGTGGAATGCCTAGTAGTTAACGGATGGTGGATCTCGTGGCTAAAGAGTTTAGTCAGCTATTCACGTACCATTGGAGCTTCGAGCCATAGGTCCATAAAGCCCCCTGGTTAATTATATATGATATAATTGACTAAATGTATGAGATACATTATTTTGGAGGAAATTAAAAATAAATATGATTTATATCAAATAGAGGAGAAATTACTATAATAGATATATGATATCAAACTATAGGTTAAGAATATAATATGATTATATTTATTTAGTAATTAGTCGATTATCTGATAATTGGCCGGGAATTTCTCCTAAATCATGTGAAACTATGAAGATTCAATTTCGGTTATTGTAATTGAAGAATAAAATGAAAATTAGTTTCATTTTGCAAATAGTTCGAAAAAATCGCTCACGGTATGGAAACTTCACGATCGCTTAGTTGAGAGCCTATACGATAGTGCCCATCACCTAGATGATCGCACACCCGTGCTCTAAACGATCACACACGTTCTCTAAACTATCGCTCACCTTCACTAAACGATCGCTTAATGCGCCGAGCTTTTCTAAATGATCGCTTACTCTTTACTAAATGATCACTTAGTAAAACTTACATGATCATGTACCTTTCTCTAAGCGACGAGCACCCGACTATACGATAGTCACCTGCTAACTTCCACTTGCTTGTCGTTCTACACGATCACCCTTTCCTTCTTCCTCTACCGATTCCATCAAAGTCCACTCTTTGGATTCTCACTCTGAGAATACCAAGGGCTTCGAGTTGCTTGTTCGTCCCCGATTGCTGCTTGTTCGTGTGCTGTCGTTCGTGTAGACGATCGTGGTGTTGTTAGGCGACTGATTGCTGGGCGATAAGAAGTGTAGAGAAGTCGCTTCTGCTGGATTGAGTTCAAGTGAAGATAGTCTTCAACTGGTACGTATACTCAATCTATTGTATTTTATTTGTCAAAGAATGCCAATAATTAGTGTTAAAATGCATACCTGTTTGTTAGAATATGTGTGTGGTAATTCAGTCACAATAAAATAGGAAAGATCCGAATGCGCTCATGGATACTCTTGTTTAAGAGTCCCTTCAATTAGTATCAGAGCCAAGTTCTGATATTCCAATTTTATTGATGCAACGAATTGCATATACATTTGCGGTGGGTGCATATCTGCTCTCTGTTTAATTGTTAAATTGTTTGTGGATGTGCGGATTAATGGAGTTTTCTGGGATGTTACCGCGATTTGATTTAATTCTTTTGCATTTTCGATTAATTGTAAAGGCCCTTGCGTTTTTGGGCACAATTGATTATTATCGAATCTGAAATTCAAAGTCAGTTTGAGTCTTGAGTTGTTCATGAAGAAGTTTAGAGCAAGTGTTGTTGTTCTTTGAGGAAAAAGACGTTCAAGGGTTGATCGGGTCGTGTAGACGATGGGGTAAGCGATCACTGTGTATCGGATGCTCGGGTATCGTTTAAAGCGCACGCGCACTAGACGATCATTTAGCTTAGTAAGTTTCATCGCTTAGTAACTGACTAAACGATCGCGAAGTAACACACGGTAAATTTTTTACCTTTCACCACATTAAGCGATCACCTAGATGATCAGGCTTCGCAGCCTCGTTGTCGTCTAAGCGATCGTTTAGATTTTGCGTTATCGTCTAGTGTGCGTTAAGCGATCGTTCACTTGTGGCGTTTACTAAACGATGGAGTTTCTCCTGGCAGTTCAAGGCGAACCGGTTTGCTCGATGGACAATGTAATAGATAGAGTTATTTCATTCTAGTTTTTGTAAAGGTTCATCCCAATCCATTAATTCTTGGTTTATTACATGAGATGTATGGTTATTTATATGTCATATGGTATGCACATATAGTAAATCCCACCTTAGGTTATACATTAGTCATGCATCATCTCTTTATTGTAAATGTTATAATTTAGAGAAGCATGATTTAATTATGTATGAGCATGCTCATGCATCATATAATATAAGAGTTATATTTATGCATGCATAAAAAGCATAGACATGCATTATCTTTATATTATAATTGTTATAGTATAAGGGTGTATGGAAAGCATGTTTGCTCGGTTATTATGCGTATATAAAAGTTATGTATAGTAATGACTAGACATTGCATGAAGCATGATACATAGGTTTCTCTATAAGCGTTATAAACACCTAGTTGTGCGCAATGTGTTTTAGTTGTTTCTTTTTAATGGTTAAAGAGAAATTAGAACTAAAAGCAATAAGAAATACATGCATGCTCACTTAGGTTTAATTAATGGTTTTAAATTTTTTAAAACTTGGATGACATAGACCTAAGGTCACGGTTCTAATATGATTAGTAACCCTTAAGCTTTAATCTTTTAATCAGTTTAATAGGATTAAATTGACTAATAAAAGGTTAAAGTGTAGCAAATCTATCTATAAGGGACTTTTTGTCTAAGGCAGGTTCTATCTAGGCTGGGGTATTTAAGTTGACGGAAACATAACATCCCTACCTGAGAACTTACCTGGAAAGGTGAATTAGATTGATTTGATGCATGCATGCAAGTTAAGTACAGTCAATTAAAGTGTTTAAACATGACTACTTGAACTTGTTCATAATTCATAAACAAAGGTTGTTTATGAGCGGACTTGAAAAGATGACTTAGAGTAAAATCAGTAACCGGATTGTCTAGGTTAATGAACCCCTAGGTAGAACATTCAGTGGGAGGTACTTGGAGCATATGATGCTTTACTTAAACCTTTCACGTTTCTCCTATATAGTTCACACCGTGAGATCTACCCTCGGCCTCGTGGCACCCTGGAAGTGTCTCCTTAAAGGATGGTGTTTGGGTTGGTCAATATCAAGGTGGATGGAGAGAGTGTTCACAATAAGTAGGAGCGGGAGGTGCGACAACATATCTCTTGGTCTCCCTCGTTGGATTGAATAAAATTTATGCGCATTGTCTCGAGGCACCCTGGGAGTGTCCCTCTATAGGATGACAATTTTGTACATTTCTTTATTTGATCTCCTGTAAGAGGATAAGGTTACTTAGTCTCTTGTCCTAATCTGCTTCTTCCCTACGATGGGCTCATTAGGGCGAGACTTTGGACCTAAAGCGAAGGGTCACATTTACGCAGAATTGTTAAAGGTTAACAGTTCTTGACCGAATAAATGGTGGCTGTTAGGTTCAGTTCCAAGAGTTGGTTCTACCTAATGGTTGAGAAGGTCTCATCCCAGTGAAGGAGTATCTGATCACCCCACCAGTGACGTTTGTTCTGCCTCGCTGGGGCATCATTGCAAAATAGAAGTCTTTCACTTAGGGTACTTGAAACTGTTTTGTAAAATTAATTGGTTAAAATGTGGTTTAGAAAAATCTAATAAAAGTTTTGTTCGTTTTTCAGCAACAATCTTTTGAAAAATGGCCACAGCCACTTTAGCTTTGCTTAGCGCCGAGAAATTAACTGGCGATGACTTTTCAACATGGAAACACATGATCACGACAATACTAATCATCGAGGATCTCATTTTTGCCCATACGGAGGTCTTTCCTCCTATTCCAACTCCCAATGTCGCTCGAAATGTTCGGGAGGCATACGAGCGATGAACACGAATGAATGAGAAGGTCCGAGCCTATATCTTAGCAAGTCTTGGCCAAGAAGCATGAGCCCATGGTCTCAACGCATGAGATCATGGAATCCCTATAGGGAATGATTAAACAACAGTCTGAACATCTCATGCACGAGGCTCTAAAGTATATATTCAACTCCAAAATGGAAGAAGGCACCTCTGTTCGTGAACATGTGCTTAACATGATGGTCCACTTCAATGTGGCAGAGTTGAATGGATTTACCATCGATGAGGGCAGCTAGGTTAGCATAATCCTGCATTATTTGTTGGAGAGCTTCCTGTACTTTGTTAGTAATGTGATTTTTAACAAAGTGAAATACAACCTTACAAATCTCCTCAATGAGTTGTAGACCTACCAATCTTTACTGAAAAGTATGGAAAGGAAGAAAGGTGGGGCAAATGTTGCTTCATCTTCTAGGACGTTCCATAGAGATTCGACCTGAGGAACTGCACCTTCTACTTCTAACTCTGGAAAGGGGAAGAAGAAGAAGGGTGGTAAAGGAAAAGGGAAGGCACCTGCTAACCCGCCACCTGTCGCCCCAAGAAGGTATCCACCGCCGGTTGAAAAGAGAAAATGTTTCTACTGCAACTAGGATGGACATTGGAAGAGGAACTGTCCTCGTTGGCTGAAGGAAAGGAAGGCCGCCAAGGCAAATAAAAGGTAAATATGATTACTTGTACTTGAAACTTGTTTAGTGGAGAATGATGATTCTTCCTGGATAACGCCACTAATCACGTTTGTTCTTCTTTTTAGGGAATTAAATCCTGGCAACAGCTGGAGGCTGGTGAGATGGCGATGCGAGTAGGCAACGGGCACGTCGTCTCAGCTGTGGCAGTGAGAGGGATCCAATTAGCTTTACAGAATAGGTTTCTAGTTTTGAATGATGTATATATTGTTCCTGAACTTAAGAGGAACCTTATTTTTGTAAAGTTCTTGCTACAATATAAATACATTGTTCCTTTTAATGTGGATAAAGCGTTTATTCATAAATATAGTGTTAATATTTGTACAGTGTATCTGGAAAGTAACTTGTATGTGCTAAGGCTGTTAGCCATTCGTTCCCTCCATGACACAGAATTGTTTAAAACTGTCGTAACTCAAACTAAACATCCACATATTTCTCCAAAATAAAATGCTTAACTTTGGCACCTTCGATTAGGACACATCAATCTCAATAGGATTGAGAGATTGGTGAAGAATGTACTTCTAAATGACCTTTTACTCGTGAACAATCTCAATAAAATTCTTTACCGGTGTGCGAATCTTGCCTTGAGGGTAAGATGACTAAATGACCTTTTACTGGAAAAGGTTATCGAGCCAAAAAGCCTCTTGAGTTAGTCCATCTGACCTTTGTGGTCCTATGAATGTGCGAGCCTGAGGTGGCTATGAGTATTTTATCAGTTTTACTGATGATTACTCTATGTATGGGTATGTTTATCTTATGCAACGGAAGTTTGAATCCTTTGAAAAGTTCAAAGAGTTCAAGGCTGAAATTGAAAATGCATTGGATAGACGGATTAAAACACTTCTATCGGATTGAGGTGGAGAGTTTTTAGACTCGGCATTCCAGGACTATTTAATAGAACATGGGATCATTTCCTAACTCTTAGTACCGAGTACACCTCAACAAAATGGTGTAATAGAGAAGAGAAATAGAACCTTGTTGGACATAGTTCATTCGACGATAAGTTACGCTTCTTTACCGGACTCACTTTGGGGTTTCACAGTGGAGACTGCGGTTTACATACTCAACTTTGTTCCCTCAAAGAATATTGTGAGAACACCTCTAGAGTTGTGGAACGGGCGTAAAGCTAGTTTACGTCACTTCTGCATTTGGGATTTCCCTGTACATGTGCTTGAAGGAAATTCCAAGAAGTTGGAACCACGGTCGAGGTTATGCCTCTTTGTAGGCTACCCCAAAGGTACACGAGGGGGATATTTTTATGATCCGTCAGAAAATAGGGTGTTTGTTTCTATGAACGCTACTTTCCTGGAGGATTATCATATTAGGGAGCACGGTCCACGAAGTAAAGTCGTGTTGCATGAGCTTTCCAATGAAACTATTGAAACTTCAACAAGAGTTGTTGAAGAGCCTGCTTCATTATCAAGAGTTGTTGATGGTAGTTCATCTAGTAGGTCGGTTCCACCTAAAGAGTTGAGGAAACCTCGACGTAGTGAGAGGGTTGTGAACCCGCTCGTTCGCTACCTGGGTTTCTCGAAAATTCTTGCTATGGTAGTAGATGGCGACGTTGAAGATCCATTGTCTTATCAGAAGGCAACGGAGGATGTCTACAAGAAGATCATCAACGCTTCAGTAGTATTCTTAGTGTTGTATGTAGACGATATACTACTCATTGGGAATGATGTAGATCTACTGACTGCAGTTAAGAATTGGCTAGCGACCTAATTCCAAATGACAGATTTGGGAGAGGCTCAATTTGTTCTGGGTATACATATCTTTCGGATCGTAAGAACAAAGTGCTAGCACTGTCTCAGGCATCGTACATTGACAAGATGTTGCTCAAGTACTCGATGCAGGACTCCAAGAAAGGCCTACTGTCGTTCAGGCATGAAGTCACTTTGTTTAAGGACATGTGTCCTAAGACACCTCAAGAGGTTGAGGAGATGAGACGAGTCCCATATGCGTCTGTCGTTTGCAATTTGATGTACGTGATGCTCTGTACTCGTCCAGACATCTGCTACACTGTGGGCATAGTCAGTAGGTATCAGTATAACCCAGGCCAGGGTCACTGAACCGTAGTAAAGAACATTCTCAAGCATCTTCAGAGAACGAGAGACTACATGCTCATGCATGGATCTAGGGATTTGATCCTTACTGGATACACGGATTCTGACTTTCAAACTGATAGGGACTCTCGCAAGTCCACTTCAAGGTCAGTCTTTACTTTTAACGGATGAGCTGTAGTGTGGCGTAGGGATGGAATCAGTTCGGTTTGGAGGTCAAACCGAACCAAACTGATATTGTTTATATATAGAACCGAACCGAACCGAATCGAACTGGTTTCATTCGATTCGATTCGGTTTCATGAATCGGTTTCACTTTTTTTTTTTACCTATTTTTAAACTTTTTTTTGTTTCTTCTGCCTTTTATTTTCCTTCTTCCTTCCACTCTCTCTTGCCTTTTATTTTCCTTCTTCCTTTTTTTGAAATTTGTATATTCTCTTTTTTATTTTACAAATTTTTCACATAATTTAAATATCATAACTTAAATTGCCTTTTATTTTCCTTGTTCCTTTTTTTGAAATTTATATATTCTCTTTTATTATACTCTAAACATAATTTAAATATTAATCCACAATAAGAACATGTCCAAAATATACAATACACAAATTTCTTAAATATCAATCCACAATAACTCATAAAAACATATCGATCCAAATGATTACAATAAAAAGTTAGAAACTAAAAAGTTCTTCAAAGTACACAATACACAAATTTCAAACAACTACCTTCAAAGTTTAAGTCACATAAAAGTAAATAACAAGCTAAACTCTAGTGCTGAATTCCAAAAGTCCAATCAATAGAAACAAATTTGTTTCGCTTGTCAATCATTATTCTCCTTCTCCTTGTTTTTTGAATTTGCCACTCCGTTCAATCCCATTATGAAGACTAAGAAACAAATTATAAGCTTATTAGTAGTTACTATAATAAATATATGAATAAATATGTTAAAAAAATATATATAAATATGTTTAGAATATACGAACCTTCCTCTTCATCTTCAATTTCCTCCAAGTATTGTTGTAAACCAATGCAAATTTGTTCAGAACGTAACCAGTTTTGTGCACATACAAGTGCCTCAACAGTGGTTGGAGATAATGAGGTATGAAAAGGATCAATTACTCTCCCACTAGTGCAAAATGCGGGCTCAGAAGCAACTGTGGATACCGAAACTGCTAAAATATCTCATGCAATGTTACTAAGAATATTATATCTAGAAGAATTCCTCTTCCATCAATCAAATATATCAAAGTTATCCTCACGTTTAACACGAGGCTCCAGTTAGTAAATATCAACTTCTGAATCCACACTTTGCAAATCATCTTCATCCAAATCTTCAAAATCAAAACGAAAAATATCTTAAGCACTTGCACTTGTAGTTCTAAATGGAGAAGTTTTAATGGTACATGAAGATTGACCCTTATTAGCAACTGATAGTGACAAATTGCATTCATTGAACAATGCTCTCAAAACACCCTCTACCTTACTTCCTATGGCTTTTGCCACATCAACATCAAATAATTGATTTAGGCAATGCGAAAGAAATTTCATCTTATAACGAGGGTCCAAAACAAAGGCAACATACAAGAATAAATTTGTTCTATCATTTTTTTCTCCAATACTTATCAAACTTTTCTTGCATTTTCGTTGTCATTTCTGCAAAAGCACATCATTAGGACGAGTTGCACTAGAATATTTTTTTATGCAATTCTGAACAATACTAATCACATGGAAGACTGTATTGGAAGTAACATACAAAGACCCTGAAAGCCTAACAGTTACTTTATAGAACACTGACAAGAATTTGGTAAATATTCTCACAATTTTCCAATCTCTGGTGGTTGGTTTTTCCTCCTCATTCATTTAGACCGCGTCGTAACTAACCTCTCAAATGCCTTTTCAAATTTTGCAACAGCCTCAAGCATCAAATAAGTAGAATTCCATCTAGTTGGAACATCAAGACACAACATACTTTTACTATCTATGTTCTCCTCTTTGATACATTCTTAAATGTGGAAAGTCTAGTAGGAGAAGATCTAACAAACCTCATGGCATCTCGAATTCAAACTAATGAATCATTAATATCTTTTAGGCCATCACATACAATTAAGTTCAATATATGTGCACAACATCGAACATGCAAGAACTCACCATGAAACACCAACCCATGCTTAAAACACTTCTTCAAATAAGCAATAGCAGTATCATTTGACGAAGTATTATCAACTGTCAATGTCATAACCTTTTCAATACCCCACTATTTTAGACATTTCTCAACCTCTTTTCCTATCGTCTCCCCTCTATGATTCTCAATTTGGGTGAAATTAAGAATTTTCTTATGTAATTTTCAATCTTTATCAATAAAGTGTACAGTCAAAACAAAATATTTCATATTTTGGATTGATGACCACGTATCGGTTGTGAGTGACACTCTATATCCTTCTTTCACAAAAATGTCTTTCAACATCTCTTTCGTGCTATCATAAATTCTCAAAATATCCTTAGCAATCGTTTTTCGAGAAGGAAGAACAAATTTAGGTTCTACTAATGTCAAAGTCTCATTCATAAGCCTCTTAAAACCTTGGTTCTCCACGAATTTAAATGGCAACTCATCTATAATAATCATCTCAAAGTAATCTCCGAGCACTCTCAATAGTAAACATCTTATAAGTAAGGGATGAATGTGATTGTGAATTATCTCTAATACCCTCATTCTTCTTAAAAAATCAACTTACTTTGTGTTACATCTAACTTAGACTTCTTAATCTGATAAGGATTTTTTTACAGTAGTGTTCAATATGCATTCTTATAGTTGAATTTCCATAACTTCTAGGATGACATGCATATACCATACCACAATAGTTATCTTTAGCATGTGGATCATCATCACTATATTTAGAACATTTAGTAAAGTGATCCCATACCATAGATGAATTTTTCCTCTTTCTTCCATTTGAATGCTTTGAAACTGTTTCTTCACTTTCGTCTTTTCATGTTGGTGGTAGTGGTGGCATCACAACAACATCATCATTGGAATCGTTGCTCTTGCTCAAGCTCAAGCTCATTATGATGGTACCTATAAAGGGGAAAATAGAGAGAGAACTTATAACCATCAAAGAAAATCATTTACTTAAACTAAAAATTCAAATATTTCATTGAATTCATGAATTGTTGATCTATCATTCATTTGATAGATCAAAGTTCAAACACAACAACAACCAACAACAACAACATCAAATCTCTCCTCTTTCCAATTAGGTTTTTCTCTCAAGTATTGTTTTTTTTTTTTTTTTCTTTCCTTCAAGTTTCTTCATTTTATGCCATATTATGATTGTTGATTTGTAATTAGCTATTAAAGTTTATGTCTTTTTGTGCTAAAACCTATCAAATCTCTGATCTAAGATAAAGATTTACACAAGTTTCGTAGGCCTCCCCTATGTTCAATAAGCCTGAATGCCCGATCTGACGTCCTCATTTTTTGACACGCTCAACAAATTTTTATCAAATCTAAGATATCAAAGTCACTTAAACTAAAGAAGTTCAAATAATTACTTAACAAATTTTAAAACCAACGAAGTTACTTCACAAATTTTTAAAACCAAAGTCATTTTTAAACCAAAGAAGTTACTTAACAAAATTTTTTATTTACTGAAATCTAAATCGGCTGAGGACTGAGGGAAGAAGAAACCTCGATTTCTAACTCGAAGACGAAGACGAAGATTGGGACTCAAACTCGAAGACGAAGACTATAAATGATTTAGAACTCGAAGATGAAGACTCGGACTCGAACTCAAACTGAAGCTGAAATGAAGAATAATGAGTCAAAGACGAAGAGCAGCTGCGGCGGCTGCTGGCTGACGGACTCGAACTGAACTGGAAAGTCAAAGATGAAGAACGGCTGCAGGCTACGGGTGGCGGGTGCGGCGGCCACAAACCCTAAAAAAGAAAGAAAGAAACAAAAGCGGAACTGGAAAGTGGGTTTCATAATCCGTAGTTCCTTTTCTAACTTTTTATTAATATTTTACATATTAATATTATATATATTTATAATTTTATATATTTATATTTAAGCGGTTCAGCTCGATTTAGAAATCGATTTTCAAACTTGGAACCAAACCGAACCATTTAAATTCGGTTTTAACATTCCAATGAACCACATTGAACCAATTTTTCGGTTTTGCTTATAAATCAGTTCGGTTCGATTCGATTTTGAAAATCGGTTCGGTTTAAGCGGTTTTGTTGTCCACCCCTAGTGTGGCGAAGCACTAAGAAGGGGTGCATTGCTAACTCCACTATGGAGGTAGAGTACGTAGTAGCTTGCGATGCTGCTAAGGAAGTCGTTTGGCTCAGGAAGTTCTTGACAGAACTAGAAGTTGTTCCATGTCTAGGCCCATTACCCTCTATTGTGATAATAGTGGTGCAGTGGCGAACTCCAGGGAGCCTAGGAGTCACAGGCGCGGTAAACACGTAAAGAGGAAGTATCATCTGATCCGCGAGATAGTGCATCGAGGGGACGTGATCGTCACAAAGATCGATTCAGAGCACAATATTGCTGACCCGTTTATGAACGCTCTCATGGCTACAGTGTTTGAGAGTCACCTTCAAAGCATGGGTCTACAGAATCACTTGCGGCTAGACTAGGGCAAGTGGGAGATTTTCTTATACTGGGCTTTTATGCCCTAGTTTATTGTTTTATACTAGTTTTTGTACACCCCACTTCGTGGCCCACGTTCTCACGTTCATACGGGAACAAAATTAGTTAATTATTAAATAATTAATCGATTCATTTATTTAATAAATATAATCATATTATATTTATATCCTATATTTTCATATCATATATCTACTATTGTATTTTTTCTCTACTTGATATAAATCATATTTATATCTAATTTCCTCCAAAATAATGTATCTCATACATTTAGTCAATTATATCATATATAATTAACCAGTCCAATTATATCATATATAATTGAATTTCCTCTTGTCAATTTGAACATTTCAAATTAACTTAAACATTGGTTCTCCACTTTACTCAAGCTACCCAGGTGACCTAATGAACTTGTGGCTCGAAGCTCCAACGGTACGTAAATAGCTGACTAAACTCTTTAGCCACGAGATTCACAATCCGTTAACTGTCAGTGATTCCACTAAAGACCAATAGCTAAACTCTTCTCACCACAAATATATTTCTGTGTCCATTGGATATAACCAATCATGAGTACGATGACCCTTCACATATACTCGTAAGTACAGCTGGCCAATTTACCGTTTTGCTCCTGTAGTTACATCTCACTCCTTAAGTACCACTGATTCCTCTAATGAACAATACAACATAGTCCAACTATGTGTGAACACCTCTCGGGCCAAGAGAAGGTGTGTGGCGCCACATTGTTCAAGCCCCGGAATCAGTCCTTAATGGAGCCATCTATCTACTTACCTCTACCTCGGGGAAGGAGTGAATTCCATCTTGTATAGTTGAGTTCCCAGCTTCCAAATTAGACGTATCCCCAAAATGGTAGGTATGAATCGGCGACTTGGCCACTCGCACCCATACAAATCAAAGGACCGCCCTCAATGGTAGGAGTTCCCAACTCACTCAGGATTCAGGTCAAGTTACCTATGGTCTTCCTAGTGAAGTGAAGTCTCTGTCATGAACGGTGTTATATAACGAGACGTTAACACTTCGTGGTCAGGTCTTATACAAACTCTTTGTATAGGACACCCCCGCTCGCATGTCCCCAACACGAATGGTCAAGATCAGATCATCTGTGGCAAGTCACAATACTTGTGACCATTCCACAAAGCGGGTCGCGTCCATAGCATTACCAGGATAAGGTTTCCCTCCTATATCCATATACTACAGACCATTTTAGTTCTCACGCAAGACATGATCCACTTGTATGTCACCACATACATGCTTGAGTCACATACAGATAACCAGGGATTTTATTTTTATTGGTTTGTAGTAAAGCAAATAAAACACGTAAATGAGCAAAACAACAAGATGTGAAGTAAATATCATATATTAACAATCACAGGTGTTCATATATACTGTTTACAAACTACAGGACACGAGACTTTAGGGCATCAACCCCAACATCGTTATATAACACCGTTCATGACAGAGACTTCACTTCACTAGGATGACCATAGGTAACATGACCTCAATCCAGAGTGAGTTAGGAACTCCTGCTATTGAGGGCGGTTCTTTGATTTGTATGGGTGCGAGTGGCCAGGTCACCGACTCAAACCTACCATTTTAGGGATTTGTCTTATTTGGGAGCTGGGAACTCAGCTACACAAGATGGAATTCACTTCTTCCCTAAATCAGGGGCAAGTAGATAGATAGCTCCCTTAAGGGCTAATTCCAGGGCTTTAACGATGTGGCACCACACATCTTCTCTTGGTCTGAGTGGTGTTCACACATAGTTGGACTATTTTGAATTATTCACTAGAGAAATCAGTGGTACTTAAGGAGTGAGATGTAACTACAGGAGCAAAACAGTAAATTAGCCCAACTATACTTATGAGCATCTAGAAGGGTCATCGTACTCATGATTGGTTATATCCGATGGACACAAAAATATATTTGTGGTAAGAAGAGTTCAGCTGTTGGTCTTTAGTAGAATGCTTCGCAGTTAACGGATGGTGGATCTTGTGGCTAAGGAGAGTTTAGTCAGCTATTCATATACCATTGGAGCTTCGAGCCACAGGTTCATAAGGTCCCCTAGGTAGCTTAGATAAAGTCGAGAATCAGTTTTTGGGTCAGTTTGAAATGTTCAAATTGACAAGAGAGAGTTCGATTAATTGAACTGGTTAATTATATATGATATAATTGACTAAATGTATGAGATACATTATTTTGGAAAAAATTAGAAACAAATATGATTTATATCAAGTAAAGGAGAAATTACTATAGTAGATATATGATATCAAACTATAGGTTAAGAATATAATATGATTATATTCATTTATTAATTAATTAGTTGGTTATATGATAATTGGCCGAGAATTTCTTCTAAATCGTGCAAAAGTGGGAAGATTCAATTTCGGTTATTGTAACTGAAGAATAAAATGAAAATTGGTTTCATTTTTCTAAGAGTTCGACAAAATCGCTCACGGTGTGGAAACTTCACGATCGCTTAGTTGAGAGCCTATACGATATCGCCTATCACCTAAACGATCGTACACCCGTGCTCTAAACGATCACACACATTCTCTAAATGATCACTCACCTTCACTAAATGATCGCTTAGCGCGCCGAGCTTTTCTAAAAAATCGCATACTCTTTACTAAATGATCGCTTAGTAAAACCTACACAATCGTGTACCTTTCTCTAAGCAATGAGCACCCGACCATATGATAGTCACCTACTATCTCCCACTTACTTGTCGTTCTACACGATCGCTCTTTCCTCCTCCGTCTACCAATTCCATCAAAGTTCATTCTTTGGATTCTCACTCTGAGAATACTGGTGATATAAATTTAGAAGCATATATGATGTATGTCTTAGGCTATGCGTTTGTTCTTATGCGTCGGTGATCATGCGTTGGAATGGAAAGTATATGTTAATCTCGTATGCAATGACCATGCGTTCCTATTACAAGTTTTCTTGCTCTTTTGCCAAGTATAACGAGATTGCAAGTTTCTCAGGTGATCCGAGGTCGAACTCAAGGACTTGTAGCTAAATGTCATGAAGTAATGTGTTTGCAACGAAGAATAAAAGAATGTTGAGGGTTATGGGCTATGCACTACTCCTACTTCTAACTAACAGATTAAGCAATGGAAGTATAACTGTGAGAAATGGAAACACAGCAACGCTTAACGCGTAGTAAAATGCATGGAAAAATAAATAAAATGGCGAGGATGTCTTCATCGCAACACTAAGCTTGACCGCAAGGGTAACCCCAGCCAATGCAAGATATGCGATCATGCTATACACACTTGACGAAGACGCATGCGATGTATATGCGATAGTGTCGAGAGGCCTTATTTCTAAGTCTCTATTCCCGCTCACGTGCTCTCACACATAAACAAGATAACCGCATACCACCTTATCCTACATTTGGATGCATGCGATGTGACCGCATACTTTCATATCCTATCCATACGGTGCATACGCTGTGTAATAGCAAACGGAGCTTATTCCTAAGTCCCCATTTTTGCTTATGTGATCCTAATCTGACTTTCTCAAGCCTAGATTCTAACCTAGCTCTCTCAAGTCTAGGTTCTTTCTTTAGACTCTCTCTCAAGTAGCTCTAAAGGGGTGATGGACGTATATATAAGACAAGATAATCACATAAAACATGGTTGACATAAAATTATTCCTATCTCTAAGAACACTTGCTTACTTTACTTAGTGAGTTCCACTTCTTATCCTCTCGAGCAGTTAGCTACCGCTGATTAGCTCATAGACAAGCCTTGTGTTCGCTCATAGACAAGCGTTGCTATAGCCTCTCACTAAATAAATAGGATTTTCTCACAACACTCGCGCAACGCACACCTCTCGATGGTTTGCTACATGCTTCATATGTCTATGTCGCATGATTAAGAATGTGATACTCTAGCAGTCTTACTTAGTGGTACAATGAAAGTAAAGGATGCTAAGTAAATGAAGATAGAGATGGAATCAAAGGAAAATATAGAAATTCATTGATCACAAAATGTATTAATCTCTTAAGCCACAAAGTAACACAATACAGAGATAGAAGAGAAATGGAGGGCCAGATGGAGGCAATATCTTGCTTCCATCAGATGTATGTCATGGCTGTCGGTGGTGCCATGGACGGGATGGAGTATACTCTCTCGAGATCTAACTCAGGCGAAGGCTCCGATCGTCACTCGAAATAGTTGAAGGGATGAAAAAATCTAAAGACTGTCTTCTCACACTTTGGTCTGGATCATAAGGATCCACCTAAAGGTATAAACCTGGATGACTTGAAGTTGTGCTCTAAGGCTTCTATTTATAGAGTTTGATCGCCGACAGCATTTATGGACCTGCTCTGAATCTGACACTCGCAGCTCGATGGTTCTTTTCTGAATCTTTGCCACTCGTGGCGTGGTAGGTGAAATGTCAACATCATCTTTTTTATGATCCTATGTATGTGTTCATGCTTGCATTCCACCAACCTTGCGATCGCCCTTCTATTATGATTATTATTCTGTAGCCGTAATCTCTCTGCGATGACCACATTCGCTCGATAGCCGCAACACCCATACGACTAACGTATGCGATCACCGCATTCGATTGTCTTCACGATAGCCTGGCTTCCACGCGTGCGATCGATTTCTGCATTTGCTACAAAAATAAACAATTGAACGCATAATAAAGCATAAAAGTGGGTTAGCCGAGATTCTTAATCCTTAGTATAATCACCGCATATTCTACTTAACATCCCTAATAATTCTAAATAAAAAGCTTATAATGACGTACATTTTTTCCCGTCATCAAATACCAAGGACTTCGAGTGTTGGTGTCGTCCCCGATTGCTGCTTGTTCGTGTGCTGTCGTTCGTGTAGACGATCGTGGTGCTGTTAAGCAACTGATTGCTGGGCGATAAGGAGCGTAGAGGAGTCGCTTCCGTTGGATTGAGTTTAAGTGAAGATAGTCTTCAACTGGTATGTATACTCAATCTATTGTGTTTTATTTGTCAAAGCATGCCTATAATTAATGTTAAAATTCATACATGTTTGTTAGAATGTGTGTGTGGTAATTCGGTCACAATGAAATAGGAAAGATCTGAAAACGCTCATGGATACTCTTATTTAAGAGTTCCTTCACCTCGTGGTTGCAATGGAAACTGATTCCCTTTGCAACCTTAGCCTTCTTGCCCTTCTGAGTAGCAGCTGATGGGTTAGCCTTCCCCTTTCCACCTTTCTTCTTCTTCCATATTTTGGTGTCGGAAAAAGAAGACACAGACTTAGTTTCAGAGGACGATCCTCTGTAGAACTTCTTTAAGGATGAGGCAACATTTGCCTCTCCCTTTTGTTCCTTGATTTTCATCAAGGACTGAAAAGTCTGAAGCTTATTGAGTAAGGTGGTCAGACTGTAGTCAATACTATTCATAACAGCATTGCTATGGAACTGTAGGAAACTTTCAGGTAAAGATTCCAAAATGAAGCTAACCTAACTAACTTCATCAATGAAAAACCCATTAATCTCCGCCACATTGAAGTGAACCATCATGTTGAGAACGTGTTTTACAGGCATTAAAGATGTGTTTAAAAGCGTTGTGGAGTTGTGTGGACGGTTGTCTGAACATCCCCCGCAAGGACTCCACGATCTCATGGGCAGTGATCATGGTCTCATGCTTCTTGGCCAAGACTTCTAAAAGACTTGTCAAGATATACACTCGGGCCTTCTCGTTTGCCCATTTCCGGTGCTCATATGCCTCTCAAACATTTTGAATGACATTTGGAGTAGGAATAGGAGGATAATCCTCCATAAGGACAAAACAGAGATCATCGATGATTAAAATCGTGTTGATTGTGTTTTTTTAGATTATATAGTTTTTGCTCGTAAGTTTGACGGTGGCAAGCAAATTAAGTGTCGCAGAAGTCTTAGTTAATAAATTCCTAAAACCATATAAATTATTTATATCAGTAATATATGCATTAACTCGTTTTGAAAAATAAATCGAATTTAGCAAAATAATCTAATGCACCCTAAGTGACATTTATTTTGCAATGATCTTTCAGTGAGTCGGGACAAAAGCCACCGTAGGGTGATCAGGTGCCCCTTTACTGAAATGAGACTATCTCAACCAATAGACAGACAACTCCTTGTTACTGTAACTATCAGTCACCATTGTTCAGTCCAAAAATTGTTAAACTTGCTTAACATTTCTTGTAAGTGTAACCCCTCATTTTAGATTTTAGAGTTCCACCCCAATGAGCCAACCATAGGAGAAAATAGATTGGGGAAAAAACTAAAGTAATCCTATTCATTTCTGGAGTTTGAAGTAAAGAATCATGCAAATGCCTTCCATAGGGGGGACACAAGCAAAGGTGTCTCGAGACCGAGTATGAAACTTTACTACCAACTAATGAGAGAGGTCATGGAATATGTTTAAACATGTCCCGCTTCCACTTACTATAAACATTCTCTCCATTCACCTTATTATTGACCTATACAAACACCTTTTGCAGGGGGACACAAGCAAAGGTGTCTCGAGACCGAGTATAGATTTCACGATTGAACTTTTAAGGAGAAATGTGAAAAGGTAAAATGAAGTATCATATACTCCATTTTCCTCCCATTGAGTGTGATACCTAGGATTATTTAAGTTAGAAAAATCCGACTACTGATTTTTAACTAAGTATTTGTTTGATTTGCCCAAAAGTAACACTTACTTTGGATGGTTAAACAACTTTGATTAATGTTTATTAAACACTTTAATAAACTTCAATCAACCATTGCATGCTTGTAACAAATTTATCTAATTCACCTTTTCGGGTAAATTTTCAGGTAGGGGTGTTACATTTCTGTCAACTTAAATACCCTAGCCTAGACAGAACTAACTTTAGACAAAAGATCTCTTATAGATACATTTCTTAAAAATTTAATCTTTTAATTAAGAATCAATTTAGTCTGATTAAACTGATTAAAATATTAAACTTAATTTCTAATCTTATTAGAAAAATAATCTTAGTCTATATGAATCATATTTTAAAACCATTTAAAAAAATGTAGTTAACATAAGGTTTGCATGCAATTCTGAATTATTGGTTTTAATTTCTAATTTCATTTAATTATAACTTTTATAAACAAATTAAATAAATTAAAATCATACCATTGCATTCGTTGACATACTTAGTAAATTATAACAATTATAAATTACCTAAGGTAATGTCATGCTTCATGCAATTCCATTTCATTACTAACTATATATAACATTTATATAATAAGGTAATGGAATATTTAATAACATTCATCCATACATACATAAAATCTATATATTATAACATTTATAATATAAATGATGTATGACAATGTTATTAATGCATGCAAACATATAGTATAACATTTATATTATATATATTATATGATACATGAGCAAGTTATATTAATCAAACCATGCAACAATATATTTTATAACATTTATAATATAAATTATGCATGAAATTAAATGCATAACCTATGGTGGATTTTATACTATATGACATACATTATGATATATATATATATATATATATTAAAATCATACATCAAATGCATAATTAATAAAACAATTAATGGATCGAAATTGGACACCTAAACAATTAATAAAATTAATATAACATTCATATTAATTTAATTAATCAAAGTAACTATCTATTAATAAATTAATGGTCAACCGGTTCAAAACAAGCAAACTCGGCCTTGAACTGCTCAAACCGAATCGCTCAGCCTCCGAAGTAGACCCAAACCGCTCGAACTGATCGAACCACAAGCCAACCAAATGGATCAATAACTTAATCGGGCGAGAACCGATTTGTTCTTTCCGACTCGGAGCGTTGGAAGGCTACGGAAAGAATAAATCATTCTTCCTCATCGTAGCGTTGCAATGCTTGTGCCCTAGCATTGCAATACTGTGGTATAGACAACACTGTACAACCGCAAACTTGATCAAAAAACCTTCAATTTTGGCCCCGTCTCTACAAATTTCGATCAGAACAGTCACGAATGACTCAAAACATTAAAATATAGACTCGATGGCCAACAATTATGCCCAAAAAAAGGGCCCTTACAAATCAAATTTGTGAAAATAAAAGCGGTAAAAAAATGACCAATCCCGAAACATCTATTAATCATAAACATTCATCAATAACATATTCATCACATAAATAAAATGACAGAATGCATCCCGCCACAAAACTGTAAAAAAAAAACATTATGAAAAGTTGGAAAAATTTGGGCCAAAAAACTCCTCTCTGATACCAATTGAAGGAATCGGTGAAGGTCCTTGGGCAAAAACGGGGATCGGACGCAAATCCCATTTTTTACAGAATTCCCAACTTTACAGAATCAACAAAAACAATACGCATTTAATCACAAAAATACAACATGCTAAATAAATTAGGGTTTCTTACCTTTGAAGAACTTTTCTTCACGTAAAGTTACTCCTTTACAAAATGGCCACGAACAATTGTGAACAAGATGATCTCCAAATGGCCACCACTACGAAAATTACCTCTGTATTCTCTGGGATGAGAATCGCAGGAGTTTTATAGACTCTGTGATTTTGGGGAGGGAATAAGAATTAGAGATGAGAGGAGAGGAGATTGGGAAGACTGTGATCTCAGAACCATTCTATAATTCTCCCTCTACCAAAACAAAGAAGAAGAAGATCTCCCTCATCCAACCACCCACATAATAAGTGGGTTGAGAGAGAATAGGGGAGGGAAGTTATTTCCCTCCCTTAATTTCAAATATTAAATTAAATTAAATTAATTTTAATTAACTAATTATATATATAACTAATTTATTCTTCATATATACATAACTATATGTTTCATGTATATATATATATATAACTAATTTATTCTTCATATATATATAACTATATGTTTCACATATAACATATAACATATAGTTTCAATTCTTTCACTAATGACATTTAATATAAATCCCATTTATTTTAAATTTAATTATATGAATTCAATTCATATAATTAGTGTTCATATTCAAATATTTATTTTCTCTCAAATAAACTTTATAATGTATCAAATACATTATAGTAGATATATCATATATGATTCAATTAGAGTAATTATATCACATATAATTAATTCCCTCAATTAATTTGAATAATTCAAATTAATCCAAAATTAATTCTCATTTAATCCTCGTTGAGCTACAAAGGGGATCTCAGGACCTGTAGATTGAAATGATACTTAAACAATTAATTAAACTCCTTTAATTAAATTACTCAACATTCATTAACTGTTAGGCACTCAACTAAAGACTGACAGCTGCACTCTTCACACTATATATATATTTCAATGTCCATTGGATATAACCAGTCAACAGTGTGATGACCCTTCACAAATTTGTCGTAAGTACAGTTGGGCCAAAATTACTGTTTTGCCCCTGTAATTACATCAAACTTCTTAAGTACCACTAATCCCTCTAATGAACAATAAATCATAGTCCAACTATGACTAAACCCTTTGCGGGCCAGGAAAGGTTGTGGCGCCACATTATTTAAACCTCGGAATCAACCCTTAAGAGAGCAATTTATCTACTTTCCTCGATCTTGGGAAAAGAGTGAATTCCATCTTGTGTAGTTGTATTCCTAGCTCCCCAATCAGACGAATCCCTAAAGTGGTAGGCTCGTTGAGTCGGTGATCTGGCCACTCTCACCCATACAAATCAAAGGACTGCTTTCATAGGCAGGAGTTCAAAACTCACTCAGGATTCAGGTCATGTCACTTATGGTCATCTTGGTGAAATATAAGTCTCTATTATGAACGGTGTTAAATAATGATACTAGTCATTTCGTGGTCCAATCTTATATAAACTCCTTTGTATAGAATACCTCTACTCACACGTCTCCATATAAATGATCAGGATCAAATCATTTGTTAGCATGTTACAACAATTGTAACATCTACAAAATGGGTCGTAACTCGTAGTGTCACTAGGATAAGGTATCCAGCCTTATCTATCTACTATAGATCATTTAGGTTATAACTTAAACATGATCTACTTATATGTCTCTACATACATGTTTAAGCTACAAAAAAAACCTTGGATGTTAGTTTATTGGTTTGTAGGTTTAATGCTACTAAATTTCAAATAAAACATCTCATATTTTATTAAATAAATAAAATGTTTGTACAATACAATTATAAACTACATGACCCTATGAGATTTAGGGCACCAACCCCAACAATAATCGCATTACCCGCCTCATCTGAAGAGTTTTTGGCTGCCCGCTTGGTTGCCAAAATAAAAAGGGTCAAGGAAGGCTTCCGAGAACTAAAAAATGAAGCTAAAGTTCTCTTCACTGCGACTGAGTTTCACCATGAAATGTGAGATGAGAACATTGAGAAAGTGGGCACTATGACGCAAGATCAGCCCATAAAATCTATGGATAGTGCGGAGCATGTCACATTTGAATTTGAAAAGGAGATGGGGGAAGAGAATGATGAAGAGAAGAGAAAACAAAGGGAAAAGGCTCAGTGCATAAAGCACAATTTGAAGAAAATACAACAGAAAAAACGTGCATTAAGGGAGGAAGACGAGAAAAAGAAGGCGGTGGGCAAAAAGAAGGAACCCGAGAAAGAAGTAACCACAAGGAGAGATGTGGCGCCAAAGAAGGTAGCGTCCAAAAAAAAGAATAAGGGCAAGGCGCCCATAACAAAGGAAGAAGAGAGAGCGCCAAAGAAAAGGCCTCAAATTTTACTGGAAATGAGATTCTTCCCAAAGAAGGCAGTATTGCCCACCTTCATCATCAATGTTGTTGACACATTAGGGTGGAAAAGCTTCTGCGAAGGGGTCCAAACAGTCAAGCCCTCAGTGGTTCACGCATTCTATGATGGGATGTTACATGCAAATCAGTATAATGCAGATGTGAGGAACGTGACAATTAGATTTGGCGCTAGGAAAATCAATAACTTGTACAATTTGGAAGAGAATCCTGATACAGAAGGAAACCTAATCATAGAAAAACCAACTAGCGAAGAACAAAAAGATGTGCTAAGAGTGGTTGCTGCACTAGGGACGAAGTGGATAACATCTACCAAAAGGATGAAGACGTTGTCGCCACATAGCTTGACGCTTGAGGCTAATGTGTGGCTCTACTACGTCAAAAGAAAGTTACTCCCCACGATGCATGACCATTCAATTTCGAGAGACTGCGTCATGGAAATTTATTGTATAATGCGACTCATTCCAATAGATATTGGCCGCCATATTGTTGGGCAAATTTTAACGTCATTCTCAAAGCCAAGGGGGCAGTTGTTCTTCCAATCGCTGAATAGTAGGTTATGCACAGCTCAGGGCTTCTTTGAGGAAGAAGAAGAGTTAGCGATGAAAGGTGTGCTCACAAATCATTTTCTTCACCGCCTCATACGATTACCACCTCAAGCCAAAATGGCTCAGTCAAAACAGCCAGTGAAGCGGTTGTCCTAGCAGCAAGCTTCGTCGCCTCCTAAACCTTCTCAACCAAAGAAAAGAAGAGTGAATATTGAAATAGTGACTGCAACACCCCAAGTTGAGAAGACTCCTCCCTTCCGCCATAGAAAAACCTCTTCGCCTAAGCCTAGACTAGCCACTCCCCTGCATCAGAATGACTTGAATATAGAATCAACGACATTGCCAACTCATAAGGAGTCGCCTAGGTTAGGGGTCGATCTGAATTTATGCCCTACCCCTCTTGATGAGCCTTCTCTCCCTCTTTTGCCCATTGAAAAATCCCAATGCCTCTACCCTCTCTCAAAGAAACAAGGCAGGCTCCAGTGCTTGAGAAGCCCAAGGTCCTAAGCATTCCGCTTTTGCCCACTGCTGATGACCCAAGCCTACCAATTCCTACCTTCGAAGTAGGAGGAGGATTCGACATTGATGAGGCAAGTGAGCACCCGTCTGGCTAAAACAATCAACGCCAAGTTCCTAGTACATCTAAAGAGGAAGCCCATCCAGATGATGATGAATGGTACAAATTTCTCCACAATGACCTTCGAGAACCTACCTTGGAAGGTCTGGATGACTTTTCATGGCATCAGAATACCATCACAAAACAACTTAACGAACTGGCGTGGCAGCAACAAGCACTTGTGACTCAGCAGAACGAATTGAGAGAATTTGCCCACCAACAAGTCCATATGGCTCAATGCCAGCAGATGTTGACTAAGACCTTTATCCGCCAGCAGATGCAACGGTAGCATGAACAATTCCATTTCATGATATAATTTTTTCAGGATGTTCTTACCCACTTGGTGGTTGAACCAGTCATTCCTATATCTCCAAGCAACATTGCAATTCCTAGAGGATCTACTGCCTCAAGATCACAACAACAACGATACGGCCGAAAATTGAATTTTGGGGTGTTTTCTTTGAATTTTTTTATGTTTGTTTGTTTTTTTTTTTTTTTTCTTTTTGCATACTTGCCATCACATATTTTCTAATTAATCAACAAATTTCATTACCAGTGTCAGCTGCTCTATACTTTTTCTTTATGCTCGTCGCTTGCACATCTTTATCGCTTCTCAATATGCTTATTTTCTTTGTTGCGTTCCACAAACGACCTCAATGATGATACTTGTGCTGGTTGACGCATTGATTTGTAGGATTAGTTTTAATACTTAGCTTTAGGACTTTTCCTTATAAAACATTTCTTGAAGTCAGTATGCATACAAGCTTTATCTCAAACCTCTTCTGCGATATCTTTCTAAGCCATTGTATATTTCAATTTTCAGCAATGAGGACCTTGCTGCTCTCTAAATTTGGGGGTGGGAGAGGTTTGAGCTAAAAAAATAAAAATTTTACTTCATCTATTATTTTAAAAAAATAATAATTTTACTAATACGTTGAGATTGGAACCTACTTGTAGTTGGATGACCGCATGACACCCATGGGGGCAAGCCAGAACGAAGGTAGGAATCATGATCAACGCATCGCAACTCCGCTGCCTATATTAAAAATTTTCAAAGGCATGAGTTAAGTCTGAAAAGAGCATCTTACTCGTAATTGGATATTCACATGACACTCGTGGGGGCAAGCCAAAACGAAGGTAAGATGCTCGAATCAGCGCATAATCAAAATAAGTACATCAAGGAGATTCTTTTTATTAAATTTTGAATCAAAAGTCTGTTCCTGAAAATAGAATATAAAACAACTTTAAAAATGAGTAAGGAAATTTTGAGAAATAAGCTTGTCGCATCTAAAAGTTAGAAATATCTCTATAGGCAAAAGAATTAAACCAAGGAAAATATTGGTCTTACTAATCTAGAATAGGAGGCACCTTTAAGGGGTCTAGATAATGCGGCATAACTTTTAAGATATATTAAGAATCTAGATATATGCTTGAGGACAAACATTGTTTTAAATTTGGGGGTGTGATAACTTGTAGAAATACAAGTTATTTTACCTATTTTTTCTAAAACAATTAAGAAAAATCATGGACAATGCGATAAAATTTATAAGAAATTCATGATTTCATTATATTATACGATCGCATGTGTACAACATCTCATAACCCTTAAAAGTTATAAAATTGTGCTTTTTGAAATGCAGAAATCCTGTCATGTGATCAACAGTTCATCTTGGAGAAAATTCCTGATGCCAACATTGAAATTGCATGGCTTGTGACGCATGGACTCATGCGATAGAAGAAAGAGAATGTGACATGACGCATAGGCAGTGGAAGTCAAATCAAAGATCAAGTTGGTAACTGACAAGAAAGGTTCACAGTAGAGCCAACAAACTTCTAACATAAAGCAGACGACACGTTAGGGTATGAAATTTAATGCATGTCGTCAGAACAATCATTAGTGAGAGATGGAAAAGCTACCTCGTGACGTTTATAAATACTCCACAAGATTTTCATGCAAAAAAAAAGGAAGGAGACGTTAGAAAAACTCAGCAAAAATCTTCACATATTTCTTTCGAGCCCTCGTGAAATCTTGAGTGAAAGCTCGAAAGCTCTCTTAGGGCAGAAGGGAAGCCATCTTCTTCAACACAATCCTCAAGAAATAGTTGTTTAAAGAGCCGTAAGGAGCAAGAAACTATCTATCACCTATAGCTTGACTTTCTATCCCTATCTCTATATCTTTTTTTTTACTACAGTTGTTCATATTGTGTAAAACATTGAAAAGCTCATTTTATCAATATGAATGCATTCACAATTTATTATTCATCTATTTCTTCATCTTTATCCATAAGTAACTAATTTCTGTATGGGTTGAGAATCACTGCAACTAGCATGAACTAAGTAAAGCCTGATCATGTGTTCGACATGTTTTATGCATGCTTTGTAAGCTATTTAAATAATTGAGAGATTGCTTTAATAAACTGAATCTATGCTTGAAAAAGTAATGAATTTAGACTGCATAAAACGAGAAGAGATTACCTTTAGAAATAAAGAAATATCTCTTGTATTAAAAGTTCATCACATGCATCCTAGAAATAGGACAATGTGGCTAAATATATTGAGAAGTGTAGTTATGATTTGCCAGTAATTTTCTTGAATGCATGGTTTGTGCATTTACTCAGGGAATATTAGTGAATATGTACCTCAACCCTAATTCATCCCTTGGAAATCTCCAACGCATTGCATAAGTTGTTTCCATTACGATTGTAATTTCCAACGCATTCATCATCTTTCATTTCAACGTTTAGGAACATAAACTCGTCGCCTTTATTTAACAACAAATTAGTG